>NC_090265.1:1756781881-1757093881 GCF_040414725.1 Anabrus simplex
TTCAAGAAATAAATATCACAGACGACATCATGGAAAATCGTGGAGCTTTTAGAACAAATGTAGCCAATCATAAATTTAGGGAGAAACCCAAAAAGACAACTGGTAGAAGTGGTCGACAGAACGCAAGGTGCAACACAGTGCATTCATGAAGAGATTTTGGGGAGGATAAGAAGGCACAAACCATCAAACCAACTAACAAGTTCAAACGCGCTCTATGAATGGGCATAACCGTTCATTTACAATCCCACTTATGCGATTACCCAATGAAGTTCTTTCATTATATTAACACCTAGGTACTTAAAATGATTCCTATAAGGAACTTTCACCCCATCAACGTGATAATTAGAACTGAGAGGACGCTTCCTATTTGTGAAACTCACAACCTGACATTTAACCCCGTTTATAAACATAAAATTGCGTACTGCCCATCTCACAATATTATCGAGGTCATTTTTCACTTGCTCGCAAGCTTGTAACTTATATTAGTCTATACAGAATTATTTCTTTACTCGTATTTTTTTCTGATTCGAATCCTAGCCAAATTAACTTATTTATATAATTATTTCTGTAATATGTTCCTGTGAGGAGCTTATACAATATCATGTGCTGATTCCTTTTTGATCTAGTTTCGACATACATGTTCAAGAAACATTTCTAGATTCGTTTATTTATGTTGGAAGTATCTTCGTCACATTTACCTAAATTAGGGGAGTAATGAATGACATGTTCCACACGTGCTAGTAAGGGCAGGAGCATGTGTAGGTGTTGAACTAATTTGGGAGATGGTAGTCACTCACTCACACCTGTGTCATGAACCTACATCTGAGCAGTATGGTGCTGATGTTACATCCATCGTCATTGTGGGGTCAGGCAAGGGGGTGATACAATAAATGAGAGAATGTGACCGCAGACCGAGTATATTTACACACTGCCTACATATGCATATGATACATCTTATGAACTAGGTGCCTATAATTTAACGTGTTCATAAACTTTGTACTTGTCTAACCACTTTTACGCGGCGTACGAAGATTTCCATCACTACATGAAAGAAATCAGGGTCAATGCTAGGCCACATAAAACATATTAACATCATCTTCAACATATTTTTCAGCTATGACTGACAATTCTGTTGTCGATATATTTTAGCCATTCCCTAGAGTCCGAGGACATTTTCTCCATGCAGGTCTTTTGATTTGAATCCCCTAGGCGACCCGCGCGTCGTGATGAGGATGAAATGATGATGAAGACAACACACACACCCAGCCCCCGTGTTAGCAAAATTAATCAATCATGGTTAAAATTCCCGACCCTGCCGGGAATCGAACCCGGGACCTCTGTGACCAAAGGCCAGCACGCTAACCATTTAGCCACGGAGAAACGATGCACTGACTCATATTTGCGCACGTATTTGTGGAAAAGGCAAATGGGTACTCTAATCGACCGGATAACTACGATTAAGGAAAGGATTTTATTTTTTTGTGAATAAATAAGGAATGTATACTAATACACTATTGTCCGACTCGTTGGCTGAATGGTCAGCGTACTGGCCTTCGGTTCTGAGGGTCCCGGGTTCGATTCCCGGCCGGGTCGGGGATTTTAATCGCTTGTGATTTATTCTTCTGGCTCGGGGACTGGGTGTATGTGTCCGTACCAACACTCTTCTCATCATATTCAGACAACATACTACACTACCAACCACCTCAGAAACACGCAATAGCGATTACATCCCTCCATACAGGGTTAGCGTTAGGAAGGGCATCCGGCCGTAAAACAGGGCCAAAACGCACCCGCGACCCCACAGGTGTGGGAAAAAGCGGTAGAAAAAGAAGAAGATACTACTACACTATTATACTTTGTTTACCTATAATTCGCAGCTCATGCCCCTAGGATGTTTTCAACATTGAGTTGCTGGCCGGAAGGGCTATAACTGTGGATTTTATAACTAGAAAGAACGTTCCGAGTGAATGTTTAATGGGTCCTTGTGGTACTATATTTTCGGAAAGCCCTTAATCAACAGTTTGAGCAGTTCCTGGGGTATGAGTGTTCCGATCGTCACACACGTAGAGATATTATAAGGAAACTTCCTGAATATTTATTATTTTGCTTTGTAACTGTCTGCATGTCCGCCTCTGTGGTGTAGTGGGTAGTGCGATTAGCTGCCACCCCCGGATGCCCGGGTTCGATTCCCGGCTCTGCCACGAAAATCTGAAAAGTGGTACGAGGGCTGGAACGGAATCCACTCAGCCTCGGAAGTTCAAATGAGTAGAGGTGGGTTCAATTACCACCTCAGTCATCCTCGAAGAGGTTTTCCGTGGTTTCCCACTTCTCCTCCAGTCGAATGCCGGGATGGTACCTAACTTAAGGCCACGGCCGCTTCCTTCCGTCTTCCTTGTCTATCCCTTCTAATCTTCCCATGGTCCTGTTGGGCATAACAGGCGAGGCCGCCTGGGAGAGGTACTGGTCATTTTCCCCACTTGTATCGCCTGACCCAAAATTTCACGCTCCAGGACACTGCCCTTGAGGCGCTAGAGGTGGGATCCCTCGCTGAGTCCGAGTGAAAACCAGTCCTGAAGCGTAAACAGATTAAGAATAAAAATAAGAAGAACCGTCTGAATCACACTAAAGTAGGTGGATATTCGGCGGCACCATTTTAGGGAAGAGCATAGTCTGAGCAAGAAGGGGCCATGCCCCATGGTCGTCGAGGCGTGTTCGATTCACCTGGAAGGTCATGAGCTTGGTTCCCCCTCAGGAAGTCAAATGATACAGAAAAGAGGGAAATATGGCACAGAGGTTCACTCAGTCAACACCTAAAATGAAAACCAGGCGAATTCATGGAGGAAAACGCGGCTGTGCATAGAGGTAACCATTCTATCTCAGCTAGCGCAGAGTTTATGAATATTAGAATCCTTTAACTTTAACGCTTCCCACGGTGGCCTCATCGGAAATGAAATGAAATGGCGTATGGCTTTTAGTGCCGGAGTGTCCGAGGACATGTTCGGCTCGCCAGATGCAGGTCTTTTCCCGTAGGTGACCTGCGCGTCGTGAGGCCTCATCGGAGATACGTTTGCTTTGCTTCCACAGATCTGAAAGTCGGAACATATAATCACACAGGAAATCGTATCATAAAAGTATAAGTAGTCTATTTTCGGTCCGCATATGTGGTGAAGTGGTTAGTATGATTAGTTGCCATCCCCAGAGGCCCAAGTTCGATTCCAGGTTCTGCCATGAAATTTGAAAAATGGTACGAGGGCTGGAACGGGATCCACTTAGCTTCGGGAGGTCAAATGAGTAGAGGAAGTTCGATCCTACCTCAGCCATCCTCGAAATGGTTTTCCGTGGTTTCCCACTTCCCCTCCAGGCAAATGTCGAGATGGTACCTAGCCTAAGGTCACGGCCGCTTCCTTCCCTCTTCCTTGTCCTCGCGATATTACCATGGACGAAGTACTGGTCATCCTCCCAAGGTGTATCCCACTACCCAAAATATCACGTTCCAGGACACTGCTCTTGAGGCGCTAGAGGTGAGATCCCTCGCTGAGTCCGAGTGAAAACTAGTCCTGCAGTGTAAACGGATTAAGAAAGCAAGAAGAAGAAAGACTGAATTCGAACAAATCATGTAGAGAATACCATCTTACAGTTTGACGTTGTATACCATGAAAGTAACTCAATCGATCCTTAGTTGAAGCCTGTGGACCTTGGACGATATACTCTCTGTTCTCTTTATGTCTTTCTTCCTCCTTACCTGATATCAGATCCGCACGTTTGTCACGAATTTAACACGTAATGAACGTTTTCCATCGAAGATTTTTATCTCGTTTAATAGGCTTGAATTTTACATATTTTACATCACTCCTTACGATATCACCGAAGTATAATAATTTTCGTTATTGTTAGGGTTTAGACAGTTCTTAGGCTCAATGAAATGGCGTATGGCTGTTTCTTTAGTGCCGGGAGTGTCCGAGGACAAGTTCGGCTCGCCAGATACAGTTCTTTTCATTTGACTCCCATAGACGACCTGCACATCATGATGAGGATGAAATGATGATGAAGACGACACATACACCCAGCCCCCCTGTCAGCGAAATTAACCAATTATGGTTAAAATTCCCGACCCTGCCGGGAATCGAACCCGGAACCCCTGTGACCAAAGGCCATCACGCTAACCATTTAGCCATGGAGTTAGGCTCAATACTCCTATGTAATCAACGCATGGTATTTTCATGAGCCAGCCGAGAATGTATATTTCAAAAGGTATCTAGTTTCATTTCTGATGTTTTGTCGACGTCCGAATATTGTAGTAGCACAGACTATGTTACATTTCAATATTTCAGCTCTCATTTTGAAGAGTTATCTCTATGCAGCTCAACAAGTGAAGTATTTAATAATGGCAGGTCCTCTTTTACCTTTTGATGCTCAGGTGTATGCAGCATGTTACTGTGTTATTGAGCGAGCTAGTGTTTGAGTGGGAATGGATAAAGAAAGAAACGAAATGTAGAACACTTCATAGGGAATGCAGCCAATTTAATGTTTCATGCATTTTTGTGTGCAGCCCTTTTAAGGCAGACCCTCCAACGAGGTGGTGGTGATGGCGGTGGTGGTTATAATTGTTCTAAGAGGAAATACAACTAGGCAACATCCTCTATATAACACTAATCACAGGGATCCGACACTTCAAAATTGAAGGTATCTGACTTGGAATGAAGAATGGACTGCAAAGTCTCCCCGACGAATGGAGGTCGATCTTTGACCCTACGCAACCCCCGGCCGGATTTTATGTCCCGCCGAATGCATAGGTCTCACTAAACAGAGTGCGCACTGGGCATGGAAGAAGTGGCTCTGCGATGCATTATTGGAGCCTTCGACCTTCCCCAAGCTGTGACTGTGATGTAGAATTCCAGACAATGCGACACATCGCCTTCACATGCCCTCATAGAGCCTTCCGCTTAACTATTGACGACATTCTGACAGCTTCAAAAACGGCTTTTTAGCGGCTCCAACAACTGGACATCCCAGTTTAAGTTTCATGTTTAATTTATTAACTTATGTATTTACTAATATTCTACAAGATTTCTGTGGTTTTTGTATTTTTCTATTGTTTCTGTATGTAAGGTATATCTCTAGATTTCTAGTTTATGATTTACCTTGACTTTTTATTTATTCTGTTTTTTAAATGATTTGCTGCTTTCCATAATTTTACTCAATTTGTGCCATAAGCTAAATAAAATCGCCAAAGAAAGACAAGGGCCAGAAATGGTGATGGAAATGAAAGACTGCCTGGGCCTCCATACATAATACAGTTGGGGTAGGAAGAGAACAGGAGTTGACTAAGAGAGGTCGATAGGATAAATGAAATTGAGGAGCCTGGTACAAGTAAGTGGAAGTAATGCCAGGACTCAGTTAAGGGTCCCGTTTTCACCAACCCACGCTCCTAAGTTAGTAGCCCCTGGTGTCTATTTTATTCGCCTCTTACGACAGCAAGGGGATTCCGTGTGTGTTACTCCACCGCCCCCACCCAGAGGAGCGGCTCCCGACTAGGGTGGACGGCATCTGCCTTGTATGGGATCTGAGTGTTGTATGTGGTGCGTCAGTTGCAGGAATGTTTGGGTCACTACAAACTCCCAGAACTCAAGCCAGGGGAAATATATATTTTTAAGGTTAAAATCACCGACCCGGCCTGGAATCGAACCTACTACCCTCTGAACAGAGGGAGACCACGCTGACCATTTAGCCAAGGAGCCAGACTCAGACCTGGTGAATGTTTTACAAAAGTTACTTGGATGGTGAACCTTGTTGTGTCAGACCATCTCTACTGAATGATAATAGCATTTAAAGTCATTATACATTGTATACCTCGTCATTGTACCATCGTGGTAGACGAGTGGCATCATAATTGGTTTCCCGTCAGTATGGCTAGTGTCAGAATTTTGGTCAATTTATATGAGAATTTTGAGAAGTAAAATGGCGCTCCATACTTCTTCAAATTTCAAGTATAGTTTGTAGGTTTCAACTACCTTGTAGGTGATCGCGAAAGCTTGCTTGTCATTAACAAGTAATGATAGATTTCTTGGAGTGAAGAAGTTGCTTTAAGCTAAGGTGCTTGGGAAAAGAGCTTGTTGTAAAAGGAATAAAAGATCAAGTAATAATATTTCATAACAAATTCCATGCAAATTTCTTCTTGTACCTTCACGTTAATACGTATTTAAATTTGATTATTTGTTAATGCCTTTTTACGACATAGAGCAGGGTCAGCCAACTGCGTGTACGTGTGATGTCAGGTAACACGTCACACACTCTGCTCGGGCAGCGAAACGAAGTACTTAGTACTGTAACTGAGGGAAGTGAAGGCTAGAGGGGCGAGGGGAAATACAACGTCATTCGTAGGGGGAGGCCCAAGGTCTGCAGGTAAAATGCGGCATGTGTAGTACATATCTCTCTCTACATATTGCATTGTAACGTAACTTTGTTATGAAGTAGAATAAGAGTTTTAAAGCAACTTTATTTCTACGTATACAAACTAAACATTTAGCTGTAGCATTCCTATCTTTTCAACAAATAAATATAGATATTCCCATAAAGATAAAAAGATCGGAGGGCTAGGTAGCTTGTCGCACCGTGATGTGCCCGGTTCTTCCATACGTACTGTACCACTACCACCTCCACTACGTATAGCACTGCACGTGTTTACTACAAAGCGAAGCTGTCTCTTCATCTCACTCTACGACAGCGTCTCCCCACCTTCTGTGCTCATACGTCACATGTGCTCTCCAACGTAACACGGGCCCTCTTACACCACACGCTACCCAGTTGGCTGACCCTGACATAGAGGAAAGGTTATAACACATCATAAGGGATTCTCTGCAAATTATACAGTTGCATTTAAACCTCAAATTACAATCTCTTTGCGATTAATTTTCTAGAAAAATTATAATTCCATTATTATAATTACATACTGTAAGTTATGTATTCTGGACGTTATGGTCACCCTTACTGAAGGATGGATGATTAATTTCTTAGAAAATGTTACTACTACAATTGAGTTCAAAATAAGACCTGTCTTGGAATTAGAACCCAAATCCATTATATAACTGTAAGGGAACCTCATGTGCTCTCACGTTGAGGGCGAAGGTTGGTGACAACGGGTCCATAGCTGAGTCGGTCTTACTTCCACTTAGGTTTACCAGCCTAGTCGCTTTCGTATTCCTTATCCAATCACCCTCGGTCAACACTCATTCCCTTCCCGCCCTGAAGATACTTCGTCGCCTACGCTCTTCGTAGACTTTCATTATCTTATGCCTGTCCCCTCATTCTTCGAAGGCTCGGACTTCTTCCATCTTTCTTCTGATTAGTTTTAGGAAATTATTATTTCCTAATTTTATCACCTCTTAAAAGAATGATCACCACCATGACCACCCCTCAGATCTCCGAATGGGCAAGTTACTCGTTTCCTCTTCGACGGTCGACACACGAGACTATTTTGTTGCGGAGAAGCTTGTCTGTGCAGACTTTTCACTCATGTGCTCTGATGTACTCCGATTTAATTTGACGATAGCTACCCTTGGGAGTGAAGGATTAAAGTTTAGGCTTCTGTTCACAAAATCACTGGTTAAAACCTGGCTGATAACGTCGAATTTATAATTGGCATAAAATAACTCCTTTCGACATCAACAATGTATGATGGGATATTAAAGATATCTTGTGACACATTCAGTACTTTCTTTCTTTCTTTCTTTCTTTCTTTCTGTCTTTCTTTCTTTGTTTCTTTCTTTCTTTCTTTCTTTCTTAATACAGTTACCGTCCAGGGTTGGCTTTTCTCTCAAATTCAGCGAGTGATCCCACCTCTACCGCCTCAAGGGCAGTGTCCTAGAGCGTGAGGCTTTGGGGATGAAACCCTCGCTGTCTCACCTGCTATGCTGAACAGGGGCTTTGGGGAGGGGGGTTGGATTTTGGAAGAAATGGAGAAGAAAGAGGGAACGAAGCCACCGTGGCCTTAAGTTAGGTACCAAACAGGCATTTGACTGGAGATGAAGTGGGAAGCCATTTCGAGGATGGCTGAGGTGGGAATCGAACCCCCTCTACTCAGTTGACCTCCCAAGGCTGAGTGAACCCCGTTACAGTCCTCGTACCAAGTTTAAAATTTCGTGGCCGAGCAGGGAATCGATCCCAGGCCTCCGGGGGTGGCAGATAATCACACTAACCGCTACAGAACAGAGGTGGACATATTCAGTACGTAACCAACAAAGTTAATTAAAAGTCAGCCATAGGCCGTCCATGCCAATTCTCGTACCTTTGTTTCCTAGTTGACAGAAACAGAACGTCAAAATTTATATGCGAAAAGCTAAAGGGCGTCAAATCAATATGTCTATACATGTTATTATTATTATTATTATTATTATTATTATTATTATTATTATTATTATTATTATTATTATTATTAGTATTCGTTTCATCCACCTATGGGTTGTGATTACACAAGCTCCATGATTTTCACACGTTCTCTATCTCTATCCTCCTTCGCCATTACTCCTTCATCTGTTGGCTTACTCGTGATCATTCGTCTGCCATTTTCTCCTCGGACAAATCCTTCACCTCTGCAACTCTTCTTCTGAAGACTTCCGAGTTTCATTACATCGTCCATACTTGATATAGATGTTGATTCCATACTTTTCTAGATCCCGATAGACTTCTTTCACTCATGCGACATGCGTTTTTCTGTTCTCATGGAAAGTGTGAATCCCGTTATTAAGCCTTTCTGGTTCCATGCTCTTAATGTGTTCATAAAAAGTCAATCTCCATTTCTTCATTGTGTTTGTGATATTTTTAGTATAGTTTTTGGTATGATCTTCAGCGGAAAGTAAACTCGTCTGTTGCATTCCTAGGTTCAAGAATTTTCCTAAAGAATTTCTTATCTTTTCCACGTCTGAGAGTCCCTCAACAGCATATAAGCATTCAGATTTGACTACAGTACTGTAATTTCTGAATTTAGCCTGATAGAAGAGTGATTTAGATTTTTAAGAGTTTTGACATGGTATGAATATAGTCTCCATGTTTATCACCCGTTTTTCCAAATGCTGCCCTTTCGTTGACGTTTGGAGTCAGAATCTTACGTAGGTAGAAATATTTGAATATTGTATCGCTTTTGATGCCACCGCACTTAGTCTCCATTTTCCACGATAGATATTTGGTATTTATATTCACATAATCCGTCTTTTTAGAAGATATTTCCAATCCTGTTTTTCTGTTGATTCCTTGAGGACAACAATCTCCTTAGTTACAGTATGTAGGTTATATGCATAAAACACTACATCATCAGCAACTGCGGGTCATTCAAATTTAAGTCCGGTTCTTTTGAGACCTAATCTAAATCCATTTGTAAAGTTGAACTGACTCATTTAATTTAGTCATTCCCCGATAACTTCCTATAAAACACCTTTGAACAATATTGGAGAGCGGGAGCATCTCTTTAAACCTGTTATGATTTCGAAAGTTTCTCCCAAAATTTTAACCTGCGCTCTGATATATATATGTGTTTGTTGGATAAGTGTTTCAGTCTTATCATCTATTCCAAATTATTTAAACATTTATATTATTATGTTCCGGTCTATGGAGTCGTATGCTATTTTTTTTATTTGAAGTCAACAAATGTCATGATAATTTTCTTGTCTGCTGCTAATGTCTTTCTTTTGATTAAGGTCTTGATGGCAAAAGTCTGTTCTGCACATGAATGTCCTTTTCCAAAGCCCACTTGGTGTGCTTCTAGCTATTGATCAATGTGTTTTTTCTATCCTATGCTGGAGTGCTGTGGAAGTATATTGTAGGCGGCGACTAGCAGAAGTGATATTTCTCTGTGTAACGTTATTACATTAACAAAATATATCTCAAAATCGGACTCAAGTCTAAATAACTGAGTATTACTAAATTACGCCTCTGGACGGCATATCTAAAATGTATTCTGAGATGGATTGGACGTTGTCAATGTTTCCTTCCGCTCATTTCAAAAGATGAGACTATTTCGGGCATATTGTCATCGAGTTCGTTGTGAAACATTCCTTCGTTGTAGCCCGCATGTGCTGGGTGTGGACTCTGACGACATATGTTAGTGAACTAGATTACTGTTCGTTTGTACGCCCTGGTGATAGATTCCGCCGTCCAGAGGTGTAATTTAGTAATACTGAGGTATTTAGAGTAGAGTCCGATTTTGAGTTTGTGACTCATGAGTTCTGAGACCCCACGAGAAAAGAAAGGGACAAAGACAAAGACACCTCCGTACAGGCCATGAAGGCCCTTGGAGGAGTGGAAGGTAAAGGCTTCCACCATTATAACCACGGCACGTGATGGGGTAGAGTGGTTAGCGCTACGCACGGCCGCCTTTTCCCCCAGGAATTAACCTGGTTCTCATTTTTGTTGTAGGCTGAGGGAACCTCATGGCCATATGCACCTCCGGAAGTGGAAATCTCGTTTCTTAAATTTTCGATTTACTGACGGGGATTCGAACCCACGTCCCTGCGGGCGAACCGACCATGCCTTTACCGCCTCGGCCAGGCAGCCCCTTAGAAGAAAGGGAAGGGAACAAGTACGATGACGGTACATAGTTGACTGTTGGTATTCGAAAACGAAACATATTTCATACACTATCATTTAGACTTCACGGCCCGTGGTAACTATTCATGATGCATATATTTGGGTTTATGCAGTGTAATGAACTATATAAACACTCTCAACGCGTTTCAGAAGGAACCTTTCCTTTCTTCATCAGGATAAAACAAACAATGTAACATGATGTATCAAAGGTTGCTAAGAGAATGCAACCTGTAGCACTTAGAGCAATTAATGACACAATCACCCCAAGTAAGGGTATAAATTATTACGCTGGTAATAAACCAAGAACATAAAATGGTGCCCTAAGATGTAACAGGGACACCATTTTAGCTCCATGCTAGGGACAACAAATGGCAACAGTAAAGAATCATTTTTGATGGTTCTCATAATAGGTATCCATGATTCACTAAGGTTGTAGCTTGTATCGCGGTTGAAATTATCTGGGTATTCACGTATTTCAACCGGAAGAACATCCACACCTTGGAACATGACATCATGACCAGGTGTTAAGGCATGACAAGCAACAGCTGATCTATCAGTTCGGTTGAGTCTGATACACCTGTTATGTTCTTTGATGCGAATAAATATCGTCCGCGAAGTCAGCCCAATATAAACCTTGCCACAAGTACAGGGAATTCTGTAGCTACCAGGTTGTTGCAATTTAGGCAAACTGCCATTAGATGTTCGCAGGAGTTGGCTAATCTTAATTGAAGTTCCAAGTACAGTTCGTACATTGTAGGATGTATTGTATGTAAGATTTTAGCAATACGATCTGTGCGTTACGTATGTAAGGTAGGTAAGCAGTTCCTTTTACATCTTTTTTCCTTAACAGACGTCCGATTATGCTTCAGTTTCACAACCAGAGAGATCAGAGCTTTGCTGTAACCGTTGCTCTCAAAGGTGGTTCTCAAGGTGTTAATTGGCGTCCCTGTTACGTTTTAGGGCAGCATTTTAAGTTCTTTGTTGCTTTCTGTTAGCAATCTCTGATACTTCATGTTTCATTTCTCTGTTTTCTCTTTATGAAGAAATGCACTGCTCCTTTTGAAACGCGTTGAGAGTGTTTAAATAGTTCACTACACGGGATAAACCCAAAATATACATCATGAATATTTCATACAGAAAATAAGACTTTCACACTAATTTTTGTAAATAACGGCAGTCCAAGAGGAGTTAAGTTCATCACATCAGTGTTTTGGTATATTTCATGCAGATCTGCGCTTTGAACGAAATTCCAAGTGGGTTCCTCAGAACGAACTTAACTCGCCTTCTTCCTTCTTGAGACTAGCTGGGGGAAAGTAAAGAGGGTATGCGCTGCCAGGCTCCGCGTCCCCCGGAGTGATGGCACAGTTTCGGTGAAAGGCTCTTAAGTTGTAAATAAATACAGCTGTTGACCTCTATCGGATATACACAAAAGTCATTTCGCAGTTGGCAGTCTTATCTCAGAATACTCTATATTACAGTTTAGCATTCTATGCTCTCCATCGCGCTCTGTGCCTTAAGGGGACCAAACTAACTCCATGGCACTACAGCCCTGAAGCGCTTTGGAATACCAAGAGACCGCTGCTCAGCCCGAAGGCCTGCAGGTTAAGAGGTGTCGTGTGGTCAGCACAACGAATCCTCTCGCCCGTTAGTCTTGGCTTTCTAGACCGGGACCGCTATCTCACCGTCAGATAGCTCCTCAATTGTAATCACATAGGCAGAGTGGACGTCGAAGCAGCCCTCAGATCCAGGTAAAAATCCCCGACGTGTCCGGCTCACTTAAGGAGACGAAAACTGAAATTTTCAACTTCTACAATTTTGCAGATATCAGCACGAAATTTTGTGAACACGTTCATGAAATAAATATTACCTATCATACCAAGTTTCAAGACGGTCCGCCTCGTTGGCTGATTGGTCAGCGTACTGGGCCTCGTTTCATACGGTTCCGGGTTCGATTCTCGGCCAGGTCGGGGATTTTAATCGCTTCTGATTAATTCTTCTGGCTCGGGGATTGGGTGTATGTGTGCGTCCGAACACTCTCCTCAATATATTCAGACAACCTACCAAACTACCAACCACCACAGAAACACGCAATAGTTCTTACATCTCTCCACATAGTGTTGGCGTCAGGAAGGGCATCCGGCCTTAAAACAGGGCCAAATCCACATGTGTGCCACAGTTCGCACCCGTGACCCCACATATGCGGGAAAAAGCTGTAGGAAAAAGAAGATACCAAGTTTCAAAGCAGTGGGTTGATTCAATTTTCGTCAATGATTACTTTTTGACAGTTATGACTTACTGATAAACGATTCTTAGACACAATATAGGTTTCTATGAATTCAAAATTTGATAATGGTGTTTACGTACATATATAAACATAACTTAGTTAAAATGTATTTCTCTTCAAATATGTATCAGACTAGAATGTTTTTGAATATCTCTTTTGCTAATGTTTATACACTACCGCTCATTAATTTCAATACACCCTGGTATTTCAGATTTAAAACACAAATCAAACGTTACTTCTCACAAAAGATAATTACATTAACTTACACATATATAATACAATCACAAACATTATATTTTACTTTCATCAAAGTCTCCTCCTTTGGATTTAATGACTGCCTCACAAACTCGAGGCATGCGGTCAATCAGTTTTTGTAGGTATCGTGAATCTGTATGATTCCACACATCCTTAACAATATTCCAGAGATGTTCCTTGCTGGATATATTAGCTTCCCTGATACGTCTGTCCACTTCGTCCCAGACCATTTCAATGGGATTGCAATTGGGCCTTTGGGACGGCCATACCATATCTTTCAGTACTTTTTATTTTTCCTTTGATGCAATGTAGTTCGTACAGTATTCTGACCAATGTTTTGGGTCATTATCCTGTTGTCAGGTGAACCCTTTCCCTATTAAGTGCAATCCACTTGGTACTGCATGATACTGAAGTATGCGGTGGTACTGCTTCTGATCCATACATCCTTCTATTTTCATAATGTCGCCAACTCTATCTCCGGCAAAATATCCCCAAACCATAATAGAACCTCCGCCGAGTTTAACTGTAGGTAGAACACACTGCTGGGATACCCTTTCCCCTACAAATCGGCGAACAAATATTCTCCTTCTGGTTCCAAAAATCTCGAACTTCGATTAATCGGTGAATAACACCTTCGTCCACTTTTCCGATGTCCAATTACGATGTTTTATAGCCCATTCAAGTCTCTTCTGTTTATTTATGAGCCTTAGAAGGGGTTTTCTTGTTATGACACATCCTTTCAAGCCGGCTTCAATCAGTCTACTTTTTACTGTTGCAACATATATTTTTGTCGTATTCATTTCTACCAATTCTGCACGAATTTGGGGCGCTGTTTGGAATCTATTTCTCTTACTGGTAATTCAGATACATTTATCATCACTTTTAGTTGTTTTACGAGGTCATCCTGGTCGTGGTATGTCCTTATTGCTACCTGTTGTCTTCTGGCGGTGAAGGGTGTGTAAGGTATATTGCACTCTCCTATAGTCGCACTACACTGTTTCGCAATTTGGCGAATAGATAAACCTGCTTGGCTAATTGATGCAATTGCAGCACGTTTTTCTATGGATATATCCACTCGTGGAGACATACCAGCGATGTGCACACTTCAACTGTCACGAAGGAACTGACATGCAGTAACCACATGTTATGTATCGTAGCAATGTTTGCCGTTCGCTGCAGATATCACATCACTACAGGGAACAACACAGATGCACCAAATGCGGCGGCCGTCTGGAAATAGGTAAAAAAACATATCCGATATGTACACAACGTTTATGTACACAGCATTGGTTGTTGGGTACTATTGTATCTCGATGACCACAAACAAAAATCATGACCTGTGTACAACTGTTGTACTATTCCTTTGCTTCTTCAACCGTACCCACGGTATTAGACCTTATCTACAGAGAACGAGATGTCAATTATTGGGTGTATTGAAATTAATGAGCGGTAGTGTAGATAAATAATATACTGTCATAATCAAATGCATGTAACGTTTCTTCAATCAACAAAAGCAATTCTTTATAATTATTTTTATTAGCTGAGGATATTACTATAACTTCAGCAAGTTTCACATCAATCAGACAAGAGCTGCTGCACTTGGGGCTTTTCGCATGAGGCAAAGCACTGGAGAAATGAAAGGTGTGAAAAAGGCACCTGAAGTTCTGAATGCACCTGTTATTTTTTTAAGATTACTGGAGGACCCGTGCTCCTCCGCAGCACTCGATAAGTAGGTCAGATAACTCGTATTTGATATGCCTGTCGTAGTTATATTGTTTTGACTGCCTGTTCAATGGTTTGAAATGAACATTTAATAGAAGAGTATTATGATTTGCCGCAGTTCGCAGTCAGAATTCATCCATTCTGACTTTATCATGTCGTTTTTTGGTAAAAATCTATCCACTTATTCTTTTTATTTTATCCTGAAATTCTTGATGTAAAGCTTGGTGTTGTGTCGTAGAAGGCAATGGAAGTTTTATCGCAATGCTTCAATACAGAACGGTTGTCTTGTGAGCTCATAGGTTATTCTCGAAGGAGCGTTTTAATGCCAGGCAGAGAACTTTCTTAACACACATTTTCTTCACTCTTTCTAGTGTAGCTTCGATAGGTGTTCCAAGATAACGTCTAAGGCGTATCTCATGATGGGTCTGTTTGCACGTAGACTGTTTTCTCTTAGCAACATGTCATTTATTAGGAACGTTCTGCTACTTGTTGAGTATATTCAGAAGCTGGAGAAGGTCAGAGAATCAAAGAGTATCATGTAGAGAATAGTAGTGTTAGCTGATCAGAGGAAGTGTGCACTCTCTGGCTTGACAGGTAGTAATCAAACGCAGCTGCATGCAATCACATTACTGAAACCGTACAGTGTCCTGTACAGCTCCATGGGAATGATATGGGCCTCTATACTCCATTAAAATTACTCCTAAAGGTCGCGTCATTGGTAGCAGTATGGGCGAAGGGGATCGAGCGGCGTCCTGCCAGAACGGAACCCGCGAAAAGAACGCCTGCGAACAAAGGGAGGACAAAGCAACAGCCAAGCCCCCGCTGAATTACGCTCTCAACTTGCAGAGAGAGATAGAAGGGGACGCGATGCTGGAGTAGTCAGATACGCCCCGAGGTGGAGCTTAGCTTCCCAGAGTGCCAAACGAACACAAGGAACTTCCGGTTTTTTATGCACGTGTCACGGGTGCCAACGTCGGATTTTGGCGCGTAAACAATAGAATGATATTTTAATCCAGACATAGGAAAATTATGCGAGACACACCATTGAATAGAGCGGAATTTTCTGCGTTCTCCAGACTAAAAATATGTAATAACTTATGCAGGGGAAGAAATGAGGTCACCAGCTGTCAAGATGTAACATATCGCTAACACATGTGGATACAGCGGCGTCACCCACGCCAAGAATCGCGCTTAGGAGATAGCTCCACCCCCCAGAGGACGCTATGAATTAATCAAAGGCGGGAAGCAAATTACATAAAAACTGCTGATCGTCGGTCCAGCACGCCAGGCTCAAATGAAAGAGGAGACAGAGGGCTACAAGATGCACTATTCAAATATCGTCAATTCTTGGTACGAAAGGAGCTCTTGTTCTTAATGAACCGTGAACGTTGACGCCCCCGAGCTTCCGGCGGGTAAGATAATATAAGCCGGGCAGGCCATTGTAGAGACGGTTGTTCTTTTACGGGTCGGTGAGGAGGACACTATATCCCGCGGTGCCCCAGTTTAAGTCAGAAACCCTTGACCGTGTATTGAAAGCGCCATTGTGTCCAGCACGCTTTGTGAAGTGAACGGGAGGCCAAACGAGCCTAGGTATTGTTCCTGTGCTGCGTGTCAAACTAGTAAAAACCCGCGGGCATAATTTGCAAACAAGTATTGGAATTCGGCTGAGACAGTGCCGGCTTTAATGAGTCAGTCAAATTCATAATTTGAAATCACCCAACGTGTTACTTTGAATCAGGGGCTCGAATCTCGTGAGCCACCCGATTCTTACTGTGAACGCGGGTGTAAACTCTGAAATAGAGGACGTGTGACGAGTGTAAAAGTGTTACCCACTTGGATTACTGTAAGATTTCAGCTGTGACGAGTTCCCCATGATGTCGGACTTGTATGGACCAGGGATGAAGGACTGCACGCCCGCCACCTACCGAGTGGTCATGGAGTACTAAGAACTTCACCATGGGTCTCCCGTGGCGGAAGAAACAACGGCCACCAAACAGATGAGTGATGTCCAAATTTAATTTCTAAGCATGACATAACCCGGGGATAGGATTAGCGTTCTTTTGTAAATATCAAAATGTTGTAAGTTAATGCATGTCCTATATGGAAATTTTATTGATTTTATAATGTTGAAGTAAAATTTAAGGGAGCTGAATTCCCGGACGACTCATATTTCTTTCTTAATGGTTAGCTTATCGTGAGGGTTATATTTTTAATGTAGAATGTCCTAGCAAATATGGGAACAAGGTTAGGAGAATATTTGAGTTTCCCGTAGGGGCGGTTGGAAACATAGTGCTGGCAAGCAGGGAAATTGTCGAAATGTTGGTAGTCACTGTCCCACGTGGTTGTCGGATATGCCAGGGAAACTCATGGGTCAGTCAGATAATGCATGCCTAGCTTACAGATATAATCCGTGCATGTACATCAAGAATGAAGAAAATCCCGACCGGGAGAGGTACATACTGTGTGATCTAGATAGGTGTGAGGGACCATGTGCAAGTCTCCCGTGATTTTTGATAAATGGGCCATAATGGTTTGGAGTGTATTTTTTTATCTATAGCCGGGGTAAGACCCAGGGGCATGAGTTCCTAATCTTTGGCCAGAAGGTTTAAATATAAGTGTAGTTATGTGGTATGGACGAGGAGCCATGAGAGCCATAGGCCCAAGGGAAGAAGATACGCGGTATGAGGCGTAGTGGAAGGGCCGAATAGGAACTTACGATGAGATGATTGAGAAGTGATCGTGCCCACAGTCTCAGTGATAATAATGAGAAGGGAGTGAATAAAAAGAGTATTTCATGGGAATTCCATAATGATATGAATAAACAAATGAAGCGGGCTGTGGATATGTGTGTCCCCGAGATGAGAGGGTAGACGTGTGAGCGAGAGAAGAATCAGAACGGCCGTGCGAAGTGAATGGCCGGCCTTCCTTCTGTTGTGAATGACTGGCTCTCGCCCTCGCGACAGAGGGATCCCTTTAAACCATTGTGTTAAGACTAACTTGGAGCCCTGGGTCAACCTCGCGCTCCCCTCGGTTGGTTTAAATGGCTCAGCTAAGAATACTTGTATAATGATAATATCACGGTAACTTCTTTTAAAAGGGTATTTAATAAATGAGTAGGGATTCCCCCAGATATCCGGCGAGATGAGATTGTAGCTATTCTCGGTATCTACAGAAACCCACAGTACCTCTCGGTCGGGAGTCTGCCAGTTCGACGCCGGATGATGACGGCGCCCTTGAGCGAGCTGCTTCCAAGCTTGCGCTTTGGGCCGGAGACTGTGATAACCATGCTGTTTTCTTTTCTAGGAAGGGTTCTCCGGTGTGCATGAAGTGTATATATCCATATGTTTTGTGTATGTTTCGTAATGATGTGCACATATTTTTGAGTTCAAACAGAACCTATGTGCACGACGTGTGGTCTTGGTGACAGATGAGAAGTCCGGGGTTTAGCAAAAATGGTATTTGTGTTTGTTTGTGCATTATGCAAATGTGTCTTTTAATATGATATTATGTAGCGTAGGCCCCGGTTATGTTCGTGCTTAGAACAGCTAGTGATATTTGTGTATCGGGACATCAAGTCATCTCACGGTGTGATCGACAGAGTAATGTACAAATTTCATGAGCGGTATGAATTAATGAGGAAAAATGAACGATAGCAAGTCGCAAAACCTCAATCATACCGTTATGCAGACGACGCCCATGGGCGATTCGTATTTTAAAATGATTATTATTTTCTTTTCATCCCATATGTGGAGAGTCATTGTATAGAGCTGTATCAACCTTTTTAAATTGTTATTTTTGAATAAATTTGCATTCGTAACCCCTATTTTATGATTCTTGTCATTTGTAGCAGTGTTAAGCAGTATCCAATAGGCATTTGAACCCAGAGATCCTACTTTCATATTATAGACATAAGGCTCCATCTTAAGTATTTGTTGTTTTTGTTTTTCTTTGAACGTACCACTTCCCCAAGTGCTCAGGCTGCCGGGCCGGCACAGAAAGTAGGAAGGGGAGCGGTTCGAAGCTCGTTAAGCAATTCGACCCGCTCTTCAATCAAATCTCATCCGTGGGGGTTTACCCCGTTACGTGGAGGCATTCTTATGCGTGGGTCATCCATTCGAAGCCCGGTAGGGTGTATACTTGGCGCCCTTCGTGGCCGGGCATTGTTTATAGTTTACACTGTAGCATTTTTAGTAACAGATAGGCCACTCACAGGGAGGATAGTGTGCTATGATGGAGTCAAATTGCCAGGTTCGTGCCACAATCTGATTACATTTGGTATCGAACGGGTTGGCAATTATTTGGAATGGAGTACCCGCCACGTAACCGAACGGATGGAGACGTTAAGCACATGTCCGAAGTGCTAAGATTCATAATTATAGATTGGATACTGCAAGGGTTGTTCTGATTGTGTGATACTCAGCCGGACTGTCATGGTCATCGTACGGGTGTGCGTAAGTCACAACTCGTGATAACTCACACAAGATCAGCCATGAAAGGGAGCGACGTGAATAATAAACAGGATAGGAAAATGACAAGAACAGAAAAATCATGTGTCCAGTTTAAGTGGAAATCCGCATGAGTGTCGCTCATAAATTCAAAATGGATACCCGGGACAGACTATGAAGTTGTCAGTTCGTTGGGAGATAATGTTATGGTTCTCTCAGTGTGAGGTTAAAACGGCCGGCAAAATTCTTCAAATTTCGCCAGTTACGGGTATCGGCCAAAGATTGTGCGCTGAAGTAACAACATTTGGCAGATATAAATATTTTTTCAAGAGGGCTTTAGACGCCGCGGATAGAGCAGGGTACCTCAACCCAGGCTCTAATTTTTGCGCAGTGACAGATGCGATGTTGCCAGTTTGAGACGGGTAATTGTCTGCTAACGTCATCTTACCAATCTCAAGGTGATAACATCCATTAGTGACTGGGGTATGCCATGTTTCCGGCATACGTAAAATCGAGCCCACGGTAGGCCGCGCGCGTGACCGGAAAACTTATTCCAGGATAAAGGGGCTAACGTAGAATCAGCATTATTATTGTTATTATTATTGTCAAATGATATGACGAAATTTCCTATACAATGAGTTGTGACGTTAATATGGTAGGGGGCGTGACACAAGCCGTTTGTAGGCCCAGTTTGGATTGATTTGTTGGAATTTCGAGTAAAGTTAGGTCACGCTGAAATTTATATTTTTAAAAAAATATATATATATATTTTTTTTGAATGCATCTATGCTTTCTGTCGATCACCGGTGGTCAATTTTCTGCCCACGGGAGATCCGCTTTCTCCAAGATAGAATCTAATATGGACGTGGAGGTCATTAGGGAAATGATGTGCCAATTATTGGCAGAACAAAAGGAACATTTCGAAGAACAATTAGGCAAGCAGGCAGCAGGCTTTAAGGCGCAGTTTGACACGCAGGCAGAGCTTTGCCGGGCTCAGGCGGCTACGAATAAGGCTTCGTTAGACGAGCTCGCAGAGGATATGAGACTAGGTCGTGAACGTAGCGACGAGAACGCCGCGAGGCTGGAGGCAAAGATGACCGAGGCGTTAGAGGGGAAGTTGGAGGACGTCATCCAGCAATTAAAGCAAGTAGAGATTAGGGTGACGAATAGGATCGACGTGACGGACACTAGGGTGAGCGCGTGCGAGGAAGAGATGGAGAAGGTGAGCACCCGCGTAGAGGAGGTTGCAAGAGACATGCAGGAGGCCAAGGCGGAAGTCCGAGAACTAAGGACACAGACGACGGAGGCCCTCGACAAGGTGGCAAAAGAGGTCAGTGACCGCCTGACCCAAGTGCAGGATATTGCGACCGCTAAGCTCAAGGAAGTCCAGACTCAGGCCCATGGAGAAGTTATGGAGCTTCGGAAGGAAGTGACCGAAGAGATGGAAGCGGAACAAGAAGAAGTCCGAGGGAAAATCCAAGGCCTGAACCGACAGATGGAAGAGTGGGGCAACAAGACCCACAAGGCTGCCGTCCAAGTAGAAGTCCACACGGAGCTTATTAAGGAAATCCGGGAGGAGGTCGAGTTGTTAAAGTTCCAAGAGGCGAGAGGTGAGATCGTGATGCGATCGATCCTCAAGAAGCAGGATAGCGTTGACAGAGTGAGTCCGCCCAGTAGTATTGGTCACGAGGCCAACGTTGACATTTCGCAGGGAAATGAAAATGCACAAGTGCATAATGAACCTCGGGGACAATCGACCCCGCAAGAGAGTGGAGCAATTCCGGTATATAATCTCCTCCGGATGACGAATGACGAGCCGAAGAAATTCGGGTCAAACACTCATCTTACCCCGAAAGGTTTCCTTGCTGAGGTAGACCAATACTTCATTGATCATCGAGTTCCAGCGGACCGAAAACTGAGAGTAGTCGAACGGTACTTAACGGATCAGCCTTTGGTCTGGTACCGGGCGTTCAAATATTGTTTCGATGGGTATGAGGAGTTCCGGCGGCGCTTCCTCGAGAAGTATTGGGGGATCGAGACGCAACAGAATTTGAGGCTAGAATTGTATTCGCGAAGGTATTCGGGTGCAGGGCAGACCCGTTTCTGCGAGTACTTCGTGGGCCAGTTGTTGAAGTTTAAAGAACTGGATAGTCCTCCCACAGAGCTAGAGTTGATTTCCGCCATCGGGAAACAGCTCCCACCGGAAGTACAGAAGGTGCTCATAGCGGCGAATGTCCGAAATGCGGTCGATGCTGAACAAATATTGAGGCAGCTCGATCAAACGAGTGGAATGCAGGCGCGACATCGCCATAGCGAGGCGGTCCATGTTGTCGACTTAGCTCAGGATGAAAGCCCACCGAAAAGGAAGAACCAGGGGACTAGTACGAATGAAGTTCGGGAGATGTACCCCTCGAGAATTAGGAGTGATTGGGGTCCCCAGACATGGAATGGACCGAAACGGGAATACCAGGAGGGCTGGAACACCCGCGAACCAGGACCCCGTGAGAGGATGAATCAGGGACCAAGGCTTCGGTATCGCCAGTATGGACAGCGGAGGAGGCCGTACCAGAATTGGGGACCGAGCGGACAACGGTCGACAGGGCAACGACCAGGAAGAAGGGAAGAGTACATACGAGATCGCAGGAATGAATCGCGACAGTATGTGGAACAACTGCGAAACACGCCGCCCGGTATTGACAAGTGGCAGAGACCCATACAGGGTATGGCCGCCGCGGGAATGTGCGAAGGGGCAGAAAGCCTGCAACTGCAAGCCCACAAGAAGGAAGGACGTGGAAGAGAGTTGAACCCCCATGCTCCGGAGTATGCCAGTAGCTCCGGAGCGCAAAAAAAAAAAAATTTCGCCTAACTAGTGAGGAGATAGCCTGCGGTTCGGGGAGCAACCATTCTTTCGATTCACAGAGGACGTCAGTTACCATAGCTGCGTGGGTGATCCAACCCGAGGATTTGATCGAAGACGCACACCGACAGAATAAGAGGATTATCAGGGAATTACCAGTGGTGTACATCAGAGCTAATGGATTGCGCGTGCGCTCTCTTGTAGACACGGGAGCCAGCGTAAGCGTCGTATCTAGAACGCTCATACGGGAAATCCAATCGAAGGAGCAGATCCCATTATTACCGGTCTCTAACATGAAGGTACGAGGAATCATCCCAGATCGCACCACAGTGTGCAAGGCTCAGGTTTATTTAGAATTGCAGATCGGAGAGGCCATTACTTCACACCCATTTATCATCCTCGAGAAATTGGAATACAACATTATATTGGGCGCCGACTTCTGGAGGGACTATAAGGCAGTTATCGACATGCACCGAAATGAGATCAGGCTAGAGATCAACATGCAGTCCGAAGGGGTGAAACTAAACGAAATTGGAGACTGCGTAGTCGATGAGAGGATTTGGACTACTCAAGTGACCTACGACGAGGAAGTCCGTCCTGATCAGATCCTGGATGGGAAACATCAGGAAGAAGAGATAATAATCGGACTCGAGAGAATGGTTGCAAACTTGGAACAGGAAGAGGAAGAACCGACGTTTGAGGAGGCAGTGCTATCAAAAATTAGTAAAGCAATGATAGGTGAAGAGGGAAGAGCTAGACTGAAAGAAATCTTGGAACGCCACCGCGATGCATTTGGGTCACAACCGGGAAAAATTTCGAATTTCAAATACAATTTTGTCGTCACAAGTTGGGAACCTTTTCGACGGAATCCGTACCCGATTCCCGAGAAACATTATGCCAAGGTACGACCTATCATCAAGGATATGGAAGAAAACCAGTTAATTTCCAAGTCTCCGACGCCATTTTTAAACCCTTTAGTCATCGTGGAGAAGACGAACGGTTCGCTGAGGGTGTGCGTAGACGCACGTGCCATTAACGAGCGCTTGGTACCAGAGTACGATAGGGCACCAAACATTAAGGATATCTTGAAGAAGTTTAGTCACAAAAATTATTTTTCTGGGGTCGACTTGAGATCGTCCTACCACCACATTGAGTTGTCAGGGGAATCCAAGGTACTGACGGGATTCATGTTTGACGGACAGACGTACGTCTACAACCGTTTGCCGTTCGGCGTCAAGAACGCAGGATCGGCTTTGATAAGGGCACTTGATAGGAATTTGAGCGAGCAGGTGAAGAACTTTACGGTGCGTTATGTAGACGACATTTTGATTGCGAGCGAGACTCTGGAGGAGCATTTGGAACACTTGAACCTGTTGTTAGCAGAACTGAATAAAAACAACTTCAAAATCAATTTGGATAAGTCGAACTTTTGCCAGAAAAGCATTTTGTTCCTGGGACACGTCATAGATTCGGAGGGTGTCACTCCGAATCCCGTTAAGATTCAGGCTATTCAAAATTTCCCCAAACCAACACGAGTCAAACACATCAGGCAGTTTTTGGGAATCTGCGGGTTTTTCGCCGATCACTGCCCCAGTTACACTGAGGCGGTAGCTCCTCTTCAGGACCTCCTGAAGAAGAATAATAGATGGAAATGGGATTCAAACTGTGACGAAGCTTTCCAAAGGACAAAGGAATTACTTGCCAACAGCATCAAGCTTGGGTACCCCGACTTTTCGAGCAAATTCGTAGTCCAAACCGATGCATCCATGATAGGTGTAGGGGCGGTATTGTACCAGGAGACGCCGGATCAGGAAAAACGCAGAAACTACATCGCGTTCATGAGTTGAAGACTTCGGGCTCATGAATGCCAATATACCGTCACGGAATTAGAGATGTTGGCAATTGTTACAGCCCTCAGTCACTGGAGGAAGTATATATACGGATTCCCGGTCGTGCTGCGGACAGACCATAAAGCTTTGACCTTTGCTTTGAAGTCGACGATGGCATCCGAGAGAGTAAACCGCTGGACGTCATTCATCCAACAGTTCGACTTAGAGATCGAACATTGTGCAGGAAAGGACAATGTGATTGCCGACGCATTAAGCCGAAACCCCGAACCGGAAGCCCAAGTTCTTCATCACATAGAGTTGAGCGGGGGTGACCGTGAGACGTTGGATAGGCTACAACGCGTCGGAGAAGAGCAAGAGAATTGGCCCGCGACCCGACGATTGATCGATTTCTTCAGGAAGAGGATACCAGCAGGAACGCCTGAATACCAGGAGAGTGAGAGGCAGGCACCAAAATATAACTATTTCAACGGGATCCTTCACCAGTTCATCGATGAAGATCATACGAAGTACCGTATTGTTGTTCCGCCCGTGCTGCAAGTGGAACTGATTTGGCTCGCACATCATTCCATCGGTCATGCGGGAATCGATAAAGTTACCTCGACACTACAGGAGACCTTTGTCTGGCCGAGAATGAGGCGGATGATTAGGACCGTGTTGACAACATGTGATACTTGTCAACGAATCAAACCAAATACCTATCTCCTGCGGCAACCACCTAAGCCGCTGTTGCCAGAGAAGCCACGAGAGCTATTTGCGATAGACTTTTACGGGCCCTTACCCAAGGCAATTAGAGGGTTACAATTCATTTTGGTCTGCGTAGATGTTTTCTCGAAGTATGTGATGCTGTGCCCAGTACAGAAGGCAAATTCCAGGTCGGTATTGACACAGATCCGAAATAAGATCATTCCATCTATGGGGAAGCCAGATAAGATATTGAGTGACCATGGGTCTCAGTTCACGTCCGCCATGTTCAAACGCGAGATCGAGCAACTCCAAATCCAGCATATCTTCAGTTCTATTAGGCATCCTGAGTCCAATCCATCAGAAAGGATCATGCGCGAAATAGCAAAATTCTGCAGAGTTTATTGCGCCAGACAGCATTGGCGATGGGTTGATGTTCTTCCAATCATCATGGAGTGCATCAACGGGACGATTCATGAATCTACGGGGCAGATCCCGATAGCGGTACATTTTGATCAGAAACCAGAGAGACCGTGGCACCGCGTGCTACAGTGCCCAGAAGATCCCAGGCCTTCGGCTGAACTTCGTGTGAGGATAGCTTTGGACCATCTCAAAGCCCAGGCAGAGAAGCGGCTCAGACGTCATCGAAACCGGAGATTTCATCGGCCACTTCGTGTGGGAGAACTAGTTTTAGTCAAACGACCAGCCATGTCCGACCCTCCGAGGAAGTACTACCACAAGTTTGCAGAACTTTACATCGGGCCGTATAGGATAATCCAGAACCTAGAGAATAATGCCTACAAAGTACAGTCAATGGATGGGAGAACAGAGGCCACTTACAATGCTGCAAATCTCAAACTGTACCACGCCCCAGGACAACACCCTGAAGAAGGTCCGGAGGAAGAAGAACCAGGAGAGGCCGAGGATGACGAGGAACACCCGGATCCAATGGAAGAAATGGAAGCCGATGAAGAAGATGATGCTTAACGGGGCATAAAAATGGCATTACTTTTATAAAAAGACAAGTAGTTCGAATAGAAGTTAAAGTAGGAGGGACATTTGTACTTCACATTTAACTGTAGGTATCCTAGCTATGTTGTCAACCGATAAGTAGGAATAAAAGTAGGCATCATTTTTATGCAGTTATAAAGGTTTTAAGTATTTTAGTGAGCATGCCCTTACATGATACGCGATTATACTTCTTATAGATAGCCAAAAAATAACACAAAAGTTATTTTGGAACTGTTCCGGACTCGAAACTGATCATTAAGTGAACAGTACGCCGGAACAACCTGTTCCGAAAGAACAGCAACATCCTGTTCCTACAGAACAGTGTTCCGTGTCACCTGAACTTCAGAGTGTAGGTCTAGCAACACCCTGTTCCGAAAGAACAGTGTTCCGTGTCGCCTGCACTCCAGCAAGATTGGTTCCGGCAGATCAGTGTTACGTGTCGCCTGCACTCCAGCGAGATTGATCTAGCAACACCCCGTTCCGAAAGAACAGTGTTCACTGTCGACTGCACTCCAGCAAGATTGATCTAGCAACACCCGTTCTGAAAGAACAGTGTTCACTGTCGACTGCACTCCAGCAAGATTGATCTAGCAACACCCGTTCTGAAAGAACAGTGTACCCTGTCACCTGCACTCCAGCGAGATTGGTCTAGCAACACCCGTTCTGAAAGAACAGTGTTCACTGTCGACTGCACTCCAGCGAGATTGGTCTAGCAACACCCGTTCTGAAAGAACAGTGTTCCCTGTCGACTGCACTCCAGCGAGATTGGTCTAGCAACACCCGTTCTGAAAGAACAGTGTTCACTGTCGACTGCACTCCAGCGAGATTGGTCTAGCAACACCCGTTCTGAAAGAACAGTGTTCACTGTCGACTGCACTCCAGCGAGATTGGTCTAGCAACACCCGTTCTGAAAGAACAGTGATCCCTGTCGACTGCACTCCAGCGAGATTGGTCTAGCAACACCCGTTCTGAAAGAACAGTGTTCACTGTCGACTGCACTCCAGCGAGATTGATCTAGCAACACCCGTTCTGAAAGAACAGTGTTCCCTGTCGACTGCACTCCAGCGAGATTGGTCTAGCAACACCCGTTCTGAAAGAACAGTGTTCACTGTCGACTGCACTCCAGCGAGATTGGTCTAGCAACACCCGTTCTGAAAGAACAGTGTTCACTGTCGACTGCACTCCAGCGAGATTGGTCTATCAACATGTCGTTCCGAAGGAATAGTGTTCCGTATCGACTGCACTCCAGCGAGATTGGTCTATCAACATGTCGTTCCGAAGGAATAGTGTTCCGTATCGACTGCACTCCAGCGAGATTGGTCTATCAACATGTCGTTCCGAAGGAATAGTGTTCCGTATCGACTGCACTCCAGCGAGATTGGTCTAGCAACACACTGTTCCAAAAGGACACTGTTCCGAGTCACCTGCACTCCAGCGAGATTGGTCTATCAACATGTCGTTCCGAAGGAATAGTGTTCCGTATCGACTGCACTCCAGCGAGATTGGTCTATCAACATGTCGTTCCGAAGGAATAGTGTTCCGTATCGACTGCACTCCAGCGAGATTGGTCTATCAACATGTCGTTCCGAAGGAATAGTGTTCCGTATCGCCTGCACTCCAGCGAGATTGGTCTAACAACATCCCGTTCCGAAATAACAGTGTTCCGTATCGCCTGCACACCAGCGAGATTGGTCTAGCAACACCCGTTCTGAAAGAACAATCTTCCCTGTCGCCTGCACTTCAGCGAGATTGGTCTAGCAACACCCGTTCTGAAAGAACAGTGTACCCTGTCACCTGCCCTCCAGCGAGATTGGTCTAACAACACCCGTTCTGAAAAAACAGTGTACCCTGTCACCTGCCCTCCAGCGAGATTGGTCTAGCAACACCCATTCTGAAAGAACAGTGTACCCTGTCACCTGCCCTCCAGCGAGATTGGTCTCGCAACACCCGTTCTGAAAGAACAGTGTACCCTGTCACCTGCCCTCCAGCGAGATTGGTCTCGCAACATCCGTTCTGAAAGAACAGTGCAGCCTGTCGCCTGCACTCCAGCGAGATTGGTCTAGCAACACCCGTTCTGAAAGAACAGTGTACCCTGTCACCTGCACTCCAGCGAGATTGGTCTAACAACATCCCATTCCGAAATAACAGTGTTCCGTATCGCTCGCACTCCAGCGAGATTGGTCTAGCAACATCTTGTTCCGAAGGAACACTGTTCCGTGTCGCCTGCACTCCAGCGAGATTGGTCTAGCAACACCCGTTCTGAAAGAACAATCTTCCCTGTCGCCTGCACTTCAGCGAGATTGATCTAGCAACACCCCGTTCCGAAAGAACGGGGTTCCGTATCGCCTGCACTCAGCTGGATTGGTCCAAGAGCGACTTGAATTGTCTTGACTGGTCGAGGTGTTCGAGGACCACGCCTGATCCGCTGTTTGGCTGATTGTTCCGAATCCAAGCGAAAGTGAGTGCTAGTTCTCTACAATGGCTTCGAAGTTCTTGGAAACTAGTAATTTTCTGCATTGGAGCAACAAGAGAAGGGTAAGGGAACCTACGAAGTATGTAATTGTAAGAGGTATGCATCTCAGTCAGCATTTTGACAGACACCGAATCCGCGGTACGTATGCATGGCACTGATTTTTAACCTTTGTTCGTATCAATTTTCTTTTAACGGCAATTTACGGCTGTTTGTGTTGTGCTATCCAATGCAAATCGTTGATTTGAAGTGTTAGAAATAGACTATTATACATACCAGTATATAAAAACATGGCTTACATTAAGAGATAAAAATGTTATAGTGCTCGGTATTGAAGTGACTTCACTTAAGTTGAAAGAAGATATATGATGGTTCAACATTTCAATACTATTAAAATAAGAAATGCAGTTTTTGCATTTCTACTTAATTATAATTTGTACCAGTATGGAACATTATGTCCGCCTCTGTGGTGTAGTGGTTAGTGTGATTAGCTGCCACCCCCGGAGGCCCGCGTTCGATTCCCGGCTCTGCCACGAAATTTGAAAAGTGGTATGAGGGCTGGAACGGGGTCCCCTCAGCCTCGGGAGGTCAACTGAGTAGAGGTGGGTTCGATTCCCACCTCAGCCATCCTGGAAGTGGTTTTCCGTGGTTTCCCACTTCTCCTCCAGGCGAATGCCGGGATGGTACCTAACTTAAGGCCACGGCCGCTTCCTTCCCTCTTCCTTGCCTATCCCTTCCAATCTTCCCATCCCCCCACAAGGCCCCTGTTCAGCATAGCAGGTGAGGCCGCCTGGGCGAGGTACTGGTCATACTCCCCAGTTGTATCCCCCGACCAAGAGTCTGAGGCTCCAGGACACTGCCCTTGATTCGGTAGAGGTGGGATCCCTCGCCGAGTCCGAGGGAAAAGCCGAACCTGGAGGGTAAACAGATGATGATGATGATGATGATGATGATGATGATGATGATGATGGAACATTATTCTTGGTCATCAATAACCGATCACAAAAAGATATAAAAGACAATGCACAGGTAAATAAAATGTGAAGTCAAAATAATTCCGTTAGTTGATGCTTGTGAAGCACTAAATCATTTTATCGAGCACAGCGTGTTGAAACTTCAATGTTCTGAAAAATTCTAAGATGAAATACGTATTTTTCAGTTGCAGTTCATGAGGCTCAGTATAATGTTATGGATCAGGAAAGCGTGTGAGAGTTCTGAAAGTCATGAAGAAGTCGTAGATCAAATACGTAAATGTAGTACGGAGCAAGTTCTTGAAGGGTAGCAAGACATATGTGCAGATCGGCACTGTGCTTCCAAAAGTTTGTGGAAATCCGATGAAAAAATTTTATAAGTTCAAGTATCAAGCCTTGAAATGCTGATAAGAGTGAAACAGTTGTATATTATTTGTTGAAACAAATACATCCAAGTTAAATAAATTCATTAGATTCTTGAAGTTATTGAAACATATGACATAGAAACAATGTTTTTTTTTTTTTTTTAATTTTTTCATCTGATTTCCACAAACCTTTGGAAGCAAAGTGCTGATCGGCACATATGCCTTGCTACCCTTCAAGAACATGCTCCGTACTACATTTACGCCTACACTTCTTCATGATTTTCGGAACTATCAACACGCAGTGCTGATCCATAAAATTATACTATGCCTCATGAACTGCAACTGAAAAATGCGTATTTGTTCTTAGACCTTCATACCATTGAAATTTCAACACACAGTGCTCCGTAAAGTGTTACAGTGCTTCGTAAACAGCATCTGACGGAATTACTTAAACTTCTCATTTTGTTTACCTTTTATATTTATTTGTGATCGGTTAATGTTGACCAAGAACAATGGTCGAAACCGGTACCAATTGTAATTAAGTATGAATGTAAAACTTATATTTCTTATTTTAATATAATTGAAAGGTTGAACCATCATATACCTTCTTTCAGCTGGGCTTACATGTTTCATATTTTCCAATACTGGTACCTGCCTTCGTTTTCCAGATGAAAACCTTAGTTAATCTATAACTGTAAGGTTTTCTACTTGTCGAAAGTAATTTATGATTAAATAAAATTTACAAAATACCAGAAAAATAAAACATTTACCGACAGATGAAACTTGAAAATTAATTTAATTTAATTGTCGTGTTTCGTTCTCAGGTTTCATTGATAGAACCATGTGTTAGCGTTTTCTGAAGACATTAAAAGTAAAGCATGAAACTAACAGTAATAACAATTTCGTGTGGCTATTTCTAGCCGAGAGCAGCCCTTGTAAGGCAGACCCTCCGATGAGGGTGGGCGGAATCTGCCATGTGTAGGTAACTGCGTGTTATTGTGGTGGAGGATAGTGTGCCATGTGAGTCGCAAGGAAGTTGGGGACAGCACAAATACCCAGCCCCCGAGCCACTGGAATTAACCAATGAAGTTTAAAACCTCGGACCCGGCCGGGAATCGAACCCGGGACACTCTGAACCGAAGGCCAGTACGCTGACCATTCAGCCAACGAGACGAACTAAACTAATAGTTAGGAAACAATTTTCAAATTAACATTTATGAGGTTCGTTAATACTTCCTAATTCCCCACTGCCTAAACTTTTGACTGTTATTTTGGAAGTGTCATTCGGAACAAATATTTTTCCGGAACAGGAACTACCGGAACTATTCCAGAAAAAGAACAACTTCGCCCATCTCTACTTCCTCTCCCCCACCCCGAGTGCTATTTCAGCTCTCCCTGACGTTAGCGATAAATTCGGTAAATACTGCACAGTCTCTGTTTGAAAGTTGTAATTGTATTTTGTGTCGACTATCGTAATGGAATCAGAGCATCCAATTTGCAGAACGAGAGATTTAGGATTACAATGCATATGTAATGTTATCCAGCCGAGTGAACTCCAATCCGTATTTTAGTGTTAGCCAATAATGAAGTTCGTCTTCCTTTAACACTTCTGGGTCCCTATTACCTTCAGCTCTCCGGCCCCATGGCTAAATGGTTAGCGTGCTGGCCTTTGGTCACAGGGGTCCTGGGTTCGATTCCCGGCAGGGTCGGAAAATTTAACCTTAATTGGTTAATTTCGCTGACACGGGGGGCTGGGTGTATGTGTCATTTTAATCATCATTTTACTCTCACCACGACACGCAGGGCGCCTACGGGAGTCAAATAAAAAGACCTGCGCCTGGCGAGCCGAATTTATCCTCGGCCACTCCCGGCACTAGAAGCCCATACGCCATTTCATTTACCTTCAGGTAATAAAAGCCGTTGTAACGTCCTGCAACAATCATTTATAAGATTATGGTCAACATAGAACATCTTGTGACCGGGCAAGTTGGCCCTGCGGTTAGGAGCGCTCAGCTATGAGCTCGCATCCGAGAGATAGTGGGTTCGAATCTCACTGTTGGCAGCCCCGTAGATGGTTTTCCGTGGTTTCCCATTTTCACACCAGGCAAATGCTGGGGCTGTACCTTAATTAAGTCCACGACCTCTTCCCTCCGATTCCTAGGCCTTTCCTGTCCCAACGACGCCATAAGACCTATCCGTGTCGGTGCGACGTAAAGCGACTAGCAAAAAAAAAAAAAAAAACTTGTGGACTTCCGTTGTTATTATTATTAGACACAGTCAACTCATCTCATAGAATATGCCAGGAGAACGTTCTTAACGGCAATATTTTTGAGGGATGCTTTCCATGCTCCAGATCTCGGAAAGCAAATCCTGATACAGCATTTAAATGAGAATATCTGGTCTGATATCCTTGCGCAAGTTAATGACCCGCACTTCAAAAAATATACCGACACATTGACATCAATAGAAGAAATATTAAGCAAAAAACATTATTCTTAATAATAATAATATTAATAATAATAATAATAATAATAATAATAATAATAATAATAATAATAATAATAATAATAATAATAATAATAATAATAATAATAATATTTTGTTAGTGATTTAAAGTTGCACCCAGCTCAGAAAGGATTTTCGCGACGATGGGATAGAACACAGCTAGGTCTTATAACGATAATGGTATATAAAAGGCTAGGATTGCGAAGGAAGTGACTCTGACCTTAATTAAACTACAGCATTTGCAGGTGTGAAAATGAAAACCGGAGAAAACTATCTCGAGGGCGACCCAGAATAGGGTTCGAAATCATTATCTCCCGAAAGGCAGTTGATATCTACGTGGCCTAAACTTCGCACAAACTTGCTCAGTATTATTATTATTATTATTACTATTATTATTACTATTATTATTATTATTATTTCTTTTTTTTTCGATGAGGCCTGCTAAAGGCCACGTGCCAATTTCAGTTCAATTTTTCGCACTTTGTTGTTTTCTCTGCCGTTTCTTCCAATATTCCTTCATCAATTTACTATGCCGTTTATTTCTGTCCTCGGACCACTTCACACCAAGTTCCTTGTTCAATCTTCCTTGGAATCCTTCCATAGGCCTACTTACTACCCTAATTCTAAAAATCTCTCAGTCCATAGTTTCTTCTTCTCTTATTTTTTTCTAAATCTTTCTTTACTTCTTGAATCCAGCTAGTTGTTGCCTTTTTTGTCCCAAAGGTACTTGAAAATCCTTTTTGTTAATCTGGAATCAACCATTTTGTAAATATGTCCTAAAAATTGCAATCTCCTTTTTACTTATGGTTTCTGTTATGTTTCCTATATTCCTGTATATTTCATAATTATATCATATACTTCTGTTGTTTTCACAGGACCTAAGATTTTTCTTATGATTCTCCTTTCTAGTACCTCAAGTTTATCTAACATATAGCTTAGTACTAGGTATTCACTTGCATGTAAGCATTCCGGTTTCCCCACTGTAGCGTAGTGCCTTATTTTAAGATGTTTAGATAGACACTTTTGTTATAAAAATCCTTTGTGATACCGTATGCACTTTCCATCCTGTGAACCCTTTCTTCGACTGCAAATTTGTCTAAACCATTTTCTTGAATATATTATCTTTCCCAGATATTTGAATTTCGTTACTCTTTTCACTGCACCAATATTTGTTGCCCAGAAATTTGGAGAGTTCTTGATGTTTCTAATAAACTTTGTTTCTTCAACGGTGATTCTCAAACCTGTCTTGTTGGATATTTATTCCAAGAGTTTGATTTGTATTGTTGCACTTGTTAGATTTTCTGACAACATAGCAAAATCGTTTGCAAATGCTAGTCAAGTTATTTCAATGCCTTTGTTTTTACTCCGCAAAGTTGCCGGCAAAATATTATGTTCTTTAAGCTTTACATTCCAAATTCTTACAATTTTCTCTAGAACACAGTTGAATATAAGGAGCGACAAACCTTCCCCTTGCCGTAACCCGGTATTTATCTTAATAAGTTTTGATATCTCACTCGAAAAGTTCACCTTTGGAAGTGTGTCAGTAAGTGTTTCACGTATTTGCTTTGCTAATTTAATTTTCACTCCACACTCACGAATTAGTTTAACATTGGTTTCTCTATCAACCGAGTCAAAGGCCTTTTTGAAATCTACGAAACTCACAACAATGTCCTTTGAATTTAATATTATATTGCGCATTACTGATTTTAAGTTAAATATTTCTTCTAAACCAGATCTACCTTTTCCAAACCCAGCTTGATACTCGCCTAGTTGTTTGCCACGTGATGTTTCCATTATTATTATTATTATTATTATTATTATTATTATTATTATTATTATTATTATTATTATTATTATTATTATTATTAAGGTGGTGTAACATTGGAAGGTAGACGAAAGAAATTCTGGAAAACGAATTTCATTCCCCTTTTTATAGAATAATGATTTTTTGCTATTTCGGGAGTACCGTATCCCGTAGTTCCCTACGGAAGGAAAGGGTGCTTTTAGGAATAAATAATAAGAACAATATTCTGCACTTCGTTTAAGTTTTCGAAATGTCGCTTGTCACCCATCGACAAGTATTCTCCTCCACCGAGGACGAATATATCTTCAGCTCTAATTAAATATTTAAAATCTTTTCAACGTTTATACCACGCTAGAAGAAGATTTATATTTTTTTTTAAGTCAGCTGTGCTGATTGATCTCCCCCTGATAATATTTAGCACAAACAAGATGAGCCCTGTCTTTCTGCCATTTACATATAGTGACGTTTTTAGCGATAACATCACTGCACTCGACAGAACGTAGCGACATGTGTTACAGTATTATCATCTGGTGCGCAGATATTTCAGCGGGTTTAATTAAAATTAACATCCGCATCATATAATTTGGAGTTTAGTTTCACAGGGTTTGTAATGATAGCAGCTGTTTAATCACCCGAGGTTTTAAATTTAATTGGGCTTACATAATTTTCTTAAATTGTTGCTCTTTGTCCTTTTAATATCACGAGCCATTTTATATCCGGATTATTCTGATTTTGAAGAATTTTAAAACATGTTTTACCACATAAATCTTTTATGGAGTTCCAGTAATATGCTGGCGTATTGTCTCCGGAGAGACCTGGTCCAGGTTTTTCGACTTGATGGCTATAGGAGATCTGCGCGTCTGTGAGGATGGGGCCCTACCTATGATGAATTATAATACTGATGTTAAAAAATCCGCGACTCGACAGATAATCTAACCCGCAACCTCTTGGTTAAAGGCCAGCACGCTAACCGATTAGCGATGGAGCTGGACAACTAAAAACCAAACCAAACTCCATGGCACTACAGCCATTGAAGGGCTTTGGCCTACCAAGCGATCAGTGCTCAGCCCGAAGACCTGCAGATTACGAGGTGTCGTGTGGTCAGCACGACGAATCCTCTCAGTCGTTATTTTTGGCTTTCTAGACCGAGGTCGCTATCTCACCATCACTAGCTCCTGAATTCTAATCATGTAGTCTGAGAGGACCTTAAATCAGCCTTTCGGTCCAGGTAAAAGTCACTAACGTGGCCGGGAATCGAATCCGGGGTCTCCGGGTAAGAGGCTGGTACGTCACTCCTACAACACGGGGCCGGCGTTGGACAACTGAAGAACTGAAAAGGTAAAGCTAGAATCTGAAATACTACATAACTGTAATGACATTTTCAACCAGACGTACTGAATCTAGTTCAGAGGTGCTCACGCCGGGCATTTCGTCTCACGGGCACACAGCACTTTAAACGGGCGGGCAGGCAGGCAGACGATGAGCGTATGCTATTCAGTCACAGTGACTTCTATTTACAAGGTTCTTTACGCCCTACCGGCACAGATAGTTCTTATGGCGGCGATGGGATAGGAAAGGCCTAGGAGTGGGAAGGAAGCGGTCTTGGAAAATTAAAATACAGCCCCAGCATTTTCCTTGTGTGAAATGGGAAACCACGGATATCCATCTTCAAGGCTGCCGGCAGTAGGGCTCGAACCCATTATCTCCCGGATGCAAGCTCGCAGTTACACGGCAAACTCGCTCGGTCAATTTTTTTTTTTTTTTTGTATAATTTATCTACTTATATCCATTGACGATTACTAATCGAATGTTTCTTATCAAGTTAGTGAATGCAAGGGCATTGTGGTGATAGTAGAATTACAAGTGGGTTTCACAAAAAGTGCTATGCATTTATTATATAGCATACATACCCGGTGGTTCGCGAGCGCCGTTCTTTCTACTTACATTATTGTCCCGCATGCACTAGTGATGCAAGGGATGCCTAGTCACTTGTTTTCGAAGGAGTACTGCCACGTGCTGTATTGTGGATGTAGTGAAACAAATAGCAGTAATTTTACTGCACACGTTCCACAGCGGGGTGCATTTGTAAATACGACAAAGGTGCAGAAAAGGAAATTGAATAACTTATTAATTTATATACGTGTGGACATTCCACTCTATGAAAGAGTTGTTTGTATGAAACAAAAAATAATACTGTTCGGCGAAATACGTATGTAGAAGGCAGACGTCTGTCTGGAGCTTCGGCCTCATTCTCACCAGATTCTCTACAGATTTCAATGATGTGGGTGTACTGGTCGTTGCTGAACACACTAGCCATTGTCGATATGCAGACAGTAAATTTAGTGCTGCTCTACACCAGAACATACACCAGCATAGTAATATACGGACTTGAACGAGGTTCACTAATCCAAGGTGTTGCATTAGATGGGTAGCGCTAAGGAATATACTGCGAGCAACCGTCCGGTTGTTATCTCACCATATTCCGACGTAGCTTGCTCCCTGGCAGTAATGCCCCTGTGAAAAACAGTTAGTAGATATCCCATTTAACATTTGTGCATGCGGGAATTTATAAGTAGAATGTACGGCGCTCGCGAGCAGCCTGGCATATGTGTGTTATGTTTCAGGGATTATAATGTTTTGTAAGTTAATTCTTATATTAATGCTTCAGAGAGATACGGTGCACTTCCTTGAATGATACCGATCGTAGAAAAAATTCAAAACATAGACAGCACGAGCATTGCGCGGGGGCAGGTTTGGGCGGGTATATCACTTGGGAAAGAAACGCTAATATTACAGAAGACTTCAACACTTGTTGTTAATAAGTTTGGGACAAACTACGCATAACGGATCGTTTTTCCCGAAAATAACGTCTGGCTCCATGGCTAAATGATTAGCGAGCTGGCCTTTGGTCGCAGGGTCTAGGGTTCGAAACCCGGCAGGGACGGAAATGTTAACCATCATTGGTGGGTTCGAACCCCACTGACGGCAGCCCTGAAAATGGAAAAACCGTCGTTTCCCGTTTTCACAGCGGGCATGTGCTGGGGCTGTACCTTAATTAAGGCCATGCCCGCTTCCTTCCCACTTCGAGCCGTTTCCTATCCCATCTTCGCCATAAGGCCTATCTGTACCGGTGCGACGTAATGCAAATTGAAAAAAGAAATTATTTACCAGAGAGAACAGGTGATTAAGGACAACGATGTTTTAAAATGCAGTGAACAAAACGTTCGTATAGCAACCGACTTCTTCCCTCCTTTCTTTCTTTCTTTCTTAGTCTGTTTACCCTCCAGTGTTGGTTTTTCCCTCGGACTCAGCGAGGGATCCCACATCTAACGCCTCAAGGGCAGTGTCCTAGAGCGTGAGATATAGGCTTGGAGGGATACGGGGATACATCTGGGAGAACAAGTATCTCGCCCAGCTGGCTTCACCTGCTATGCTGAATAGGGGCCTTTTGGGGTGATGGGAAGATTAGTAGGGATAGACAAGGAAGAGGGAAGGAAGCGGCCGTGGCCTTAAGTTAGGTACCATCCCGGCATTTGCCTGAAGGAGAAGTGGGAAACCACGGAAAGCCGCTTCGAAGATGGCTGAGCTGGGAATTGAACCCCCCTCTACTCAGTTGACCTCCCGAGGCTGAGTGGACACCGTTCCAGCCTACGTACCACGGAAGCCACTTTGCCACCGCGTTGGTTGAACTTCCTACGCACTAATAGGCGTGTATAGTACGTCGGAAACTTCGCCAGTCATTTTCTCGGAAACGAACGAGTGTCTACGAAGGATAATCCGAAACATGTGTTATTTCGACCCCTCTTTTACTGATCGAAGTTTCTGGGGAATCCGGTTGTTACACATAGCGGTTTCCCCTCGTGCGCTGTAATTGTGACGTTTAAGCTAAAGGTAGGCTACACTGTAATATTTAAAACTAAAAGGGTGTGGTGTAATAAGCTTACTTTTGACAACATAGCATATAAGTTCTGGGAAAAGGAGATTGGCGTTCGGTTTCCCCATTAAATTTGAGGTTAAGAAATTTTACTGTTTAAATAAAACGATCAATAAATGTGATAGAACAAAATATATCCTTGAAATAATTTCAATAAAAATAGCGAGAACTGCTGCGATTAAAACTGATGAGAATATAAAATTATCACGTTGCAACTGAAAGAAACTAGGCATGAATTTGAATTCTTCTTGGCCGGTCATTCAACAATTATACACTGGTTCACTTGACTGTACCATCAACACCTTGAGTGTAATTACGACGTATTCCTTTGATATGGTGTTTATTGTAGATGTATCAAGCCTAATTTGGTGATGTATCCTGTTTGTTTCACTGACATTTCAGTATCCATGTGACTGCTTCTTCTCCATCGAGAAGACTTCTTTGTAAGTCTGTCCTCTATGCCTTCATGAGAAGTGTATCCCTCTAACTGAACTGACCGACTGAGGTCTCACCTTTCACTTGACTCCATCACTGTTCACCTTCCACTTTACTTCTTCTCTCTTCACCTTCCGTTTGATTAATGACTGACTGAGGCCTCTCCATCTCGTTCAGTCGCCGACCAACTGTGGCCTCAGCTTCCAATTGAATAATGACTGGCGCTAAAATATGCAGCCACCTTTTATAGACGTTGGTTGACACACCTAATCAATCTCCAGAAATAACTATGATCTACTCCCACTTCACGACAAATATTACACCCAATGGTGAAATCGCCCGCGGCACCCAGTAGGTAACTCCAAGAACGCGAGCTCTCCGCTAAATACGCACGATGACGTAGCGATGACTTAGCAGTAACGTCAGCAGTATTGCACAATGTAGCAATGTCATATCCACATCTGATATACAGCAACTCTTACTGTACATGTTTTTAGTGTTAATCTACACACACGTGCATATGCATATATTTAACTACAATCATGCAAGCAACAAGCATTGCAGAATGGAATTGAGCAATAAAAATAATACAATAATGGTAATCTCACAGATAAAATAATAATACTATGGAAATAATAATAATAATAATAATAATAATAATAATAGTAATAATAATAACAATAATAAAAGTACAGATATCACCTTGTAATGGGATTTGAAGCGTTACAGCACCTCTCTGTGTGATGCCACCGAAATAGTTACGAAAACAAGAATGAACGACCGATAGAAAGTAGCAAGAGGTTGCATTTACACATTATTTTGTCAAGAACAAAGCTGGCAATTATATTACATGGTCTGCCCTCAATAGAATTAGACCATAGCAGAAGCAGGACATGCTGTTTAAATGTAATAATGTACAACTCCCACGTTCGATTGTGGAATATCACGTCAGGTAATTCGCCTCATTGTCAGCGAAAGTGCAGACAAAGCATGTCGACAATGTCAAGAGGAATTCCTGATAGTAATTCTGGAAGCTGTGTGATGGATTGAAGACTTCGATATTCATTTCTATCGAACCTTATTCATTATTCCATTTTTTGTGTATATTTTATGTTTATGTTTCTCATATATTGTGTATTTCAAGAGGGCAATTGCTAGTATGTCTGTATCAGCCATGAGCTAAAATAAATGACGTTAAATTCAGTCATGCAAAACGAACAAAACACGAATATACTCAGAAGTCAGTTTCCAAATTTTGAAGTTCTTTGAAAACATTTAAAAGGAAATCCGCCACTTGGGTGACAGCCCTAAATGCGGATTAATGACGATTGAGGATTGAGGTGATATCTGAGGCCAATATTGATGCATAGGGAGGTAATTTGGAACATCTGGTTAAAAGAATATCAAGCGAGTGAATCATACTTGCTGCAAATAACTGTACAAGAATAAATTCATATCATATTTGAAAGTAAACTCAGAAACGAAGGACTTCTAGACCAACGCTGATATAATATACTTTCAACCTTCGCCAGAGGGATCCATTTTTATTGTTACACAATGCTTACCTGTTTTCGTACTAGCTTAGTTCACACTGCAGAATAAATAAATAGGATATCTCCTAAAGCAGAACATTGGAACTAGCAATCAAAATTCTTTAAAAGGCAATAAAGTTTGTCTTACATAAAATCCACGGTTTGTCGTCAGAAATCCGACTAGCAGTGTTCCAGGAATGTATTACCTGTAACAAAGGAACAAATAACAAAATGTAAGAATGGGATTTATTAAAATAATTACGAGAGATTCAATGACATTTTGAGGGATAGTCTTATTTTTATTACTCGCCTTTGTTAAATATTTCACAGGTTTGATGTCATGAACATTGCTGGTAATACAACAAAAATATTATTCCTGAATAAAATACTCACCATGTTATTTAAAATTTGTAAACATTTTATGTACAAGAGAACTACATAATTATGTAATTAATTAATAAATTATTGATATTGTTTATTATACAAGTATATACAATAAATCTACTTATGGAATTCATGTACTGTGGTTGATAGGTTTTTGGAAAGCAAATTGAAGCTTCTTAACTAGTAGAAACACGCAATTCTGACTATGTTTGACTTCGAAGAACAAAACTGAGAGGGAAAAGACGAGTATTTGTAGATCTAGGAAAATCCTTTGGTAACAGTAATAGGACGAAGCTGATAGAGATAATCTGTAACAAACAACCTACAATCTATTCAGAAACCTTGAATGTAGAAGGGATATCAAAGTGAAGCAACAATCCAGAAAGGAATAAGGCAAGTTTGTAGTTTGTTCTTCCTCCACCTTTTAATGTGTGTACATAAAATGCGTTAAAGGACGTAAGAGAGAAATTTAGGAAAGGAGTCACGTTTTAGAATAGGGAATAAAGCCTCTGTAATTTCTCAACTTATTCAAGTCTACAGAGGACCTGCAGAGACTTCTGAATTGCTGGGACACAACTTCGGAGGAATATGAAATTAACATAAATACCTTTAAAACATCAGTAATATAAATCTGTCGAACAAATATGATGGAGGAAAGCTATCAGATTAAGTCGAAAAGGAAGTAAATTAATATTGTTACTTGGGTAGTAAAGTAATCAACGATAGTAAATGCCAGGGAAGGGCATTCTTAGGGAATATATTTTTCCCGCTTCAAAGTTTGTTATGCATGCGGGAAAAATATTTATGAAGGCAGCTTTAGCAATGCAACCAGAAAGACTAACGATACTTGAAGTTAGCTTTTTTTTCCAACTAGTGGCTAGTTTTCACAGACGACAACTGGAAGAAAGTTGTTTTCTCCATTGAAAGAAACTGTGTAGTTTTTAAATAACGACTATTCAAACACGAAATTTCTTGTTTTTCAGACAAATACCGCTGTTTGTTCTGTATTAGTTATTTAAATATTTTACAATTGGTTTTACGTCGCCCCGATACTGATAGGTCTTGTGGCAACGATGGGCTAGAAAAGAGCTAAGAGTGGGAAGGAAGCGGTCGTGGCATTAATTGAGGCACAGGCTCATAATTTGCCCGGTGTGAAAATTTGGAAACCATGTAAAATCATCGTCAGAGCTGCCGACAGTGGGGTTCGAACCCACTGTCTCCCGAATGCAAGCTCACAGCTGCATGCCCCTAACCACACGGCGAACTCGCTCGGTTAAATTAGTTTTCTTGTAATGTCTATGCTCTTGCGATGTGACGCTAATGTACAGATCAACCATCGTCGTCGCCAACATACTGATGGATATGTAATATAATTTTTTAAAATTAGCATTACCGCCTGGCGGCAATGAGCGATTCTGTCGCCACAACACAGCGTATTATAATCATCAGTAGAGGTGGGGATCCCTCGTTCCTTCCCAGGGAAAAACCAACCCTGTAGGGCAAAGAGATTAAGAAAATAATTTTAATAATCTTAACAATACAGCTTGGCGGCAATGAGCAATACTGTCGCCACAACACAGCGTATTATAACCACCGACATTGTTGAGTGCTATATATTTATCTTAAATGAGTGGTCATTCAAAAAGGAAGCCGTCCTTATATAGAAATCCAGACGGTGCCAATGACCAATAGGTAGTGCAAAATGACGAAGCTTTTCTTTTTCTTTTTTTTTGCTATTTGTTTTACGTCGCACCGAAACAGATAGCTCTTATGGCTACGATGGGATGGGAAAGACCTAGGAATGGGAAGGAATCGGCCGTGGCCTTAATTAAGGTACAGCCCCAGCATTTGCCTGGTGTGAAAATGGGAAACCAGGGAAAACCATCTTCAGGGCTGCCGACAGTGGGGTTCGAACCCACTATCTCCCGGATGTAAGCTCATAGCTGCGCGCTTCTAACCGCACGGCCAACTCGCCCGGTGGTGAAGCTTTTGCGTGGCGTTATTACAGTATAGAATACTGCAGAAATTTTGTTGGATAGCATCGCAAATGAACCATTTAGGGGAGAGGAGGAAGATGAGGAGAATTTTGACCGGAGGATAGAGAGAGTTTGAAAGGTTACATTTTCAGACATCCAGGACTTGTTCAATTGGTTTTCGAGGGAATTGAATTGCAAGATTGCTCAAGATTTTTCATATGACATACAGATTCGAACAGATTGGTTGGTTGGTTGGTTTTACGTCCCTCAAACTACTTTTTCCGGTTTTCTAAGCAGATTAGATCGTATGTGGACTGCGTTCTTATCACGATTCGATTTACTTATTTCTGAGGTCGTGACCGCACTGGTTTTGTTATTTGTTGGTCACCTCTCTTCTGTAGCTTCGCCATCCTGGGCGAATTTCAGATTTTCTTGAGGCACATTGAAATCATAAACCGATGATAATCTTCACTTAAGCTATTCATCTGGTTGCAATCCTTTCCCATGGCCTACTGTCCTTAACCTTCTATTCCATGATAAGACTTCTCTAAATTTTCTCCGGGTCGTTTCCTAATGAGTCCAAGGAACTGAAGTATTTATTTATTTAATTATTTATTTATTTATTTATTTATTTATTTATTTATTTATTGCATACAGCCGATGGACGGCCATTTTACATAAATAATATAACAAATTTAAATACGTACAATAAGAAAACAATCGGTATAAAGAACAAAATTGAGTATCAACAATAACATTATTAAAAATAACAAAATAATAAGAAAGGCAACGATAACTGGCAAGGGTCGGTTACAGAGTTAGCAGGAAGAAAGGTGATGGTTTGGAAGGACGGAAGGAAATGGAAACGTGGGGTGGGACTTCAAAGGAATGTTTTCATTTTGGGTTTGAAGGATGCAAAAGGTGTAAATATGTCGATATTGGGTAGTGAGTTACCAAGAGTAGGGAGACGGTGGAAGATAGAGCGTTGTTATAAGGTTAGGTGCGGACGGAACACATGATTTCTTCAATTACTACTAATCTGCATATAGGGCAGTCACCCAGGTGGCAGACGCCCTATCTGTTTTCCTGGCCTCTTACTGAATGATTGCAAAGACATTTGAAATTTATTGAATATCTCCCTTGGTAAGTTTTCCAATCCCCAACTCCCCTACCTATAAACGAATATTTGTCTCAATTTGTCCTCTTAATTCCAACTTTATCTTCATATTGTTAACTTTCCTACTTTTAAAGACACCACTCAAACTTATTCGTTTATTAAAGTCATTCCACGCCATCTCTCCATTGACACTTCTGAACATACCACTTAGTCGAGCAGCTCGTCTCCTTTCTCCCAATTCTTCCCAGCCAAAACTTTGCAACATTTTTGTAACGCTACTCTTTTGTCGGAAATCATCCAGAAGAAATCGAGCTGCTTTTCCTTGTATTTTCCCCAGTTCATGATGAATATGCCGGTTGTGTGTTTGGCGGGGATGGGGAGGGAGTACTTGGGGAACGTGTGTAGGGAAGTGCGTGGGAAGAGTATTGTATTTGTTATAGCCATTGATTATTTTATGAAGGTAACGAAGATCGGAGAACGGTAAACGGCTTCACAGATCAAGTATACCCTGGTAGTTCAAGGTGTTGGATTCAGTTTTGCTCTTAAAACCAGGATTGTGTGTCTTAACAATGAAAGTGAAAAAGTTAAAAATACTATTTACTTGAGATATGTTTGTGATAGCAGATGAGGACCAAATAGTGGAACAAAAGTCTATAATGGGGAGAACATAGCAACTTTCCGATACCCTCTGCAAAGAAGTCTGCCGCCAGTGAGGTAATGTGCGTCTGGACAACCTCTTGAAGATCTTCGTTTGTCCGCACAAATGGAGGTTTACGATCAGTGAACTTTCTACAGAAATAGCAAATATTTCAAGTGTCCTCTGTACACAATTTTGACTCAGCACTTAGGATACCGGAAAGTTTGTTCACGTTGGGTCCCATCAATATTTGACTGACGATCTCAAAACTCAACGACTCGTCACAGCAACATCCTTCTTCTTAATCACTTTCTTGAAACTTCCCGTATCACATTGCACTACCTTCATCTGTTTCAAACGACCTGTGAGCTCCTCTGTCAGTCATCATGAGTTTGAACGTACTGAAGGTTGAGCTCCAGTCTGTACTCAAGGCTCACATTCTTCACTCTTGTCTGTTAGATCATCAGCTCAGCGGCTGGTTGGATCCTCAAATAGCACCACCAAAGGCTATGCAGTTATAGGGAAACTGCAAAACCCAATGGCAGAGTCCAAATGAGGCGTACTAGGCAAGATGAGGAGTGAGGTAGTTTGCCATTGCTTTCCTCACAGGACCAGAAGGTGCCACTGCAGCATGACTGATCCTATGAGCAACACCTTTCATAACACTCAGACACTAGTTGTGCTCGAAGTGTCTTTACTCAGCACCACCCAAACCCCAGGAGCTTCCATATTGTCACAGCCATGGATGAGACTGGGACTTCGGTGGAAGCTACACTTTGCTCTGGCCTCTGCCAAGAGACGGATACAAAAATACTGTATCCATCAAGAAATGGGAACAGGTGGGCACTCTTTTTAGCATATCTGAAAACACTTTCTCACTCCTGGCACGCAGGGTGTTGTCGTCGGTAAACCTCAGGTTCTTAATTTTTTTCTCCCACCAATTGATATGTCACCAAACCGAACATCAAGTGCCTTTCAAGAAATATCTGCCTTCGACTTTGTAAAGTTGAGGGGAAAAGACGCAGCCTTGTCTGACGCACACTGAATTATTCTGAGATCTCACCATCTCCTGTTATGTGGGCTGCGGTAGTTATATAGAAATGAAGAGATCGGCCCAGCATAGGTGGCATGAGAGCTACATCGAAGCAATCTACGGCATGATGATCGAAACACAGTGAATCACATCAGAGTGCATTAATATCACTGAACAGCATCATAGGAAACAGAAAGATATCGACGAGTGAGATACCAGACATTCAACGTGGAAGTGATTATTGTTTTAAGAGGAAGTACTTTTGGGAAACTATCCTCTATTAACCCTAATCAGAGTCAAAAACTTCAAGGGGACCGACGCTTCGAAAAATTAAGGTATCTGCCAAAAAGTGCGTGAAATTCAAAGACTCTCGAAGCCTGGAAAACTTAATACCGTCGGAGTCGGAAAGAAAAACAGGATAGGACAGATGAAAGTGTGGACACTGACAGATGTAAGTAGAAGCAATGTTAGTACTCATCTAAGGGCTCTAAACTCATGCTCCAAGTGCACGGGGGCAATGGCTTCGATACAACAGTAACCCCCCCCCCCCAAAACCCCATGGCACTGCAGCCCTTGAAGGGCCTTGGCCTACGAAACGACCGCTGTTCAGCCCGAAGGCCTGCAGATTGCGAGGTGTCGTGTGGTCAGCACGACGAATCCCCTTGGCCGTTATTCTTGGTTTTCGAGACCGGGGCCGCTATCTCACCGTCAGATAGCTCCTCAATTCTAATCACGTAGGCTGAGTGAACCTCAAAACAGCCCTCAGGTCTAGGTAAAAATCCCTGACCTGGCCCGGAATCGAACCTGGAGCGTCCGGGTAAGAGGCAGGCACGCTACCCCTATACCACGGGGCCGGCACAACAGTAAACATCACCGCTATTATATGACTGCAGTTGGAGCTTTCAAACTGCGAGGTGTGGTCTGACAGTCACAGAGCCCCAGAATTCTTTCGACATTGCTACCACTTTAAAATGCTAGGATCATTATTTTCATCCTGCTTTCATTAGTCCCAAGAGCAACCCTTCTTTCCTAAAAGCGGACCTTAAATTAAAACTCATGAAAACACTTCTATTTCCAATTATTTACTACTGTGACATTACACTGATAGACCTTACCTGTGAACAAACAGCAAAACTACAATTTGTACAGAACTTCAGCATTCAATATGCCTTCCAGCTCCGAAATGATGCTCATGTAACACCATACAACGAAAAGTTGAGGTGCTTAGATTTTAATGACCGTAGAAAACTCACCAAATGACCCTCGTCTATCAGTTGCTTTCCACAAACAGCCCCAACTACTTCTCATCCAATTTTAGGTTTTTTCTTAATTGCACGTTCCGGATCACTAATTGAAATAGCACCGCATCGTAGAAATACCTACAGCCATTCATTCCCGGTCGCTGCTTCGAGGTTGTAGCATACGATCCCGATATATATTAAAATGTTTTATTCGTCTAAGACGTTTAAAACAGCCTACCGTAAATTCCTCCAGAGTACATACAGTTGACTCGAATGAATGTAAGAATGAATGACGTGTGAATGAAACCACAAATTATGTGTTAGATTTAAGTATCTTAGGCTATCGCATTTACGTATTTACTCTTCTCATTTAAGACTATGCACTGTTTCTAGAAATAGATAACATAGTAACATGGTTTTCAGTGAACTCAGATTGTAACATAGTAATATTCAATTAATTACTTTTTGCCTATGTTAGAATAAGTTTTCCTTTAAGCTACTTCGTAGATACATCCTTAACTTGTTAATTTGATATCCTTCTGTTATTGTCCACTATCTACTTACCCCATAATTTTTTCATCAACAATAATCTTAATTATTGTTACTCCTTATCTGATTTACTTGTCTTATCTCATAAATTGTAATTGAATACCATGTAATTTTAAATTGCCAACGGCCGTAGACGTGCTGACACACCGGATCCTCTGAGATCTCCGAAGTTAAGCAACACTGGGTGCGTTCAAGGTTTGGATGGTTTGCCACGCGCTGTTGGTGGGGGGTGAGGGAATGGAGGAGCGGAAAGGAATTGGCCACCCTACCGTACGTAAACTCCGGCTCAGGCACACTTCTGCGTAGGTTTGAACCTGCCTTCGGGCAGAATTAACCCTTATCTACCCTTATTTTAAATTATCGCGGTAAAAGTCTAAAAATTATATGTGGTTAAGTGTAAGAGAGGGCCAAGAGTCGTAACTTCACCACTTTGTAAAAACACAAATATATAAATAAGAGCACTTCAGAATAAACGTCTTTCCTTGTACACCCATACCTTTCTCTCGGTACTATTTTCAAGAGAATGCATTTACAACAATTTCATTGCTTTATCTTATAAAATGAATGATCACTGTTACTTATTTCAAACTTGAACAAATATAGAAAAATTAAAGGACAGTTAACGGCCTTCTAATGGACGCCAATGTGGATCTCATAAATGTATCTATTCGATAAACCAAACCAAACCAAACCCCATGGCACTACAGCCCTTGAAGGGCCTTGGCCTACCAAGTGACCGCTGCTCAGCCCGAAGGCCTGCAGATTACGAGGTGTCGTGAGGTCAGCACGACGAATCCTCTCGGTCGTTATTCTTGGCTTTCTAGACCGGGGCCGCTATCTCACCGTCAGATAGCTCCTCAATTCTAATCACGTAGGCTGAGTGGACCTCGAACCAGCCCTCAGGTCCAGGTAAAAATCCCTGACCTGGCCGGGAATCGAACCCGGGACCTCCGGGTGAGAGGCAGACACGCTACCCCTACACCACGGGGCCGGCATCTATTCGATAACAATTCTCGTTATAACTACGCCGTTGAGTGGCTCAGATGGTTAAGGCGCTGGCCTTCTGACCTCAGGTTCGATCCTGGCTCAGTTCGGTGGTATTTCTTCTTCTTGTACCATATAGTCATTGAATGTCCGGGTGATCCGGCTCTTGTTCTCAGCAACTCAGAAAAGGTAAGGGTGCTGAGCCCATGCAATTCTCGTAGATTCCGTAGCGAAGATATTCTCCTTCTTCCCTTACTTCTCCTTCCTTCAAATTTTCCTTGTAGGATAATCTGAAGAAGGCTATGTTTATCTTTTCAATTGATATGCCCACAGTAGTATTCTTCTTTTTGATTTTTGCATGACCTCTAGCTCTTTGTTCAGGCATTGGAGTACTTCAGTCTTGCGTATTCTATCAACCCATGATATTCTGAGCAGGTGTTGGTAGCACCACATCTCGAAGGATCTCAAAGTTTTTTGGCGGTGTTCTCTGTTAAGGTCCAAGTCTCGGCACTATAAAATACGACAGAAAATTCACAATTCCGGAGTAAAGGAAGACGTGGATTGATCTTAAACTCCCTGTTACAAATAAGTTTGTTCATCCTCTTGAATGCAGTGCTCAAATACGTCAGTCTGGTGCCGGTAGATTTACTGACAAGTAAAAAATCTTGAGAGACAAAATGTTGGCACCTTGGCGTCTCCGAAAACCATCAAAAGTAGTTAGTGTGATCTAAAAACGACAACAATATTTTTATTGAACTACTTTTACGGTGGAATTTTGTCCCACAGGAGTTTACTTATGTGCCGGTGAATCTACCAACAGGAGACAGGGTCAGAACCGCCGATTTGGGATTAGAAGACAAGCAATCAATCAATCACTACTGATCTGCATTTAGGGCAGTCGCCCAGGTAGCAGATTCCCTATCTGTTGTTTTCCTAGCCTTTTCTTAAATGATCGCAAAGAAATTGGAAAATTATTGAACATTTCCCTTGGTAAGTTATTCCAATCCCTAACTCCCCTTCATATAAACGAATATTTGCCCCAATTTGTCCTCTTTAATTCCAACTTTATCTTCATATTGTGATCTTTCCTACGTTTAAAGACACCACTCAAACTTATTCGTCTACTGATGTCCTCCCACGCCATCTCTCCTCTGACAGCTCAGAACGTACACTTAATCGAGCAGCTCGTCTCCTTTCTCCCAAATCTTCCCAGCCCAAACTTTGCAACACTTTTGTAACGCTACTCTTTTGTCGGAAATCACCCAGAACAAATCGAGTTGCTTTTCTTTGGATTTTTTTCCAGTTCTTGCATCAAGTAATCCTCTTGAGGGTCCCATACACTGGAACTATACTCTAGTTGGGGTCTTACCAGAGACATATATGCCCTCTCCTTTACATCCTTACTACAACCCCTAAATACCCTCATAACCATGTGCAGAGATCTGTACCCTTTATAACAATCATATTTATGTGATTACCCCAATGAAGGTCTTTTCTTATTCTAACACCTTGGTACTTACAATGATATCCAAAAGGACCTTTCACCCCATCAACGCAGTAATTAAAACTGACAGGACGTTTCCTATTTGTGAAACTCACAACCTGACTTTCAACCCCGTTTATCAACATACCATTGTCCACCGCCCACCTCACAACACTATGGAGGTCACCCTGCAGCCGCTCACAATCTTGTAACTTATTTATTACTCTGCACAAAATAACATCATCTGCAAACAGTCTTATCTGTACTGTACTCTGCAGTATAATTGTTATTATTATCACTGTTGAACTGAAATATTTCCTAAATGGTCAGCGTCTTGGTCATCAGTTCAGAGTGTAGTGGCTTGGATTACCGAACGGGTCGGTCGACGATATCAACTGTGTCTGCTTAATTTCTATAACTCGTGGGCTGAGGTTGGTGTTTATCCTTGTACTATGTTTATATTCATATACAAACGGCATATCACACTACTTGCCACAGAAACACGCAGTAGCGGATACATCCCTCCATATATGTTTTGCGTCAGGAAGGGCATCCTCGTCAAGACCAAGCCTACCGGTGTGAGAGTTCGCACTCTCAATCTCACAAATGTGTGGGGAAAACAGCGGAGGATTATTATAATTATAAGGAGTGATCAAAATGCTTCCGCTCGACGGCCGTAGATTCCTGAATCGGGGTGCCAATCAGGCAAAATCGCCGTGAGCACTGAGGCACGAGGTTGAAGATCCCCGTGTGGTAAGACACCCTGTCCTGCTGCGTGAAATAGTCCGTAACCTCGTGCTGCACACAAAGACTTTAATATTACTTATCTAGACTCACAGAGCGCGCTGGTGCTATGCGAAACATTGAATATCTTCGCTCATCGCCATATTGAGGGCACTTCAGTTCTGAATGCATGAATTAACACGTGGTGATGTTTACAGATTCTTGTGTGTTTTTCATGGTGATTCCTATCGGTTAGCGGATCTGTGGTTGTGCAATGTGATAAAGTGATAATTTATAATATTGGCAACTATTGTTTAGTGATAAGTGCGAGCTTACATTGATTGGTGATATTAAAGGAGAGTAGGCCTAAGTGAAGCCGTAAGTGCGGAGTGGAGAACTATTCACGATGGTGACCTCTTGTGCAGCTTTAAATTGCACAAATCGTTATCAGAAAGGATCTGGTATTTCTTTTCACAAGTGAGTAGAAATTGAAATGTTATAAAATTACCGTAATCGAGAATGGGATACAGAGTGGTGGATTCAGGGATGTATGGACGTGGCATTCTCAATGTTTAGGCTTCTTCTTCTTGGCGTTTTTAATTTCATTATGGACAATTCTTAAGAACTAAACAGCTATTCTGAAAAAGCGCACATTTTGTTCTTACAGAGTGTGTACCCGTATTCAAATGTCGATAAAAACGGGCCTAGAATCCGAAAAATATCATTGATAAAGTTTGGTAAACCCATCTATTTTTAGGTCAAATTATGGTTTCAGATTATTAACAATTATTTGAAAATGATTTATTGATACCATTATCCATGTTTTCACATCTCCTTTATAATAAAAACAATATGCTGTTCCAGAGGAATTTGACTAGTTTGACTCCTACTTTGCACTAGAAAACACTAATCAAACTACGTGTTTAACTGTTATATTCATATATGCTTAATATTCAAGCTCCTTTACCTTCTTCCTTATGCGAATCATAATGTTCCTGTAATAGAAAAGTTAGAACACATTTTCAATTTTAATTCGTGCTCAGGAAATCTCCTTTCAGTTCGAGTTTATAAAATTAGTAGGCCTAATATTGGTATTTAAGATGAGAGTCGTGTGAGAGGGAATTTTGCATCCTGAATGATATATTTTTCCTCTCTTAAATTTAACCAACTGATAAAAGTATATTTAATTCAGAGAAACGTAAATTAAGCTAGGTATTGATGATGTAGAGTAGCACTAGTGTAATGAGCTTTTTCAGGAAGAATTTCAAAATGTAAAATAATGTAGTGAAATGTGAATGACTTCTGGCTCCACCACGCTGTTCTGAAATATATCACATGAGGTTCTATTTATGAAGAAGAAGAATATTTTGTGTTAAATCAATGGGAGAATGTTCTGTCATTGTTCCAGGAATGGTTGAGAATAAAAGTTAGAAATATTTACATTTCTTTGATTTTGAATACATGGCTATTATTTTTAGACATATTGCTTACAGGTTAACATTGAATAAGCCTGAACTTCTGTCGAAGTGGCTTGTTGCTGTTAAAAGAGACAAGATTGTTCCAATTTATCCCGATAGACTATTTTCAATTCACTTCAGAGAAGCAAGTTTTTGGCAAATCTGAAGGGAACAAAATTCTGAAAGATGATGCAGTGCCAACACTGTTTGACTTTCCAGATCATCTAAAAAAGGTACCTATAGGTCAAGTAATTTGGATTAGATATTGTATTACATTTTATTTTTTTATGAAGGATAAGGTTTTACTTATGGTAGACCGAATGGCCACGTATTTTTTTTATTTTTCAGATTGAAAAGTCTCCTTGTAGGATTTTAAAAAGGAAGTTCGATTTTGGAGGGACAAATCAACAGAATAACACCATATATCCCAGTCCATGTAGCAGTTCAATCAGTACTGTTACACAGTGCATTTCATCTGAGCACAATTATTTTAGTGCAGAAAGCCCCACAAAGCATATAAAAAATCTCAGCATATCTCAGTAGATTTTAGATAGCTATTTTCCAAACCATATAGAGATCATAATTGAAGGTATTATCATCCTGATATAATATTTCATAACCTGGAAATAATAAAACATAAATACTTAATTCAGATGGGAATTAGTAAAGTAAAGTTACTTGTGGTGAGCACTGGGCATAGCTTTATTTATATTTTTTATAGATTCCTGCAGTCATGTACCTTTTCAACAATCTGTTCATAGTACTGAATAATACCTGCTGTGATTACTCATCATAAAGAAAAGATCTGCCGTGTAACTTTCATAGAAAACATTCTACTCCACAGGTTCTCTTTTTGCCAATATTACAGACCCATGCTTTTGATACAACTGTTTGTAAATTCTGTAAATATTGAAAGAATTGATGGATTATTGATTTTCTCCAGTCTCCTAAGTCACAGGTAAAAGATTACTTTTCTCCTCATGATCTGTAAATAATACTGAAGTTGTAAACTGCTGTACTTTGAGAATGTCTTGGTATTTTCATGAAAGCTTAACTGCCGAGTCTAGGATTTAATTGCATGTGTCTATTCCGAATACGTAAACAAATCAGTTCCAAACATGATCATTATAGTGGCTATTTTTGCTATTTTGCTTTACGTCGCACCGACACAGATCGGTCTTATGGCGACGATGTGATAGGAAAGGCCTAGGAATGGGACGGAAGCGGCCGTAGTCTTAATTAAGGTACAGCCCAAGCATTTGACTGGGGTGAACATGGGAAACCACGGAAAACCACCTTCAGGGCTGCCGACATTGGGATTCGAACCCACTATCTCCTGGACGCAAGCTCACAGCTGCGCGCTCCTAACCGCACGGCCAACTCGCCCGGTGATCATTATAGTAGGCCTAATGTGAGCTACATATTCTTTCTTGAAGATTTTTAATTTAATGTACTGGTATACAATGTTTTTTCCTGTTTTTGGAGAGTGTTCTTTAAATGTAATACATGTGTTTATCTACGGAGGTATATATTTACTCTACTATCATTAGTAGTGTATTTTGAAGTCTTCTTTTCCAGTTTTCTAAATGTTGTTTTATTACATCTGTTACTTATAGACTTGCTATCCAAATGATTTGCGGAAATGCAAATGTGTTCAGTTTATATGCATAAGTATCATTTCCGTGTTATTACCGTCTTGATTCTTGTGTACTTATTGCGTGTATTCACGTTAGTCAGTGTAGGCTGTGCCATTCATGATTAATGAATTAGGACCTGGGAAAGCTAAGTTTCCCTGATGCTTGGAATACAACATTTCCGTGAGGATCTTCTGCTTTCTAAAGCTGCACCTTTTTAACATTATTTTATTTTGTATGTATCTAATGAACATCTTTTCTTACCGTGTTATCCTGTATCGCAGGAATAAAAATAACCAGTCGACAGGTGTTTTCATTCGTGCGTAATTGAAGTTAATGCATGAATTCCATACTACGGTCTCCTCGGCGAGCTGTGAAGTGCCCGCAACATGGCGATACGCGCATGGGCATCTCTTCTCCAGTCACACGCTACTGCGCAGCCAGCGGTGTAGGGTCTTGGCTGCAGATCCTCGTCCGACAGGAAGCGTCGCCTCTTCAAGGGCTTTTTGAGGGGACCGACGGCGTGATAATCTCATGTAGGGCGGGTTCTCGAGTGTCTCCCACTTGAGTTGTTGTCCATAATGGATGAGGTTGGCCTTCTAGTTCGACCGGCATCTTTTGTCGAAACGTGACCCGCACGAAACTTGGTGCACCATTTCACAACGATGGTTTTCGACAGACATGCAGCCCCATACACAGTCTTCATCCTCCGATGGATGTCCATCTACTTTTTTCCTTCGGCAACCAAGAACTGAATAACAGCACGTTGGTCCTGTTTGTACGCATTTCGTAATGACATCGCCATAGTTCACGTGGCCTCATTTAACAAACGCTCCCCGGCATGACGCATCTGCCACATTTCACGGGCATCGGAGTCGCACTACTTTGCATGTCCACTGCAGCAACGCTCTGAAATGGAAACTTTTGATCACACCTTTATTATTATTATTATTATTATTATTATTATTATTATTATTATTATTATTAGAGGTCGGACTGGCCGCGCTTGTTAACGCTCTGAGACTATAGAGCAGAACTCTGCACTCTAGTGAGTGGGTTCGCACCCAACTGTCGACTATGCTGAGAATGGTTTTCAATGGTTTCCCAATTGCCATTTCCAGGTAAACGCGGGGACAGTTCATATTCATAGGCTACAGACGATTCCTTCCACTTCCTTACCCGGTTCCATTCACCATCATTCAATACATTAGCTCAAATGAGGTTGGAATCAGGAAGAGAATTCTGCCGTAAAAATATGCATTACAATTTCATCTCACCTCATTCCCCACCCGGCATCAGGAAATTGGAATAACGGGTAGATATACCAAGTGTATGCATAAGTCTTTTCCGGTTTCATTAAGAGATGGCGCCAGCGAGCAGCAAACAGCGTATGAGTTTGACACATGCGTCAGTTCGTTCGTCTGGCATTAACCTACCAACACACACAAGTTGAGTCCGCCAAACACTAGCGTCTGTGTTGTATTGTTCAGTGATCATGTCGACGTTTGTGCATGAAAAGGAACATTTGCTGTGGAAAGTCATCGTTTCCTGGTAGAAACGCATACCTGCCTCTTACTAGAAATCAAAAATAGGGAGCTTTCTCAATTCTTGGATTTCATCACAGATATTGTGCCTCAGTCTAGGTAAAAAAGGACGGAGTACAAGGCATACAGATCTACAGTTAGAATGCGAACTGACCATTACATTTAAAACCTTAAACTAAGAAAACACAAAAATGGTTACAAGAAAATGTACCTAATCCTTTTCATTTATGACACATACACACGAATAATGATATTTACATTACACCGACACAAGCTACAAAATGCATAGTAGTTCCCTTTATTACACTGTAAAATCAACGGAAATTTAACTTTATAGGTATCTCCGAACACTTGGAGATAACGTTTGTTATGTTTGTTGGCCGTAACGTGAAGATAAATTACCAGAAACTGTCGCCGGAACAACTCCCTGAAATATATGCAACTCATTAAAATTATGAAGTAAGAATGCACACAAATGCACAGAAATACGCGAACTGCCATATAAATAACAGATCAATGTGTCTCATACATTACTAACATACGACTTTGACAGGGGGTAAAGTCACAGAACCGCAAGAAAAAACCCGCGGCGTACAACTCCAACGAAACTACGCGCAGAAACGATGTTAACGGTGCGCGAGCCACACAAAAACGAACTCATTCTTTCGTCTCGATTAACTGAGTTACTAGTGCGCGCTAACTTGCCTCCCTTGCTTGTAGGACGATTTCCGTCCCATATCCGCAGCTGTAAAGCACACACGCTGCTGAGGTCAGCGAGAAACACGATACACTTGCGAAATAAGGCACCAGATAAATACACTTGAAAATTAATTGCGTAAATTACACAAGAAAAAAATTATCCGTTATCCTAGGGGAAGATTATTGACCATACTGGAGGTTATATTGGTCCAAAATAGGAGGAAATAATAATAAATCGGAAAAATGGAAGACGACTTAAAAAACGGGAAGTTTCCGGGTAAATCGAAAGGGTTGGCAGGTATGGAAACATGCTGAGTACGCACCATCGATTAGAACATGTGAGACATGATTTCGACAAATCGCTTCGGCAAGAAGACCATGCTTTGTGTCTGGTGGGACCAGATCGGTATTGTGTACTTAATTTTTACGATTTGCTTTACGTCGCACCGAAGGTAGTGTGTATTATGACCTCTTGAAGCCTGCCAAAACCGTTAAAGCAAAACGCCATCGCCAAAAAATGTTTAATTTAAATTATGCATTGATCGAAAGACGACCGGAATGGGCTAGAAGACATGGCAAAATTATTTTGTTACAGGACAATGCGCCGTCTCACACAGTGAAAGACACCTTGAAATCGCTTGGATGGGACATCCTTCCGCACTCGCCGTACTGCCCCGACCTGGCGTCATCTATCATCTCTTCGCATCAACGGGGCATGCGCTCGCAGAGCAGCACTTCAGCAATTTCGAGGAAGTTGAAAAATGGCTCGACAAATGGTTTGCTGCAAAAGACAATCATTTTTTCTGTCATGGTATTCATACCTTACCTGAAAGATGGGCGAAGTGTGTAGAAGCCGATGGCCAATATTTTGAATAAACAAAAGGTGAATTTCTCTTGAAATTTACGAGTTTTCTTTACCGCAAAAACCGGAAAAACTTACGCATACACCCGGTACATATATTATTTCAAATATCAACAAAGGATGAATTGCCAAAAAAGTATTCGTAGCGGTAGAAAGCTGTATAAGATAAAAAAAAGTTCTGATGTATTGGCCAACATTTCCAATTCGGTTTCGAACTCCATAAATCCTCCAGCGTAACGTGCTAGCGTTTAAACAGTTTACAAAGGCTGCATCTTTAAAGAACCTACAAAGTTATTAATCTATGGAATATTCCTCCTTCCTTGTAAGTGATAGAAGCTACATTTAGAGAACACGCCGCGCCGCTCTCAGTGGATTGCCAAGACGCTCGTGGATTTCCGTTCCTTGACGAACAACTGGCAGGCCAATTAGCCTTTCTAACAAGACTGCTCCCACCGTTCTTCTTCAGGATTAACTCGGATTTTCTCTCGCGGAGCAGACAGACATGAGGCCGTAAAGACAACCAAAAGAGACAAAAATAAACCTTGGTCGTGACCTGTCGACTTCTCACAGGATTACAAAGAAAACAAAGAGAAAAATGTAAATTGAGAACAGTATCACCCAGGTGCTTCCGCCTAGAGATTGTTATTATTATTATTATTATTATTATTATTATTATTATTATTATTATTATTATTATTATTATTATTATTATTATTATTATTATTATTTTATTTGTTTATTTCTTAACCCGTTTACCCTCCAGGCACGGTCCTTCCCTCTCTTTCCTCGACGGCAGTGTCCTAGAGTTTGAGGATTTGGGTCATGGGGATACAACTGAGCAGGATGACCAGTTCCCCGCCCAGGCGGCCTCACCCGCTATGCTGAACAGGGGCCTTGTGGAGGGATGGGAAGAACGGAAGGGATAGTCAAGGAAGAGGGAAGGAAGCGGCCGTGGCCTTAAGATAGGTACCATCCCGGCATTTGTCTGGAGGAGAAATGGGAAACCACGCAAATACCACTTCGAGGACGGATGAGGGGGATACAACCATCCTCTACTCAGTTCACCTCCCGAGGATGAGTGGACCCCGCTCCAGCCCTCGTACCACTTTTCAAATTCCGTGGCAGAGCCGGGAACGGAACCCAGTCCTCTGGGGTTCTCAGCTAATCACGCTAATTACTACACCACAGAAGCGGACATTATACATGCATACATACACTTTCATTATAGACTGTTGTGACTTACAGCGTTCAGTCTGTAAGCTCCTGTGAATTACCTAATCACCGCCACAATCCTCTATTTCTAACTAGTTCTGTTGCCTCGTTTAGTTCTATATCTCTTATATTTAAGTCATTGGAAACTGTGTCCAATCATCGCCGTTTTGGTCTTCCTCTAACCATTTTACCTTCTGTAACAGAGTTTATTATCCTCCTAGGCAACCTATCCTCACATGACCTCACCACCTTCCGAGTACCCTCCTGCCAATGTTCCCACGTGGTTTGTACCAACAATCATTTTCGCTACGTTCATGTCTATTAATTCTAACTGATGAATAAGATATATGAATCCACTCAGATTTCTCTCCCACAAAGCAAAGTTTGTCTGAAAACAGAGCGATGTAAATATAGTGTAGACCGGGGGCAGACTTCCTTCTTACAGAACACTATTGACCGGAAAGGCCTAGGAGTTGGAAGGAAGCGGCCGTGGCCTTAATTAAGGAACAGCCCCCGCATTTGCCTGGTGCTAAAATGGGAAATCACGGAAAACAATATTCACGGCTGCCGACAGTGGGATTCGAACCCACTATCACTCGGATGCAAGCTCACAGCCGCGTGCCTATAACCGCACGGCCAACTCGCCCGGTACTGCCATATTCAAGTTCCAAGGTATTAGACTGCAGGCTTTCGACACAATCTGCCATTAGCACCATGTCGTCAGCATATGCCAGACTGCTTACTTCATTTCCACTTAACCGAATCCCTCCTTACCACTTAATACCATTCAACAGATGACCCATATACATTACGAACAACAAAGATGAAATATTACAGCCTTGTCTAACCCCTGTAAGTATCTGAACCAAGTACTCATTCTATAGTCAATTCTCACTTCAATCCAATTGTCAACACAAAAGATATTAATAATCTACCCTTAATCCTGTATTCCTCATTACAGCGAACATATTTTCCCTCGGTACTCAGTCATATGACTTCTCTAGGTCTGCTATTCATAAACTATCCGACTCGTTGGCTGAATGGTCAGCGTACTGGCCTTCGGTTCAGAGGGTCCCGGGTTCGATTCCCGGCCGGGTCAGGGAAATAAACCTTAATTGGTTAGTTCCAATGGCTCGGGGGCTGGGTGTGTTTGTGTGGCGTATTCAACGTTAGAAATAATCCTAGATAGGGCCCTCATCTTCACAGACATGCAGGTCGCTTAATAGGCCGTCTACTGGAAAAAGACTTGTACCAGGCCTCTCCGGAGGCCATGCACCATTATTATTTATAATCATGAACTTAACTGCCTATTCTTCTCGTAGCATTTTTCAATTACCTGCCGTATGCTCAAACTTTGATCCAGACAGCCCCTCTGTGGTCTGAAACTACACTGGTTTTCATCCAACTTCCTTTCAACCACTACATGCACCCTCCCTTCCAAGATTCCAGTGTACACTTTGCCGTATACTATTCAATGAGATACCTCGATGGTTGCTGCAATCCTTCCTGTTCCCTTGCTAATAGATAAGTGCAACTACTGCTTTTGTCCAATCTGAAGGTACTTAACTAACACTCCATACTAACCTGATTACTCTATGAAGCCATTTTACCCCTGCCTTTCCACTATACCTCGCCATTTCAGGACTAATTTCATCTGTTCCTGCTTCTTTATGACAATGGTGTTTATTTTCTATCCTTTGCACTTCATCAAATATAATTTCTCCAACATCATTGTCATATTATTATTATTATTATTCAGATAGGAAACGAGACTGTTGATCATTATGTCTCAATCTCCTAAAATAGAAACAATGATCAACAACGGAAATTATGAGCATCAACAACCTTTTCAACTTTAAGTGAACCAGAGAGGATTAGAACTGACACTCTCTTTCAGTTTCTTTACTTACGAAACATAAGGTTCTATCTCGAGGATGTTCATTGTTCTTTATACTCCGGTACATCCGATACTCCTATTGATTCTCTCTTAATTTCTTCGACGCGAGTGTCACATTGTGAGATTCCTAAGGGACTGCGCTCGTCGATACATCATCCGGTCTTTAGGGACAAGTTTCAGTAGCATCGCCAGTTTTATCACGAGATCTTGAACATCAGACTGAGGACTGCTGTCAAGAGACTTCGCTTATAACAAAACGGCTCCAGTTTCCTTTTTACAGTCTCGAATGATTTATCTTCTGGCAGTTTAACGTCGCAGTAACGCATGCAGGTTATCGATGGCGCTGAGATAATAAAAGCTTGATAGCAGCCGGGCCTTAAGGGCACCTGAACGTAGAAAACAAAGTCGTTAACAATTCACATTTTTTTAATGTTTCTCTTCACTGAATAGAATAACTTTTTATGAATCCAAAAGTATATGAAAGTTTCCGCAAAGGAGGCTTATTTTAATGGCTATTTACAGTACTTGTCAAACGTATAGGGCCACATAAAGAAACCACGAAATATCATCTAGAACCCAAAATTGTGCCACTAGACCTGTGTAATTTTATTTCTTAGATCTCACAACTCATAGGATATATGTCGCCGGATTTCATTGAGTGGGTGCAAGTACTGTAGAATTTATGAATTTTTAACTCTTGAAAGGTCACACCATTTTTTTTTTTTTAAATGGTAATTTGGTGTACTGTGTATTGTAATTGGTTGCAAGTATCACCGCGAAGATTTCTTTGTGGACTTTGAAATAGGTGGGGGCCATTTTAATGTAAATATACACATTCCTAAAATATACCGCACCGTTTTTTTTCCGAAGCAGTGCCAAGGTGGATAATTTTTCTTTGTCTTTATCATGTATGGCCCAAGGTCTCGGCGCGAGCTATCGGCGTCAGACTTATCTGCTCTGATAGTTTCATTTGCACTCTGCAGATGGCATCCAAGAGCACATTTCAGATGCCGATAGCTCACATTGAGACCTATGACAAGAAGAATGAAAATTGACCTTTTTCGCGCTGGTTTGATAAATAAAAAGTAAACGCACAAAACTCGGTGCCGCAATTTTTCGGATTTTTATACTAAAACGACCCCCAGCTATTGCTAAGTCTACACAAGAATGTTGGTGGCGATACTTGCAACCAATTAGAGTATAAATGAAAATGAAAACCTACAACCTGTTTCCCAGTCATTGACGGGTCAGGGATGGAATGAATGAAACAGATAGAGGCTATTAGTACGATGGGGTCACCACTCCCGAAGTGATTTATTAACGACTGATGGATGCTATGAAATGAGAATGGAGAGTGTTGCTGGAATGAAGGATGACAGGGAAAACCGCAGTACCCGGAGAAAAATCTGTCCCGCCTCCGCTTTGTCCAACACAAATCTCACATGGAACGACCGGGATTTGAACCACGGTATCCAGCGGTGAGAGATCGACGCGCCGCCGTCTGAGCCACGGAGGCACTAAAGTATTAGTATAGTAGGCTACATAAAATTTCCCCCAAAAAATTAACTTTCTGATGGGTCCACAACGCTTAAAAATGTATAACATCTATAATACTTGGCGTAACTCAATGAAATAAGGGGACGTATATCATATTACACCCAAGAGCTCAAGAAAAAAAATAGAGAGGCCTAGTAGCATAATTGAGGGTACTAGATGATATTTCATGAATTTTTTATGTGATCCTATACTTCTGACCGCTGCTGTAAGTGTGGTACGCAGCTCAAAGCGTGTACCTTTTAGCTTGCATTCGGGAAATAGCGGTTTCGAACCCTACCGTCGGCAGTCTTGTGGTTTGAAATTCATGACTTATTTTTAATTTCGCATTTAAACATTTCGTTTGAATTCCCTGAAACGTTTGTTAACAGGGGAAAATGTTTTAAAATCCCATGTCGCAAATTTAATGAGAAAAGTGTCCGACTCGTTGGCCGAATGGTCAGCGTACTGGCCTTCGTTTCAGAGGGTCCCGGGTTCCATCCCCGGCAGGGTCGGGAATTTTAACCTTAATTAGTTAATTCCAATGGCCCGGGGGCTGGATGTTTGTGCTGTCACCAACATCCCTGCAACTCACACACCACAATAACTCGCAGTTACCTAACACATGGCAGATGCCGCCCACCCTCATCGGAGGGTTTGCCTTACAAGGGCTGCACTCGGCTAGAAATAGCCACACGAATTTAAATTTAAAAAATGAGAAAAGTTGTTATTTATCCATGTTCCATCCATGCATTATGACAGATGAGTATTTGTTTCCTATTCGACATTTTACTATGAAGAGTGGAGTCCGGCCGCGTGTCTAAATGGTTAGCGTACTTCCCTTTGGTCACAGGGTTCTCGGGTTCGATTCCCAGCAGTGTCTGGAATTTTAACCACCATTGGTTAAATTCGCTGGCTCGGTAGCTGGATGTATGTTTCGTCTTCATCATCATTTCATCCTACAGGTGTTAAATCAAAAGATCTGCACCTGGTGAGTCGAACATGTCCTCGGACACTCCCGGCACTTAAAAGCCATACGCCATTTCATTATGCAAAGTGGAACTTCCTATAACTGGAACGCACAAATGCCTGCTGTTAAGAAGTGTCAGCTATTCGGAAAAATTAGAATTAAGAACTAGTTTTAAATAACAAAATATGATTAAACAACGTTTTGCAGTAATAATGATAACAATAATGTTGTTATTGGTTATACGTCCCCATTACTACTTTTAAGGTTTTACGGAGGCTCCGGGGTGCTCAAGTTTTGTCCCGCGAAGAAAAATCTATGGACACAGGATGACGTATTTCAGCATCTTCAAGTACCAACTTGGTCTCAGAAGGACAACGATTTTACCGCCTGAGCAACTCAATCAGAACTTCGCGGGTATGAATAACTGTGTCCTGCAGTGCCTGTACTTCTGTATTTGTAAGTAATTTGTAAGTAGGTAAGGTAAGGGTTATTCTGCCCGAAGGCAGGTCCGAACCTCCGCAGAGGTGCTCCTGAGCCGGAGTTTACGTGCGGTAGGGTGGCCAGTTCCTTTCCGCTCCTCCATTCCCTTACCCCCCACCAACAGCGCGTGGCAACCCATCCAACTCCTGACCACGCCCAATGTTGCTTAACTTCGGAGATCTCACGGGATCCGGTGATTCAACACGGCTACGGCCGTTGGCAATTTGTAAGTATTTAATTTAATTTCTTCCGCTTACCCTCCAGGGTTGGTTATTCCCTCGGACTCAGCAAGGGATCATACCTCTACCACCTCAAGGACAGTATCCTGGAGCGTGAGACTTTGAGTCAGGGATACAACTGAGAACGTGGACCAGTACCTTGTCCAGGCAGCCTCGCCTGCTATGGTAAACAGGAGCCTTGAGGAGGGATGGAAAGTCCGGAAGGGATACACAAGGAAGAGAGAAGGAAGCGGCCGTGGCCTTAAGTTAGGTACTATCCCGGCACTTGTCTAGAGGGGAAGTGGAAAACCACGGAATGTTACTTCGAGGATGGATGATGAGAGAATAGAACCCCCTCTACTCGTTGACCTCGCAAGTCTGAGTGGACCGCGTCCAGACCTGGTACCACTTTTCAAATTTCGAGGCAGAGTCGGGAATCGAACTCGGCCCTCCGGGGGTGGCAGCTAATCACACTAACCACTACACCACATAGGTGGTCTATGGTATTTTATGTCCAAGAAAATAAATGAAATAAATGAAAACAGTTCTGAAAGAGTGTGACAGTGTGATATCATTATATCACAAGTGATGGTAATTTTAGAAATAATACTTTCTTCAGCTTATCCCACTTAGTTCTGAGGTCTCTGAAGCCACCTAGATTCATTTTGGATTTTGTTGGGGGTTCAAGGCCAGATTCCCTTCCTGACGCCGACTGATTCGAGATGAAAATCTCAGTCCAGAATCAACCGGGATACGAAACAGCCTTCCGGGTGGGAAGACCGAAACTAAGGTACTGAAATGATCAAAAAAAAAAGCATAAGGCAAAGTCATCTCCCTACAGGCCATTAAGGCCCTTGGAGGGGTGGAAGGTAAAGGCTTCCACTATCCGTAACGTCGGCACTTGATGGGGTAGAGTGGTTAGCTCTACGCCCGGCCGCCTTTGCCCCCAGGAATTACCCTGGTAGTCATTTTTGGTGTAGGCTGAGTGAACCTCAGGGCCATATGCACCTCCGGAAGTGGAAATCTCATTTCTTAAATTTTACGACTTCCTGACGGGGATTCGAACCCACGTCCTTCTGGGCGAGCCGAGCACGCCTTTACGGCCTCGGCCAGGCAGCTCCTACTGAAATGATCACGAAGGGAAAATATACTTCTTTAAACACTTGCATAGGAAAATGAACTCAACGAAAGTGGTCCTGATGGACTGCATATCCATATGTGACTGGGAGGTGTGACCTGTTTTAAGAAAACTAATGGATAGGCAGAACAATGTGAGATACAAAATTTTGTTTCTTCAGCGTCGACATCTTGATATGACCAACCAACATTTAAATTCCATAATTTTTTTCTTTCCTTAAAAAGATGCATCCCCTAGGGATTCTCACGTTCGAAGCTAGGATTGGAAATCACAGGAAAGCATTTTGACTGATAGGGCTGGAGGGAGGAGCATTGCACGGTGTTGCCAAGTTCCTGAATTCCTTTCTCCTTCCCTTCGCTTGCGGCTCACTTGTTCGTTCGTTCAGACCACTGTGTTGTGTTGTATTGTAACTCAGAAGTGAGAGTTTTGGCAACTCCAAGCACCACGAGCCGCCTAGGAGGATTTTCTCCATGGCAACCGCTGTGGGTCCACACAAATTTCCATGGCAACCATACCCCGTACAGACTTTCCCCCGCCCAGGCAGGCAGTAAACGGACCTCCCTCCCTCTAAGAACTGTCAGAACTGTCAATATTACGACTATAGTGGTACTGCTTCCTCATACTTCAGCCAGTCTCCTCATATTCATATTTCCTATACGTACTCCTCCAACTCCGACGATATTAAGTTCTCAAGGTTTAGAAAACTCTAATTTCAACATCCTTTTTAGCCGTTACATTTCCTCAGGCTTCATTCTTCGAAGAGCAGACTTCTATTTTCTCCTCTGATTATTGATGGGGATTAATTAATTCACTGTACTTCCTTAAAATATTAACTAACAGCACCAGAGAACATGCAGTTGAACTTTATTACAGAACTCGGTATCTGATTAAGTGGTAGAAATTTTTCTGGTTGAAGTTTATTAGAACACCCACAAAGTATTATGGTACAAAGGAACATTTTATACCCTCCTATAAGTATCTGAGCCACAGTGGATCAGAAATATTTAGTAATTTTCACCCATTTAATGGAATTCCAGCTTGCAGCACTTTTCAAATGAGGTAGCCGCTGGCAGTTAAACAGTTAAAATTACAGGGAAATCGATAGACCACACCATACAACAGACTGGCAGAGCGTTGAGAGGGAAGCGACGAGAACGTTCGGCTCCAGCCTGAGTAGATAGATATATGTTTTTCTTTTTTGTTTATGATTTATTTATTTATTCCTATAGTACTTTTACAGGGCACGTTAAATCAATACTTCAATCCTTGCTATGTTCCTTCTTGCTCTCCACCCACACCTGTTTCATTCGTACTTATCTCTGTTCCCGGAGCTGGGGCTGCTTTCTTTTTATTTCTTGTTCATTCCTGAAGATCACTTTTTGAATTCTGTCCCTAAACAAGTTCCTATTATGTATATCCTTAATGTCGATGTTTGTGTCTTTGAGATCATTTAAGGATTTTATTATATTATTTTTACCAGTCTCTCATTATTCATTCTTTTTAAAATTACCGAAAAGCGACAATCTCCTTTTACACATGGCGTGTACTATTATTTTCCACACGTACATAGACTTCTTTATTAGATCTGCTCGTGATGTCCTTGGGCCAAGAAAGCTTCTATCCAGTCTTCTTGCTATGTTCGTCATCATCATCATCATCATCTGTTTATCCTCCAGGGTCGGCTTTTCCCTCGGACTCAGCGAGGGATCCCACCTCTACCGCCTCAAGGGCAGTGTCCTGGAGCTTCAGACGCTTGGTCGGGGATGAAACTGGGGAGAATGACAAGTACCTCGCCCAGGCGGCCTCACCTGCTATGCTGAACAGGGGCCTTGTGGAGGGATGGGAAGATTGGAAGGGATAGGCAAGGAAGAAGGAAGGAATCGGCCGCGGCCTTAAGTTAGGTACCATCCCGGCATTCGCCTGGAGGAGAAGTGGGAAACCACGGAAAACCACTTCCAGGATGGCTGAGGTGGGAATCGAACCCGCCTCTACTCAGTTGACCTCCCGAGGCTGAGTGGACCCCGTTCCAGCCCTCGTACCACTTTTCAAATTTCGTGGCAGAGCCGGGAATCGAACCCGGGCCTCCTGGGGTGGCAGTTAATCACGCTAGCCATGTTAGTAATTTTGTTTATTTCACCTCTCCGCATTAGTTTCACTGTTTCGGCTCCATACAGAGCCTCAGGCCTTACAATTGTACTGTAATGTTTAATTGGGTGTCCCATGAAAACTTTTTCTTTTAGTATGTATTTCTAGTGATCTAGAATGTTACGTTCATCTTCTTTGCTCTTATCTCCAAACTGTGTCTTTCAGTGTTGTTTAAGTTTATCCATTCACCTAAATATTTAACCTCCTGAGGCCCAGAACATTTCTCTTTTGGTCAAATCTCATAAAAGTGTATACTTCTTTAACGATGTACTGGTGGGAGACAGTGAAGTTAGAAGCATATCACACTGAGGTAAGAGAATTCCCAAAAATCTGAGCACAAACAATAGGTCAATTTTTATTTAACTTTTACAATACTTCCTTTATGGGATAGTCCTATTTTAAACAGTGTCCTTTTAAAAGGATGCCAGGCCTCAGGAGGTTAAAGGAGTTGACTTTATGATTTTGTTTTGATTTATGATTATTTTATCAGGGCAAACTTTACCTTTTTTTAAAAATTCTCTCTTTGGGAAGGAGATTTGTAAACCTCTTTTTCCTGCTTGCTCTATTAAGTTTTGGATTTTGGATTTTGGCGTTCTCCGGTGTGTCCGCAATCAAGGCAATGCCATCCTCGAAAGCCAAGCAATATATTATCTTCCTGATATCCCAATTTAAAGCCTCTGTGGCTCAGGCGGCAGCGCGTCGGCCTCTCACCGCTGGGTTCTGTGGTTCAAATTCGACCACTCCATGTGAGATTTGTGCTGGACAAAGCGGAGGCAGGATAGGTTTTCCTCCGGGTACTCCAGTTTTCCCTGTCATCTTTCATTCCAGCAACAATCTCCACTATAATTTCATTTAATCTGTCAGTCATTAAACATTGCTCCAGAGGAGTGCGACAGGCCTCAGCAGCCGGCACAATTCCTATCCTCACCGCAAGAGGGGGGATTCATTCATTCCATCCCTGACCCGGTCACTGACCGAAAAACAGGTTGTAGGTTTTCACTTTTCATATCTCAATTTAACGCCTTTCGTGTCACGTTTTCTCCACTCTCTAATCACCTTTTCCAGAGCAGAGCTAAAAAGTAAAAGTGACAAACTATCTCTCTATCTGACTCGTGTTTTTATTGAATTTGTTTTGGACAATTGTCCACAGAATCTGACTTTAGATGGGTTGTTTGTTAATATATCTCGTATAATATTTGTAGTTTTTTAATCAAAGTTAAATTCTTTCAAAACATTGATCACGGATTCTCTATCAATGGAATTATACTTATTTATTCAAGAAGCTTCAAACTTGATTTACTAACCGTAATCCATTCATTCCCTATACACACGTATGTGCACCCGTAGTTCTTAATTATCTAGTCAGTGGCTGTCTACGTTACCTGAATTGTGTCTATAGCAATACATCGATGGTCCCTTGAGTTCATGAAATTTTCACCATTAGTATCTCAAACAGAGTAAAACCACGATGAAAGGCAATATTAATCACATGAGCTCCAGAAATAATCTAGAGAGAATATGACGCACGAGTTGCAATTATTGTGACTTTAGCGAATAACTACAACATTAAATATATAACATATGTACAGGATATTCGAAATCAACGTGACCCGAGTATATGATCGTTGGAGCTTTCGTCATACTGATAAGTAATTTGAACAATGTACGTCGCTATCTCGCTCCGTTGTCATTTCATCAGATCGCTTATAAAATAACAATGGCGCGGGATATCTAATCATTTTCTTTCAAATTATTTATCAGTATGATCAAACCTCTTAGCGCTCATATATAAGGTTTATGTTGTTTCCAGCCAACCTGTATATACAAAATAAGAGTTTCGTCTGTACATTGCTCAGAATTTTAAAATAATTGTATTTCTGTATCAGTCGTGACCACAGTAACAAGGATATGTCATTTTTAATTTTCTGTCGTGTCTGTCTGTCTGTCTGTCTGTCTGTCTGAATGTATGTATGTATGTACGCGCATCGCGAGAAAATGGCTGAAGAGTATTTGATGAAATCATCATCATCATCATCATCTGTTTACCCTCCAGGTTCGGCTTTTCCCTCGGACTTAGCGAGGGATCCCACCTCTACCGCCTCAAGGGCAGTGTCCTGGAGCTTCAGACTCTTGGTCGGGGGATACAACTGGGGAGTATGACCAGTACCTCGCCCAGGCGGCCTCACCTGCTATGCTGAACAGGGGGCCTTGGGGAGGGATGGGAAGACTGGATGGGATAGGCAAGGAAGAGGGAAGGAAGCGGCCGTGGCCTTAAGTTAGGTACCATCCCGGCATTCGCCTGGAGGAGAAGTGGGAAACAACGGAAAACCACTTCCAGGATGGCTGAGGTGGGAATCGAACCCACCTCTACTCAGTTGACCTCCCGAGGCTGAGTGGACCCCGTTCCAGCCCTCGTACCACTTTTCAAATTTCGTGGCAGAGCCGGGAATCGAACCCGGACCTCCGGGGGTGGCAGCTAATCACGCTAACCACTACACCACAGAGGCGGCATTTGATGAAATTCGGTATGTAAAGTCAGAAAATGAGGAGATACAATCTAAGCCATATATAGTTTTATTCACGCTGAGTGAAATGGTAGTTATGGGGAAGTCCAAAAATGTTATTCTCAATCTTTGTTATTAGTGGTTTTATCGATTAATACTGCCTAACTAAGTTATATAGAATTTAATTTCCAATCATTTATGTCTAATATATTTTGTCTTACCGACTATGACAATAGAATTTATGAGTTCAGAGTTTTGTTGCATAGTCCATATCAATGCCAAGCATTGCCAGCATGGAAATCTTGTTCAATGGTGTTAACTGACGATAGTTTTGGTTATGACAGTCTTCAGGTGTAAAACCGTTTGGTCATCGGTCCATATGGACGAAAAATTGGTGAAAATGATTACAAAAATGAAAAAAAGAGAATCGTAAAAGAGCAATCGCTTGAAGAAAACGCCGCAGACTCGGAAGAAAACTAAATATGAAGGCCTACCATATCGAAAGCTCATAAAAATGACCAAGAATAACACTATTGTTGTGATGTGATTTGTCTCTTCTACAGAAAACTAATTTCCGATAGATGGGATTACTGCTGCGTTCTGAGTAAAGCAACACGCCTGTATATGGGCGGAATGTATGTAGCTGGGGAGATAGATAACTTTGCACTTGCTATATGATTGTCCCGTCCGCGAAGGATAACACAGCCAATAATAATAATAATTGTTACCGTGTTTTGGTGGTAGTTATGCATGAAAGAAGGTGCTGGGTGGTGAATAGGTCTCAAGCTACTAAAGTGAAATTAATTTTAAAATTTAACAAGGTTATATTTTCTTTTCAAAATTAGGTAACAGCAAATAGAACAGGTACTTAGTAGCCGAAACACAATTGAAAAATACATTTACATAGGTACCCCATTTGGGGCTTCAAAAGTCAGAAACATAATTCTTGGGCAATCAGCTCAGTTTTACCCCAAACACAATTTTAACAGAGGGGCAGAAAACCCCATTCATACCTAGGAGCCCTTGCTCCAAATTACACTGAAAAGCCTCCTCGAGGCATACAATATACCATTTTCAAAAGAGCCACTCGCTCTCAATTTTAAGCCTCTCCCAGGCCACACCAAACTCCACCTTTAAGCTGTCCTCAAAGGACATATACACAGGGGTAAAATACCCAACCTACTGAGGTCTATTAAATGACAAGAAGGTTAATACATGACCTCTAAAATACAATTTGAGGGGAGGCGAACTTGCACTCCTAATACACTTTGTTTAAGACCTACTTGGCCTTAGGCCGTTAGTGCAAGGGCTAATCCCATACTACAGAGGTGACTTAAGAAAATAACAATTTACATTACATTACGGAAGAATTGGTTGAGAAAATAAGTTCACCTCCAGACAATGTGAGTGGGAGCTCGAGAGGGTTAGCACTCTCTATCCCAGTATGTAGCTTTACAAGAGAATAGATGAAAAGAGAAGTTACATTTTAGGAAAAGGTTACATAGTGGAACGCTTAGAACCCGCCCCGAAAGTTAAACTGCTGAGCTAGCAAAGAAAGAATTTATTAATCGGCCATTACCTTGTTGCTGACCGCTGCCGAGGAAAGAGGCGCTTCCCGCCTCCTGCTATGTACTTAATACACTGAAAGATGGAACAGAAGTGGCCGAGAGACCCAAAAATCAGCAGTTTAAATACTCTCGCGGAAGTTTCTAGGCGTTAGGGGAATGAAAACACCCTCCCACAAACACTTTATTGGGTAGGACACAGCAACATATTCAAGTTGGGGGAAGATACATCTGATTGGATAGAAATTAATTTAAGAAATTCGGGATTGGTTAGGTTCAACACAAGGGGAAAGAAGGGGTGAATATTGCCAAATTAAACAATGACTGAAAGAAATTTAACAAAGAACAAACTCTTGAAATTAAATTTTCTCCAACAAAATAGTTCTTTGACTCCGCACTAGGTTGCACTATTGTTGATCTTCAGTAGTGTCCTCTAGGAGAGAAAGTTTACACTTCTTACTTCAAGCGAAACAAAAACACATCAAAAATGACACAGTTCAAAAACTCAAAATTTTCCACGTGGTGACATCTTCTGAGAAGGTAAAGAATTAACAGCGTAGATAAAGTTCAGACTTCCTCCAGCAGAGGAGTTTCACCTGGCGCAATTTTTAAATTAGCGGCGTGGAGGTGTACCGCCCGGTACAATAATAATAATAATAATAATAATAATAATAATAATAATAATAATAATAATAATAATAATAATAATAATAATAATAATAATAATAATAATATTCGTATGGTCTCAACTACCGTGTGCAGACATTTCAATTTGACGCCATCTGGCTGTCTGCTTGCCAATTTCGACGTTCCGTTTTACTCTAAGCCTACTAGATGGCAGACCGAGTGAACCGAAACTCTCTTGGGCGTCTATGGCTGAGATTTAATGAATTTTGTCCGGTAAACACCAAATGTGTCACCAGAGATCTTTTATTACATGAAAACATCCTACGACATGGAGTGTCGAATGGACATTTTCCACCCTTCAAAAATCCGACTACTTCTGCCAGGTTTGAACCCACTACCTTGGGATCCAGAGGCCGACATTCTACCACTGATCCACACAGGCAGCTATAATACAGCTAGTACGATAATAACATTGAATAAATATGAAAAAATCAGGTACACATAACAGCACATTCAACAGGGAAATATATACTGTTTTATTTCCGGATTTAAATTTTTGCGCGGCAAAACAACGGTCGACGGATGCAGAGTGGGTCCCGGCCCAGAAGTGGCTACGGCTGGTCCGTGGTCCGACAGCTCTGCATTCCTACCAGCCAACAGAGCAAAGGGGAGAGGTCGCGGTTCTGCCGTGGCTCTACGCCTCTGTATTCTGGAGACGGAGAGGTGCTGGTCTCCACCATCGGCTGTCATGAGAATGGATTTCCGTAGTTTTTCATTCTCCTGCACTAAGGCGAATGTCAGGACAGTTTCTAGTATAGACCAGGCCGCCTACCCTCTCACCTTCTCCCATACAAATCTCCTGACCTGAGAGACGGCATCACCGTCTAGGAGGCCCGCCTCCAACTTCAAGAGAAGAAAAATGAAAACCTACAAACTGTATCCCAGTACCCGGAGAAAAACCTGTCCCGCCTCCGCTTTATCCAGCAGAAATCACACATGGAGTGAGCAGGATTTGAACCACGGAACCCAGCGGTGAGAGGCCAAAGCGCTGCCGCCTGAGCCACGGAGGCTGTACTTCAGGGAAGAAATGAAAACATTCAGTAGTAGCAGCAGTAGTCTATAAGAGGGCTTCTAAACAATTCATTCCCGGTGGCAGTTGTAAAGGAGTAATGCGCTGTGTGCATTCGGCACCGTGACGAACTTGTTTACCTATTTGACGATATTATGATTTTGCTCCTGGACGAAAGTTCTTGACCATCCTTAGTCACACCACAGTACGGTATACAAGACTTACTCCGAATGAACAAGCGTGTTGTATCAATGCGCAGTAGCAAAGCGAAGCTGTGACGTCACGTGGGACCCACAAGCTGTACCAGGTCGAGGTAGTTCGAATAAGAATCGCTGTGCACGCAGAAGATAGAATCAAATAATATACGACAGTAGTATAGCTGCAGTTCAAAATACATCGTTTGATTATTTTCTGTAATACAAGGTGAAAAGCATTAATAGTGTACAGTTTCTTCTTCTTCCTCTTCTTAATCTGCTTATCCTCCAGGGTTGATTTTTCCCTCGGGCACAGCGAGGAATCACACATCTACTGCCTCAAGGGCAATGTCCTGGAGTTTCAGATTCTGGATCGGGGGATACAACTGGGGAGGATGACCAGTACCTCGCCCAGGTGGCCTCACCTGCTATGCCGAACAGGGTCCTTGCGGAGGGATGGGAAGATTGGAAGGGATAGACAATGAAGAGGGAAGGAAGCGTCCGTGGCCTTAAGTTATGCACCGTCCCGGCATTTGCCTTGGGTGGGGGGGAAGTGGGAAACCACGGAAAACCACTTCCAGGATGGCTGAGGAGGGAATCGAACCCACCTTTACTCAGTTGACGTTCTGAGGCTGAGTGGACCCCGTTCCAGCGTTCGTACCACTTTTCAAATTTCGTGGCAGAGCCGGGAATCGAACCCGGACCTCCGGGGGTGGCAGCTAATCACAGTAACCACTACACCACAGAGGTGGACGTGTACAGTTTTCAGTATGGTTTAGTAAGCCCTTGTAGGCGGCATGAAACGTAGCAGACATGCAAAGTAACTAATAATTTCCTAAATTCATTAATATAATTAAGAGTAAGCCTCCATGGCTCAGGCGGCAGCCTCTGACCATTGGATACCGTGGTTCAAATCCCGGTCACTCCATGTGAGATTTGTGCTGGACAAAGCGGAGGTGGGACAGGGTTTTCTTCGGGTACTCCGGTTTTCCCTGTCATCCTTCATTCCAGCAACACTCTCCTCTATCACTTCATTTCATTCGTCAGTCATTAATCATTGCCCCAGAGAAGTGCGACAGGCTTCGGCAGCCGGCGTAATTCCTGTCCTCGCCGCTGGATAGGGGCTTCATTTATTCCATTCCTGACCCGGTAGAATTACTGGAAACAGGCTGTGGATTTTTCTAAATAAAGAGTGGGCTCCATGCTTGTAAAAGACAAGATTCGTTTTCAACAAATAATGCGAGGATTCGTATCGTCGAAATGAAGCTTCCACGATGTGTAGAGATATTTAGTCCTTATTTCGGGTAGAACAGTATTTATGTAAATTGCGTACAGTTTGCCGACGTTTCGAATACATTGTAGTATTTTTTGTCAAAGCGACTGAAATACCTTTACTCAATCCGAGTTAATTAGTCTCCCAGGCAGCAATCAAACTAGCAGTTTGAAAAGATTAACTGGGAAACTGATTACCTCGGATAGAGTAGGGGTATTTCAGTCGCCTTGACAAAAAAAAATAGGCAAACTGTACGCAATTTACAGAAAAATACAACATGGTTCAACCCGGAAAAAACTAAGTGGACCCTGGGCTATTTAAAAATGTGGTTCCCATTCTTCGTAACCAAGCCCTCTCCCAGGCATCGCCGGGGAAGGTACCTGGGTCTTCGGAGGTGGCAGTCATTATTGCTACCACTACACCAATCAGATCGGCAATTTATTATTTACGACTCCGAGTATTCCAAACAATGTGACTGAAGTTTAAAATACACATCAGGATTCCCTTTTATTGTTCCTAAAACCATCTTCCTAATGTTCATGCTTTCCAGTTCCGTGAAAACAGCAGACTTAGATATTACACTATTCGCTTACCTGTAGAAGATTTCCAATTCACCAGTAACAGTCTCTTCAGTCGTCGAAGCACTTGTAGACTTCCTGTCAAAAAATGTTGATTTTCTCGGCAACTTTTCAATTTCTTTCAAATGTACGTTTTTTGGCACCACTAGGATATTTTCTATCCATTTTACAAGAATATTACAGTTGTAACTTACGAATGGTGAAATAATCAGGGGTGAATTATAAGTTCTCTTCCTGATGCAAAGATATAGTATAGCATTCACATTCCACCGTGCTTTTCCTGTCTCCTCCCGCTCACTTCCTAGACCTGTTCCCTCTTCCCCTCTGCCCGTACTCGCAAGCTGCCAGATTGAAATTTTCGTCAACAATAACCTTTACAATAATAACAGTGCGTAAGTAGCGAGGATTCGTGACTCCGGACGGTAACTGATTCTAGCAGTGATGAAATACTAACGTGGACAGCTGATAAGAAGGAAGGAAGAGTGCGTGTTCGATATTTTGGGAGCGTAAGTAGTCATACACATGCACGGAGGTTGAGCAGCAGGCCTTTTTATACAATTTTAGGTTCGGCCAAGGACCGGAGCCCCTTGGCACGCGGGGCTCGGGGCTGCAGCCCCGCAGCCCCTATAGCCAACCCCCCACCCCGCCCCTTAATCCGGGCCTGCTTTCAGATAGCTCGCACTGTTTGTCACGACCAATGTTTGTAGCTTAGTGTAGTATCTCTTACTCGTGCCGTACTTACAAGCTGTCGCGACTTCTCCTGAAACGCAGATAGTATCCTACACACCGAGTTGACCCAATCTAGGACACTGTAAAATTAACAGAGTAATAACAGCAAGTTCTACACACGCCTTCTGAGCACATGATACCAAAGTACAACTTTTAAAAACCGTCTGAGAGCCAGATAATAAAAAAAGACTGGGATATCAACAAATGGAATACTGAAAAAGATATAATGCGGTAGACGGATGGCTCAAAGACTGGGGATTGCACACGAGGAGGGATCATTGGGGGAAGACCTGAGAGATCGATCCAGATGAGCCTGGGCAGACACACTACAATCTTTCAAGATGAAATGATAGCTATCACAACATGTTTTGAAGAAAATCTGAAAATGATCTATAGGAATAAGAACATTTTCTTTTTTACAGACATCCAAGCGGCCATTGAGGTACTAGACGTAGTCCGGATAACATCCAGAATTGTCTGGTATTGCCATTCACTTCTCCTGAAGCTCTCAAAGTAAAACATTGTCAAATTAATATGGGTACCAGGGCATGCAGGTATAGAAGAAACTGAAAAGGAAGATATCATGCCATGAAAGGGCAGAAACACATTTTATAGACCCAGAACCTGTATGCGGGATTTCCTATGGACAAGTCCGACACTACATAGGAAAATAGGTACAAGAGAAACAAATGGAGAACTAGAAAAATACTCCAGGATGCAGGCTTGCAAAGGAACTGATAAAAGGACCAAACAAGAAGCATACTAAAGTACTATTGAAACTCAACAGAGAAAATATAAGATGGTTAGTAGGACTGTTGACAGGACACTGCCATATGAAAAAACACCTATATAGAATTGGAGTAATAAGAGACAATATATGTAGGAAATGCAATGAAGCAGAGGAACCAGCTGAACACATACTTTTCGAATGTGAGGCACTGGGTAGAATCTGACTCTCCACTCTAGGACTACCACGTGAAGAGAGAGAGAAAATACAGGAAGACCCAATAAGAACAACCTGCAGCTTTGTGAAAGGAGCGGGTATATCTAGGTGAGAATGAAGGAAAAACATGGTAGCAAAAGATCTTAGAGGTCGACGCTAATTAGAGCTAATATTTAGAGGCCCCATGAAAAAAAGAAGAAGAAAAGGAGAAGAAGAAGATACACCGAGTTTCAGTGAATGCAAGACTGATGAAAATGACAAAGAAAAATGAATAAATTCCATTGATGATGTAGATCGATTGTACATGTCTGTCTATCCTACCTGTGTCCCATTGCTCTGTGGGGTCGAGTATGAAATGCGATGAATTTTCGTAGCGAGTTTTACGACCGGATGTCCTTCCCAACGTCAACCTCATCAGAAGAGTTAATAAGATGAATGACGTCATACATGATAGTAGGAAGGGAGAGGGTGAAATCCAGTAACAGCACATAACCTACTCCTGTCGAAAAGCACCAAGGGCTCTGTTCAAGGCTTAACGTCGTCCAGCCGACGGATGCATCACCATCAACAGAATAAATTCCCTCACTCAATATGAGGTTTGTAATTTAATCCAGATTTCTGCCGTGCAATCTAGTGATCAGAGAATGTATACCACAAACTCTCCTACCCTGCCGACCAGTTTTCTGTTGGTTAATTTTTCCGACCTACGAGACTCGAACCGGCTAACCGTGGTGTCAAACCATGTAGACCGGGCGAGTTGACCGTGCGGTTAGGGCCGCGCAGCTGTGAGCTTGCATCCGGGAGATAATAGGTTCGAACCCCACTGTCGGCAGCCCTGAAGGTAGTTTTCCGTGATTTCCCATTTTCACACCAGGAAAATGCTGGGGTTGTAACTTAATTAAGGCCACGGCCGCTTCCTACCCATTCCTAGGCCTTTCCTGTCCCATCGTCGCCATGTTGTGTCGGTGCGACGTAAAGCAAATAGAAAAAAAAATAAAACATTTAGAACTGACACTCTAACGATCATGGCCTGCCTCTGTAGATGAGTGTATTTGATAATATTATTGAAATCATATCAGCATACTTTATTTTCAACACTCCCCTGTTTATTTTTTATGAAAGGAAGTTCAAATATGCTATAAATTGAGCTAGTTTTAACAATGTTAATACACTGTGTTATCAATTCGTTTATTTAATGTTAAATTTTAAGGTTGAATTTGTTCCTTTTAGCAATGTTACAACATTTTTTACGAGGTGTTTCAAGTATTTAAAGGTTCAAGAGCCACATTGGAAACCATAGACATGAACGCGGGCAGCATTTTAATAATAGGTCATTTTTTACACAATGCTGCAAATAAAACAGAGATGCCAGTATAATATGCTTAATTCAATTGAAATAAAGGTTTGGTAGTTTTAATTGCTTAAAACACTATTTTACCATTACATAAAATAGTGAAATATTGATTTTAATTCTTTAAATAAAAGTAATGTATTCAAATCAAGTGAATACCTAGAAAGAGGGTACAATATTAATGAATGTATTAGTTCTGACTTGGGTCTATAAGGAGTATACAAATTAACACATTTTTGAACGAGCAATGCCATATTTTTTTGGTAAATTTTCTTCATTTTATTTCTTAAAATGCTCTCGCGTGGCTCAAAATACAGCTTCGCGGGTTGCCATTGGGAAACCCCTGTGTTATACAGATCACATCATTATTTCAGATTAGTTCAGGGGCTCAGCTGCTGGGTTACTATCACAATATGAAGGTAAAGTTGGAATTCAAGAGGAAAAATTTGGGGCAAATATTCGTTTATAGAAAGGGGAGTTAGTGATTGGAATAACTTACCAAGGGAGATGTTCAATAAATTTCCAATTTCTTTGTAATCATTTAAGAAAAGGCTAGAAAAACAACATATGGAATCTGCCACCTGGACGACCGCCCTAAATGCAGATCAGTATTGATTGATTGATTGATTGATTGATTGATTGATTGATTGATTGATTGATTGATTGATTGATTGATTGATTGATTGATTGATTGATTGATTGATTGATTGATAAGTAAAAGAAAGGCTGAGGGTCTGATCCCGGTCTATCCTGGATCGAGATTTTCATCTCAAGGATCACGTGGCATCAGGAAGGGCATTTGGTCTTAAACCCCGGGCAAAATCAAAATAATCCTGGGTGTCTTCAGCGACCCCAGAAATAAATGGGGTTAGCTGAAGAAAGTTTTCCTTTATTAATATTTATGAAAGGCTACCTGAATTACCTGGTATTTGATTTCATATTGCTACTCTAATACAGGCCTGTCCAAAACGGGCGGCGCCCGAAGCATACTTTTTAAGCACCCTCCAAACTCAGATTTAATTGTGCCAACATTAACAGTAGCTGAAAGTTTCGGAATATTTTTGAACATACTACTAATGGTTAAATTATTATTCCCGGGCATCCCCACAATTCTGATTCACCTCTTTCTCTTCATAATTTTAGCAATGCTTATTCTTTAGACTACATCTTCTAATATTTCAGATGATGTGTGCTTTCAACGTACTCCGTGTATTGTGACAGGTCTGTACATTATAACACCTGCATTCTTTTGAGTGCTAGGCGTTATCGAGAATGGCTGAGGGATGAGGTGAATATGTTGAGACTTGGTATTTCCGAGTTAGAACACTTTTCAGGAAAGGATAGCATTGTGAAAGTTTCATAAATCCATCCTTCCCGACATCCTCGCAAAACATCTTCTGTTCACGCCAGTGGACAGTTTCACAAAATCCTCAGTAGAATTTGGACTGTATCGTAAGCACAAACAGTGTGCTATTTATCTACTTGTATAAGTAAATTGTATTTGCTCTTCTCTAACTTGGATTCAAACTTTATTTGTATTCAGTAAAGTATTGTATTTTCACCCCTTCAATTTTCATTTATGTTGACCGCGTAAATTATCCATCAGTAATTAATTCGAATTTTTATTTTATACAGTGATTCTAATCATGTCTAAATGTTTACTAACCCACAGTTTTAATAGTAAAGATGAGCAGCAATACAGTTCCTTAAATTACAGCGAACATGAGATGCCAAATTTCTCATTGAATACGTAAGTACGATACGTTTAAAAATATTCCTTCATTATTAGCGTACATGTTTCTTATTACACTCATGTTCATAAAAAAGAACATCTTGAAAGACTAGAGGTAGGAAGTTCATATTCACAGGACATGTTCATTAGTATGTTCTGCAGAAACGATTAGTATTTCAGTCACCTAGGTTTATGCCTTTGCTGGCAGGACCTAGTGTTTACAGTGCACTATGTCTTCTGGTATGGACTAGAGAAATTTTGTTACTTTCATTAATCTGTTTCTGTCTTATCCTTGGCTTCGACAATATGAAAGTGACTGAGGTATGAGCGATGCTAGTAATGGCATTCCTTCTGCAGCCAGTCCCTGCCATGAATGGTATGAATGCTCGTAGGGTCGGTTGGTTCATGCATTTCAGTGGGTTTGCCAGACTGATATGTAATAACAACTTCTGGCTCGGCGAGGAAAGCAACGGGAAACTACCTCACTGTTAATTTCCCTGGTATGCCTCTTCAGTGATGCCTAGGCCATCTATGACAGCTGATGGCAGAGCTGTTGAGGTTCCAAGCAGCTTTAGGACTGAGGACTGAACATACAACAACACCTAGGTTCAGCATGCGTCCTGTTGCCTAGTAGGCACTGGGTCCTCAATGGGCACTGATAACTTGTTCCATGCGTGATGGCATTGACGCGTATAAGGCGCGAATGGCGTCGTGGAGTGTAGACATCAATGATGCATTCACCTGGATCCACAGTTCCTCTTTGGTGGTTGGTATTTGGTCACAGCGCCGCATCCGTAATTTCACCATATCCCACACATTTTCTACTGGTGACAAGTCAGGTGATCGGGTAGGCCAGGGCAACAATCTGACATCCTGTTACAACAAAAAGGCACGTGTTTCTGCAGCAACATCTGGTCGCGCATTATCTTGCTCAAATATGGTATTCACGTAGGTCAAACAGGTCACAGTGACCTGGACACTCATTAACTGTGATTTATGGTTGAACCCAATAGCACCCCACACCATAAGGCCCTGAGTTGGCGCTGTATGTCTTGTGCGAATTCAGTCAATGTGATGCCTCTCCCACTGTCTGCGGCGAACCAAAATGCGGCCATCATTTTCAAACAAGTATAACCTGGATCGTCCGAAAACACTATCTGCAGCCATTCCTGACGTCGTTCCATACACCGTTGCATTCTAACATTTTTATGCACATTAGTCTATGGTAAGCTGGTAGGTGGAGAAGTGGAAAACGCGCCGGTAATCCAGACCGTAATAAATGCCGACGGACTGTCACTCCTGATAATTAACGATGTGTTATACTGTTTCACTTTTGCACCAGAGCCGAGAATGACGCAGATCTGTCCTGCAATGCCATTCGGATGAGGTGTCGATCTTCTCGGGGAAGGGGGGGGGGGTTCTGTGTGGTGTGACCAGACCCACCTCGTCGTGTTCTTTGGCCTTCTATGAACCATTCTGTACACACCCGTTGCACTGCCGACACACTTCGTCCCACACTAGCAGCAATTTCCCGGATGAATGCATCATATTCTCTCAAGCCAATAACGCACCCACTTTGAAACTCACTCATTTAACGATACGGTTCTCATATACGTCTGCGCGGCATCCTGGACGTCTGCTCAAGTCACACTGATCCATTACCTTCAGTTTATAGCGACAACGAGAGCCTCAGGCACATTTTACCAGTCGGCGGTGGTGCGCCGAGACATCGATGTGACCTTGAACCTTAGGGTCGACATAGTTTAAATGCTAATAATATCCTCAGAATATACTAATCCACCGCTATCTGACGGTGAGATAGCGGCCCCGGTCTAGAAAGCCAAGAATAACGGCCGAGAGGATTCGTCGTGCTGACCACACGACACCTCGTAAACTGCAGGCCTTCGAGCTGAGCAGCGGTCGCTTGGTAGGCCAAGGTCCTTCAAGGGCTGTAGTGCCATGGGGTTTGGTTTGGTTATACTAATCCACATGTCCTGTGAATATGAACTTTCTATCTCTGGTCTTTCAAGGTGTTCTGGTTTTTATAAACATGAGTGTATTATTATTCTTTATTTCATTCTTCCTTATGCCCATTCAAAGTGTGCGTTTGAAATTGTTTTTCGGCCTAATGGTTTTCGCCTTCTTATCCCCGTAAAATCTTTTTATGAATGCACTGTGTTCCATCTTGAGTTCTGTGGACCACATTACACCAGTTTTCCTTTTAGGTTTCTCCACAAATTTGTGCTTGGCTACTATTGTACTAAAGGCTCCACGATCTTCTATGATATCGTCCGTAATATTCATTCCTTAGAGGTCCGCCTTAGTTTCTTCTAGGCAGTTCATGTTTACCTTCTTCTTATTATTATCATCATCATCATCATCATCAAACGGTGCCCGCGCCTCCTTAGCCAAGAGTCAAGTGCACCTCAGTACATGAACAATTTGGAGAGCACTGCTCTAATATAATATTGGAATGTTTTGTCTGAGGGGATGTTAAAATGTCAACAACGTTCTCTCCTCTCAAACTTGTGCCTAGAAACAGAATATCTCTCAGATGTGCATTACTTCATACAGAAGTCAAGGCGCTGTGAGACTTTCGCGAGATACCTGCCTCTTACTCGAAAGAACCTGTTGTATCAAAAGAGGAATGAACACTGTGGTGATTGAAAGTATGCACATTCATTCAAACATATGGTGGATGAGGAGTAAAACCAAGGAGTGAAAAGTTTGTCAGCTTTCGTACTTTGTCACTTTGAGCAATCAATTCATTTCACACCAGGCCATTATTAAGAGTTGTCGTTTCCGCCTGGCCGGTGGAGGGGATTAGAGGAATTTAATTTAATGAATAGCTCTGAAAATAGCATTTTCCTGAAGTGCTTCTTCGGTTTACCCCACACATGCCTATTTAATCATATTTCCAGCAAGATACAAACATTCTTATCGGATCCAAAAACAAAATATATCAAATGGCGATATTAATTTTAAACACAATATGGAATATAAAGAGCATACGGTAACAAGTCATGATTTCTTTGGAAGCGTAGCTTTTAAATTTTTCGCGCTTCGAAGACGACAGGCTGCTACTGTTTCAGATATTCCTTTGGTACATATTCCTTAAATCATTCTTATTTTATGTATGAATGTAATATCTGATGTATTCCTTACTTCAAAAATACATATCGAATTGCTTCTTATTGCTCTTCAAAATTATTGACAGATCACTTCGTACGTCTAGCTGGATGGCTGGGAACGAATTAATGTGATAGTTTGGGGGTGAATTCCTGTAGCCTATGATGAAGGTGTTAGGTACCGAATTTGTGAGAACCCACAAACCATACAATGCTTCATCAAAATATCGATATATCGGTTTTTCGATACATCAGTATTAAAATATCGATGTCATTAAAATATCGGTCTTCAAAATATCGATATATCTCCGATATGTTGTTGTTTGAGTCGTCAGTCTATAGACTGGTTTGATGCAGCCCTCCATGCCACCCTATCCTGTGCTAACCTTTTCATCTCTACATAACTATTGTATCCTACATCTGCTCTAATCTGCTTGTCATATTCATACCTTGGTCTACCCCTACCGTTCTTATCACCTACACTTCCTTCAAAAACCAACTGAACAAGTCCTGCGTGTTTTAAGATGTGTCCTATCATTCTATCCCTTCTTCTCGTCAAATTTAGCCAAATCGATCTCCTCTCACCAATTCGATTCAGTATCTCTTCATTCGTGATTCGAACTATCCATCTCACCTTCAGCATTCTTCTGTAGCACCACATTTCAAAAGCTTCTATTCTCTTTCTTTCTGAGCCAGTTATCGTCCATGTTTCACTTCCATACAATGCCACGCTCCACACAAAAGTCTTCAAAAACATTTTTCTAATTCCGATATCAATATTTGAAGTGAGCAAATTTCTTTTCTTAAGAAAGCTCTTCCTTGCTTGTGCTAGTCTGCATTTTATGTCCTCCTTACTTCTGCCATCGTTAGTTATTTTACTACCCAAGTAACAATATTCATCTACTTCCATTAAGACTCCATGTCCTAATCTAATATTTCCTGCATCACCTGCCTTCGTTCGACTGCACACCATCACTTTTTTTGGACTTATTTATTTTCATCTTGCACTTCTTACCCAAGACTTCATCCATACCATTCAGCAACTTCTCGAGATCTTCTGCAGTCTCAGATAAAATAACAATATCATCGGCAAATCTCAAGGTTTTGATTTCCTCTCCTTGGACTGTGATTCCCTTTCCAAATTTCTCTTTGATTTCCTTTACTGCCTGTTCTATGTAAACATTGAAAAGGAGAGGGGACAAACTGCAGCCTTGCCTCACTCCTTTCTGGATTGTTGCTTCTTTTTCAAAGCCCTCGATTCTTATCACTGCAGACTGACTTTTATACAGATTGTAGATAATTCTTCGTTCTCGGTATCTGATCCCTATCATCTTCAGAATCATAAATAGCTTGGTCCAATCAACATTATCGAATGCCTTTTCTAGATCTATGAATGCCATGTACGTGGGCTTGTCCTTCTTGATTCGATCCTCTAAGATCAGACGTAAAGTCAGGATTCCTTCACGTGTTCCTTCATTTCTTCTGAAGCCAAATTGATCTTCTCCCAACTCAAATTAAACTTGTTTTTCCATTCTTCTGTAAATAATACGTGTTAAAATTTTGCAGGCATGAGATACTAAACTAATGGTGCGGTAGATTTCTCACCTGTCAGCATCGGCTTTCTTGGGAATAGGTATAACAACATTCTTCCGAAAATCGGATGGGACTTCTCCTGTCTCATCCATCTTGCACACTAAATGAAATAACCTTGCCATGCTGGTTTCTCCTAAGGCAGTCAGTAATTCAGAGGGAATGTCATCAATTCCAGGTGCCTTGTTCCTATTTAGGTTACTCACAGCTCTGTCGAACTCTGACCTCAAAATTGGGTCTCCCATTTCATCAGCATCAACAGCCTCTTCATGTTCCAGAACCAAATTATCTACATCTTTACCTTGATACAACTGTTGGATATGATCCTGCCATCTTTCTGCTTTGTCTTCTTTCCCTAGAAGTGGCTTTCCATCTGAGCTCTTAATATTCATACACCTAGATTTCCTTTCTCCAAAGGTTTCCTTTATTTTCCTGTATGCAGCATCTACCTTTCCCAGGACCATACAGCCTTCAACATCCTTGCACTTCTCCTTCAGCCATTCTTCCTTAGCTACCTTGCACTTTCTATCCACTTGATTCTTTAATCGCCTGTATTCTTTTCTGCCCTCTTCATTTCTAGCATTCTTGTATTTTCGTCGTTCATCAATCAGGTCTAGTATCTCCTGAGTTATTCACTGATTCTTAGTTGATCTTTTCTTCCTTCCTAACATTTCTTCAGCAGCCCTACTGACTTCATTTTTCATAACTCTCCACTCTTCCTCTATAGTGTTTCCTTCAGCCTTTTCATTTAGTCCTTGTACAACATGTTCCTTGAAACAATCCCTCACACTCTTTTCTTTCAACTTGTCTAGATCCCATCTTTTTGAATTCTTTCCTTTCTTCAATTTCTTCAACTTGAGATGGCATTTCATGACCAACAAGTTGTGGTCAGAGTCCACGTCTGCTCCTGGGAATGTTTTGCAATCCAACACCTGGTTTCTGAATCTCTGCCTAATCATAATGAAGTCTATTTGATACCTTCCGGTGTCTCCAGGTCTCGTCCACGTATACAGACGTCGTTTGTGGTGGTTGAACCAAGTATTGGCAAGGACTAAATTATGATCAGTGCAGAATTCAACCAGCCGACTTCCTCTTTCGTTCCTTTGTCCCAATCCAAATTCTCCTACTGTACTACCTTCTCTTCCTTGGCCTACCACTGCATTCCAGTCTCCCATCACAATTAGATTCTCGTCACCTTTTACATATCGTATTAAATCTTCTATCTCCTCATACATTCTTTCGATTTCTTCATCATCCGCTGAGCTAGTAGGCATATAGACCTGCACTATTGTGGTGGACATTGGTTTGGTGTCTATCTTGACGACAATAATTCTTTCACTATGCTGGTCATAGTAGCTTACCCGCTGCCCTATTTTCTTACTCATTATTAAACCAACTCCTGCATTTCCCTGTTTGATTTTGTGTTGATAATTCGGTAGTCGCCTGACCAAAAATCTTGTTCTTCCTGCCAACGTACTTCACTTATACCAACTACATCTAACTTTAGCCTATCCATCTCCCTTTTCAGATTCTCTAACCTACCACAACGATTCAAACTTCCTTCCATTTAGAGACAGGGTTTCGGCTGCATATAGAACTACTGGCTTCAGAACTGTTTCATAGTGACGAATCTTGGTGTTTTGGGAAAGGCATTTTTTGTTGTAGATTGTGCGGGATGTTTGGTAGGCTATTTCAAGTTTGCGTACTCGCTCCTGAAGTGCTTCTTTGTCCAGTTCATTTTTCATGATGATCTCACCCAGGTATTTGAATTTGTCTACCCGGGTGATGTCCCCGTATTTTGTATGGAGTTTTGGTGGAGCCTCATTGATGTTAGTCATTACTTCTGTTTTCTCAAACGATATCTGCAAACCAGTTTGTTCGGCAATTTCCTTTAAAATTTCAACTTGAGCTCTAGCGGTTTCTATGTCGTTTGAGAGAACAGCAATATCATCGGCAAATGCTAAGCAGTCTGTTGCGATCCCCTTGGATTTGGTTCCTATTCTCAATGGACTGTAGTTGGTTTCTTGTAATCTCACCCGCCAGGTTCTGATGATCTTTTCAAGAACACAGTTGAAGAGTATTGGGGATAGCCCATCACCTTGTCGGACTCCTGTTTTGATGTCAAAGGAATGCGACAGACATCCGTGGAACTTCACCTTGGATTTTGTATCGGTCAGGGTGGCTCTAATTAATGCCAGCAATTTATTATTATTATTATTATTATTATTATTATTATTATTATTATTATTATTATTATTATTATTATTATTATTATTATTATTATTATTATTATTTAAATTCAACATTTGCATAAATATACCAAATAGAATTTTGTCCCTTATGTCGTTATCTTACGATTGCATTTATTTGTTTTAATTTCGTATGGCTATTTCTAGCTTAGTGCAGCCCTTGTAAGGCAGACCTTCCAACGAGGGTGGGCAGCATCTGTTGTGTGCAAAAACTGTGTGTTATTGTTTTGTGTTCCAGGGATGTTTCAAACAGTACAAACACCCACTCCCCTACCCAAGGGAATTAACCGTTTGAGGTTAAAATCTCCGACCCCTTCGGGAATAGACCGGGGCGTCTCTGAACCGAATAGCACTACTCTGACCATTCAGCCAAGAAACCGGACGTTTTCCATGACAGGATTTGTAAGAGAATAAAGTTTTACATTCTGCCACAGCCATCTGTACTAGTATGCTTTATCTCTACCCGCTGAACACCCTTGCACTGTGTACGTTGTTGTGGAATATCGGCTTGTGCAGAAGATAATTTGTGCTCGAAGAGCCTGTCCTATTTCCCTCTTCGTCTTAGAGGAATATTAATGTGACTTCTAACCTGGACATATCATATTGTTCTTCCCTTCCGTGTCTTCTACTGAAGTTTCACTTTTGCTCTTTCTAGAACACTTCATTTCGTTAGTGCCAAATCTGTCAAAGTTTGGAGGAAATAGAAAGTGTCCTGAGGTTAACGTCATTATCAGAACCCGTGTGACAGGAACTGTAACGCCATTTAGCGTCCTCATGGTGTCGCTGTATTGAATTAAATCTTTGAGTCTGAGTTTTATTGGAAGGATTGACGCTCATAGTGTTATGTTGAGGACATAATGAGATATTATATTATTCTATAATACATAATAGAATCTTCTATTTGAGCTTCGAAAGGAAAAGGAGCTTACTAAACGAAAGAAGCCCCGAAAGGCCATGGCTTACCAAGCGACCGCTGCTCAGCCAAAATGCCTGCAGATTATGAGGTGTCGTGTGGTCAGCACGACGATTCCTCTCGGCCGTTGTTCTTGATGTCCTAGACCGGGACCGCTTTCTCACCGTCAGATAGCTCATCAATTGTAATCACGTAAGCTTAGTGGACCTCACACCAGCCCTCAGATCCAGATAAAAGTTTCTGACCGGACGGGAAATAGAAATCGGGGTCTCCGGCTGTGTAAAAATCGGAATTCTACTGAATATTATTGTTTGTAGAGCAGAGTTTTAACAACAGCATCTGTTTGCAGGCCTACTTCTATGTATCTCAGTAATCGACTTCTCAACGTTTTCACTCTCAGAAATATGCACATAACTCAGTTGTGTTTCCAAACCTGATTCTCCACAAGGGAGCTTGAAGAAATAATGTAGCAAGTGCTGGCAAGGAGATACACAGGGCCTCCGTGGCTCAGGTGGCAGCGCACCGGCCTCTCACTACTGGGTTGCGTGGTTCAAATTCCGGTCACTTCATGTGGGATTTGTGCTGGACAAAACGGAGGCGGGACAGGTTTCTCTCCAGGTACTCCGTTTTTCCCTATCATATTTCATTCCAAAGACACTCTCCAATATAATTGCACTTCATCTCTTAATAGGCTGTATCTATAATTATAAAAGGAAGTGTCTGTCTGTCTGTCTGTCTGTCTGTCTGTCTGTGCGCGATGCCCAGCAAAATCTACAACACGCAGAGATCTGAAATTTTGAACATAGGTAGCTGGATAGGGGTCCGAATGCACCTCGAAGCCGGAATTTTCATTTTCGCTTTCGTTGGTGAGTAATGAACGGAAAACCATCGGGAAACGTGCATTGGTATATGATAATCCAATGTGCTGTCACCAAGATTAAATGCATAGAGTCGCTGTCGCTCGGCAACATATATAAGATAGGTAGAGAACATAATATGCAAGGAGCCATTTTACGTCCAGGGCTTAGGAATCCGTTTTTGGTGTGAAGGCGCTGTTGATGGTGATTCGTCCGTCGGATCGGGACGTAAAGTCCCGAGCTATTCGAGAGGAGTGGGCATTGTGCCGGCGCCGGGTTTCATCCTCTTCATTCTTACTATCATAATGTCATTCATTCCATCTCATTAACTCATCTGATTAGGTTGACGCCATGCAAGTCATCCGGTCGTAAAAATTTGCTACGAAGATTCGTCTCACTTCATATCCAAACCCCGTAGAGAAAGCGGACAAGGGTTGGACACATACATTTAGAAGAAACATTTATATGACACATGATAGACTATAATAATATACAAGGAATAATATATAAATCAGTCAGGATACCATTGTAAGTCCGTGGAATAGGGAGCCATTTTCCTTCAATCCATGATGTCTGTCTGTCTGTCTGTCTGTCTGTCTGTCTGTCTGTCTGTCTGTCTGTCTGTCTGTCTGTCTGTGTGTTGATGTGTGCGATGCCCAGCCAAATCCACGGCAAACAAAGATCTAAAATGCTTGTCATAGGTGGGCATAGGTTTTCACCTAAGACGAATGGCTGTGTATGAGAGCAATACTTGCACCAAGACATGAAGCTGTCAACGTCATCAACAAGCAACACTCACAAGAATTACCCGGTTTCCTATAAATTGAAAAGTCTATTGACACGACATGCCATACAGATGAGGCTGTCAACTACGCGACAGAGATTTAGAACAAAGTGCAGTCACCTGCGTTACCCTCGAACATCTTGGGGTGGACGATTGTGGCACCGATTATCCTTCTCAGGAATATGAATCCTTCCCTCTCCAATGAACAAGGCTCTGAAACTGATGACGAATGTTATTGAAGCCACCATTATGACTGAGCATGCCGCGGGCGAAGTAGTATTCCTCGGACTGTAATTTTTCTATCCATTGAGTAGGAAGCCATTTTCGGCCCGCAACACGAGGAGCCATCAGCCCGTAATATTCGAAAGTGTTGGTGTATATGTATGCGAAGCTCAGTCAAATCTACGACACACAGAGATCTGAAATTTTGACATAGGACAATTGCTTAAAGTTGTAGGACTCCATCTTCGAAAACGGTGCTTTTGCCATTGTCAACTGTATGTGGATTGTTCAACAGTTCGAAATGCAAACACATTACAGTAGTATATACATCTTACCTCCAAATGGAAGGACGTTATTATATTTTATTCCGAAGCTCTGAGGAAACAATATATTTTGTATTTAATATGGTTTTAATATTATTTGCACCATCCATCAACCCGGTATCTTAAACATTGAAAGTAACAATATAAAATAAAAAAATAATGCATTTCATGCACTTTACGTCAAAAAGATGTGAGTTAATAAATATAATGCTTTAATGTGCTTTTGAATAAAGAGTTTAGAAACATCTAATGGTTGAATTACTAAATGCGGGCAAAGCCGCGGGCACATGCTAGTATTGTTATAAAGATACACAGTAATAGGTCACTGACAGACGTTTCTATCCAAGCAGTCACAATTCTTATCCAAGCACTTGTTCCAGCGGTACACCTTGGCATCTATGCCTACATGGAAGAACTCTGCTTTCGCCGTTCAGTCCCTGATGTGGCGGTGGTGATTATTGTTTTAAGAGAAAATACAACTAGGAAACCTTCCTCCATTAACACTAATCAGAAGGGGGAAAAGGAAGAGGTCCAATCATTTGAAAAACGAAGGTGTCGATAAAAGATAAAGCAAGGGCCACAAAGTACGTGAAAATGAAGGACTCCCTAGGCCTCGGAAACCTAATACCATCGGGGTTGAAAAAGAATAGTAGTTGACCAAGAGAGGTCGTCCTTCAAACCACGACATGGAGACACGCCAAACGGCCATATTGTCTGTCGTTGAATCGCTTACCATCCAGCTACTTCTTCAACGGTCCGAAGAGATGGAACTCACTGGGTAACAGGATGGAGTTGCGGGGAGTATGGTATAAATCAGGTGTTTCGAAATGGCGGCCCGCGGGCCGCATGTGGCCGCGAGGCCATTTTTACGGCCCGCGAGAGAACTGTAAGAAATAATGTGAGAAAAGTCACAAAAATATTTATTAGCTCGTTCAAAAACGTATTAAATTTTATACACCTTACAGACCCAAGTCAGAACTAATTATTATTTAATGTGTACTAGTTCCTCTTTTCAAGTATTCGCTTGTTCTAAACAGATTTCTTTATTTTAAAACATTGAAAATCCAAATTTAAAGTAATAATATTACTTTTGCGTCCCACTGGCTACTTCTGATGGTTTTCGGAGACGTCGAGGGGTCGAAATTTTGTCCCACAGGAGTTCTTTAACGTGCCAGTAAATCTACCAACCACGTGGCTAACGTATTTGAGCACCTTCAAATACCACCGGACTGAGCCAGAACCGAACCTGACAAGCTGAGGTCACTCTATTATGTAATTCAAAATAATGTTTTAAGCAATTAAAATGATCAAACCCTCATTTCAATTGAACTATAGGCTACATATTATTTCATAATGGTGCTTCTGTACCATTTACAGAATTTTACGAAAATTGGCCTAATCAAGTGCGGCCCGCGAACATGACTAAGATTTCCAACATGGCCCTCGAGCCCTTATAAATTGGAAACCCCTCTTCTAAATGGTTGAATTCCTCACCAGGGGAGCGACAGTGACTGGTACAAGTTGCTGTGGCACACTGAAGTGTTTGTGGAAAAAAACCTGGTGTTAATTAAACAGTCGACGCGTTGCTGCATGAAAACAACAGGCCACACACAGCCAACAGCACAACACTTCTGGCGGGAGATACCGGACAATCCTCCCTACAGCTTCCAACTGGCATCCAGTGTTCTTCACCTCATCGGATCGTTGAAGTAGTACCTGGGTGGTAAGCGATTCAATCAAAACGCCGTGCGCCATGACGAGGTTTCGAGGAATGAACGCAATTTTCATCGATGCTAGTATCGACGCTTTGATGTACCGTTCGAACAAATGCTTGGACAAGTATAGTTACATCAATCAATCAATCAATCAATCAATCAATCAATCAATCAATCAATCAATCAATCAATCAATCAATCAATCAATCAATCAATCAATCAATCAATCAATCAATCAATCAATCAATCAATCAATCAATCAATCAATCCTGATCTGCATTTAGAGCAGTCGCCCAGGTGGCAGATTCCCTATCTGTTGCTTTCCTAGCCTTTTCCTAAATGATTTCAAAGAAATTGGAAATTTATTGAACATCTCCCTTGGTAAGTTATTCCAATCTCTAACACCCCTTCCTATAAACGAATATTTGCCCCAATTTGTCCTCTTGAATTCCAACTTTATCTTCATATTGTGATCTTTCCTACCTCTAAAGACGCCACTCAAACGTATTCGTTTACTAATGTCATTTCACGCCATCTCTCCGCTGACAGCTCGGAACATACCACTTAGTCGAGCAGCTCGGCTTCTTTCTCCCAGTTCTTCCCAGCCCAAACATTGGAACATTTTTGTAATGCTACTCTTTTGTCTGAAATCACCCAGAACAAATCGAGCTGCTTTTCTTTGGATTTTTTCCACTTCTTGAATCAGGTAATCCTGGTGAGAATCCCATACACTGGAACTATACTCTAGTTGGGGTCTTACCAGAGACTTACATGCCCTCTCCTTTACATCCTTACTACAACCTCTAAACACCCTCATAATCATGTGCAGAGATCTGTACCCATTTTTACAATCCCATTTATGTGATTATCCCAATGAAGATCTTTCCTTACGTTAACACCTAGATACTTATAATGATTCCCAAAGGGAACTTTCACCCCATCAACACAGTAATTAAAAGTGAGAGGACTTTTCCTATTTGTGAAACTCACAACCTGACTTTTAACCCCGTATATCAACATTATCGAGGTCACGTTGCAGTTGCTCACAATCGTGTAACTTATTTATTACTCTATGCAGAATAACATTATCTGCAAAAAGCCTTACCTCTGATTCCACTTCTTTACTCATATCATTTTTATATATAAGAAAACTTAAAGGTCCAAGAATACTGCCCTGAGGAATTCTCCTCTTAATTATTACAGAGTCAGATGGAGCTTCGCCCACTCTAATTCTCTGAGATCTATTTTCTAGAAATATAGCAACCCATTCAGTCACTCTTTTGTCTAGTCCAATTGCACACATTTTTTCCAGTAGTCTCGCATGATCCACCCTATCAAATGCTTTAGACAGGTCAATCGCAATACAGTCCATTTGACCTCCTGAATCCAAGATATCTGCTATATCTCGCTGGAATCCTACAAGTTGAGCTTCAGTGGAATAACCTGTCCTAAAACCGAACTGCCTTCTATTGAACCAGTTATTAATTTCACAAACATGTCTAATATAATCAGAAAAAATGCCTTCCCTAGCTTACATGCAATGCATGTCAAACTTACTGGCCTGTAATTTTCAGCTTTATGTCTATCATCCTTTCCTTTATACACAGAGGCCACTATAGCAACTCGCCATTCATTTGGTATAGCTCCTTCAAGCAAACAGTAATCAAATAAGTACTTCAGATATGGTACTATATCCCAACCCATTGTCTTTAGTATATCCCCAGAAATCTTATCAATTCCAGCCGCTTTTCTAGTTTTCAACTTTTGTGTCTTATTGTAAATGTCATTGTTATCATATTTAAATTTTAATACTTCTTTAGCAATATTCTCCTCTTCTATCTGGACATTATCCTTGTAACCAACAATCTTTACATACTGCTGACTGAATACTTCTGCCTTTTGAAGATCCTCACGTACACACTCCCCTTGTTCATTAATTATTCCTGGAATGTCCTTCTTGGAACCTGTTTCTGCCTTAAAATACCTATACATCCCCTTCCATTTATCACTAAAATGTATATGACTGCCAATTATGCTTGCCATCATGTTATTATTAGCTGCCTTCTTTGCTAGAATCAATTTCCTAGTAAGTTCCTTCAATTTCTCCTTACTTCCACAGCCATTTCTAACTCTATTTCTTTACAATCTGCACCTTCTTCTTAGTATCTGTTATAATGTAGTGGATCTTTACCATTTCTTACCACCTTTATGGGTACAAACCTGTTTTCGCATTCCTCAACAATTGCTTTAAACACATCCCAGAGTGTGTTTACATTTTTTTACCGTTTTCCACCGATCACAGTTACTTTTTAAAAACTGCCACATGCCTGCTTTATCAGCCATATGGTACTGCCTAGTAGTCCTACTTTTAAGACCTTCCTTTCCAACACATTTATTTTTAACTACGAAAAAAACAGCTTCGTGATCACTAATGCCATCTATTACTTCTTTTTCTCTATAGAGCTCATCTGGTTTTACCAGCACGACATCCAGGATATTTTCCCCTCTAGTTGGTTCCATTCTTCTTCTTCTTCTTCTTTCGGTGCCTATCCGTTTCGGATGTTGGCGATCATGATGGCTATTTTCGTCTTGTTTGTGGCAGAGCGGAACAGTTCAACTGATGACATATTGCACCAGCCTCTAAGATTGTCAAGCCAAGATATTCTTCTTCTTCCAGGACCTCTTTTGCTGTTGACTTTCCCCTGGAGTATTTTTTGGAGTAGGTTGTATCTATCTGTGTTGCGCATTATATGTCCCAGATACTGCAGCTTTCGGCATTTCACTATCTTGATCAACTGAGGTGTTGTGTTCATCCTTCTCATTACTTCCACGTTTGTAATTCTCTGGGTCCAAGATATTCTCAGGATCCGCCTATAAAGCCATGTTTCAAACGCCTCCAGCTTCTTCTCTGTGTTTTTATTTAAGGTCCATGTCTCTACACCATATAAAAGAAGAGAAAATACATAACAGTGCAGAAGTCTGATTTTAGTCCCTAAAGTTAGATTGTGGCTTTTAAACACATTACTCATTTTCTGGAACACACTTCTTGCTTTTCCAATGCGTACCTTGACTTCTTGTGAGCACTCCCAGTCTTCATTTATTATGGTTCCAAGGTATGTATATTGTTTTACCCTTTCTATACTCTTTTGATTTATAACCAAATTTATTCCGGAAATATTTTCCTTACTTTTAACCATGAGTTTTGTCTTTGCGATGTTTATTTCAAGCCCGTATTGGCTGCTGACTCTTACAATTCTATCCATTAGTGATTGTAGCACTTGGATAGTATCAGCAAATACAATTGTATCATCAGCATACCGGATGTTGTTTAATCTCACTCCATTTATCAAAATTCCTTCTTCTATATCTTCCAAGGCTTCTCTAAATATGTATTCTGAATACAAATTAAATAGTATAGGTGACAAGATACATCCTTGCCTCACTCCTCTCAGGATTTTTACTGCTTCGGTGTGTTCTCCTTCAACACGCAACACCGCTGTTTGATTCCAGTACAGCGTCTTGATGATTCGCTGATCTCTTTCCTCCATTCCAATATTTCTCAAAATATCCATCAATTTTTCATGTTTTACACAGTCAAAGGCTTTCTGGTAGTCTATTAAACAAGCAAATACATTCTTATTTACATCTCTACATCTCTGAAAGAGGACCTGCACACTGAACAAGGCTTCTCTCGTATCTACTGCTTTAATAAACCCAAATTGATTAGGGGCTATCTGATCTTCACACAGTCTGTATATTCTTCTGTGTACCACTCTCAAGAACACTTTCAAGAGATGACTCATCAAGCTTATTGTGCGGTAATCTCCACATTGGTTTGCGTTTTGCTTTTTTGGCAAGGTGATGAACTCTGATTTGAGCCATTCCGATGGAATATTCCCGGATACATAAATTCGATTGAAAATTTTGGTCAACCATTTTACATGATGTTCATCCATCAGTTTTAAGAACTCTGCTTCTACTTTATCTGGTCCCACTGCCTTTCCGTCCTTCATCTGATTGATGGCTGTTTGAACTTCTTCTTCTAATATATCTGTGCCACTTATTTCATTTGTATTTTGTGTAAAAGCACATCTAGTGTCTTAAAATAAATCTTCTATATATTTTTTCCAGATCTTTTTCTTGTCTTCTAAATCCACCATCAAGTTGCCGGCTTCATCTATTAACTTTCCACCAGTGCCATTCCTGTATTTCCCTGTTACTTCTCTTACTTTCCTGTGTACATTGAAGCTGTCATACCTACTTTGATATAACTCAATCTCCTCACATTGCTCCACTTTTTCTTTTTCTTTTGCCTCCCTGATCTTTCTTCTGATGTCTGCATTTATCTTTCTGTATTCTGCAGGTTTTCCTTTATTGACTCTTCTTTTCTCCATTAGGTTCAGTATTTCATCTGTCATCCATGACTTTCTCTTTTTCTCCTCTGGTTTCATGTACTTCTCTTTTATTTGCTGAACGGCGTTTTGTACTTTAGTTAATTCCATTACTTTCTAAATCAGTTGTTCTTCCCATATTAACTTATTTGCCATTTGTTGGTCATGCTTCCTGTCGTTCGTATTTCCTTCCCAATTGGTAAATTCAGATCCCCCGCTACAATCACATTCCTTTCCATGTCGTTTCCCACATAACTTTGCATAGTAAATGTAAATCTTATATTCCGTAAAATAAGGTTCCTTATGATGTTACCTGATTTTTCGAAGATACCTTGTGATTTTGAAGTGATATCCTTGCCATCCTGTATTTTATCGCACAATTTGAAGGTTTTATTTTGCATATTCCCCAAAACAGTAACTTTACTGTCATATTCTCATGTTCTTATTGTTTAAAATACAACTGTTAAGTTCTGAAGTCTGCTGAAACTAATTCTGAAAAGTACATTTGTGAACTACCTGCGACCGCTGCTCACCCCGAAAGCCTACAGAGTACGAGGTGTCGTGTGGTGAGCAGGACGAATCCTCCCGACCGTTATTCTTAGCTTTCTAGACCGGGGCCGTCATCTCACTGTCCTATAGCTCCTCAATTACAATCACGTAGACTGAGTAGACCTCGAACCAGCACTCAGATCAAGATTAAGTTCCCTAAACTGGCCGGGAATGGAAAACGGGGCCTCCGGTTACGAGGCAGGCACGCTACTCCTGCACCACGGGGCTGGCTGTTTCTTTTTGAGGTATAACTTAATTAAATTAATTTATTTATTTTAGGTATATTTTGTAACCACATGTTTTATCTTGCACGGAGTTTATACAATTATTACAGTAATTCAAAATTAGTTTCGGAAGACTGCAGAACCTAACAGTCATAAATTAACAGAGTCGAACGTCCGGCTCCATGCCTAAATGGTTAGCGTGCTAGCCTTTGGTGAAAGGGGTCTCGAGTTCGATTCCCGGCAGGGTCAGGAATTTTAACCATATTTGGTTAATTTCACTTGAACGGGGGGTGGGTGTAGAGCCCAAGTGTCCTTTTAATCATCATTTCATCCTCATCACGACGCGTAGATTGCCTATAGGCGTAAAATCAAAAGACCTGCGTCTGATGAGCCGAACTAGTCCTCGGACACTCCCGGCACTAAAAGCCATCCGCCATGTCATTTCACTGAGTCGAAACTAAAAAGAAATGGCTCCAGATATCACAAACTAAGCTCATGCTTCATAATTGTTTGTCTGACATACCTTCAGTCCGGAGGCTGGTTAGATCTCAAGGAGCACCACCGAATATTATGCTGCTATACGGTTAACTCAAAAACCTATTGCGCTACGATAATGAAGCGGTTTCACTTTTTAATTCGTTTTACGTCGCACCGACGCATGTACGTCTTATGGGGTCGATACAATAGGGCTAGGAGTGGAAACGAAGCAGCCGAAGCCTTAATTATGGTGCAGCCCCAGCATTTGCGTGGTGTAAAATTGGGAGACCACGGAAAACTATTTTGAGGGCTGTCACAGTGGGATTCGAGCCCTTATCACCCGAATGCAACCTCACGACCAACTCACTCGATAATGAAGCGTTTAAGCCAAGATGAGAAGTGAGTTAGATTGGTTTCCTCTCATGGATCGTGATATTTATCTTCCGAAAGAATTGAGTTCCTTCAACTTTATTTGTGACGGTAGTTGTGTGTCATTTCTCTCATTTCATTTTTGCTACAAATCCGTCCGACAATTTGCCGACTCAAAATTGCTACCAAGTTACATTTCTCTTTATATATCAAAACTAAGAGCGAGGACAAGAAAAACTGTAACACACACAAGACAAGCAACACAATGCTGTGAGGATGAAAGAGTAGTATCCGGAAATAGAGCCTTGTGCTCCACGAGGAACTTAGCTGACAAGCGTTGTTGTTATTTCGTTTTTGTTTGCTACATGAACATCCGGACGTTGAAAGATGCCAGGGAGTGATTGGGAGAAGCAATCAAGTCTCGAGATGGAATAAGGAAACAATCCCTTCAGGCTATTGTGTACTCGCCGACGCAGTGTGAGGAAAGTTGTTTTCGGCTCCAGTGAATGTCAGTGCAAACTCCCAATGGAGTCTTCTTCGTTGAATAACAGAGATATTTGTAAACAGTGTTGATATCACACACAGCGATAACTGGAACGACTTTCTAACAGGACCGATGTCCTAGATGTTAGGTCCGTTTAAATTCAAGAATCATCATCGACTTTCTAACATTTATATCAAGTTGCTGAGATTAAATTTATTGATATTTATATTCCACTGTGGATGATAAGGTAAGGGTGTATTCTGCCCGAAGGCAGGTCCGAACCTCCGCAGAGGTGTGCCTGAGCAGGAGTTCACGTACGGTAGAGTGCCCAGTTCCTTTCCCCTCCTCCATTCCCTTAACCCCCCCCCCCCCCCCGCCCAACAGCGCGTTTCAACCAATCCAAATCTTGACCACGCACGAAGTTGCTTAACTTCGGGGATCTCACGGGATCCGGTGTTTCAACAGGGCTAGGTGGCACTGTGGATGAAAGTCCTCATTAATATACTTCATGCGTAAGAGGTGGTGATGGTGGTGATTATAGTTTTAAGAGAAAGTAAAACGGGGCAACCATCCTCTATACATCACTAATCAGAGAGAAAAATGTAAGGGATCCTAGATTTCGAAAAACGGTATCTTCCAAAGAAAAGAGCCACGAAGGGCGTGAAAATCAGAGACCCCCTGGGTCTCGAGTGCTCTTATACCGTCCGAGTGGGAAGGGAAAAATAATTGACCATAGGCGGTCGAATATAGTAGAAGAAATTGAGGAGTCTGGCACAAGTTAGTGGAAGCAATACCAGGAACCAGGCTCCTTGGTCGCCAACCCACGCTCCCAAATTGAGAGCCCTTCGTGCACCTTTTAGTCGCCTTTTACGACCGTCAGGGAATACCATGGATGTTAATCTAACACCTTCACCCACAAGGGGGGTCATACGTAAGATAGGGTAGAGGACTAATACTTTGCTTAAATAGAAAATGAAAATCCACCACCTGTTTCCAGTCATTTGACCGGGTTATGAATGGAATGAATGAAGCACCATCTAGTGGCGAGGATAGGAATTATGTCGGCTGCCAAAGGCTGTCACACTCCTCTGGAGCAATGATTAATGACTGACAGATGAAATGTAATGGTATTGGAGAATGTTTCTGGAAAGTAAGATGACATGGAAAACCGGAGTACCCGGAAATACACCTCACTCGCCTCCATTTTGTCCAGCACAAATCTCACATGGAGTGACGGGGATTTGAACCATGGAACCAAGCTTTAAGAGGTCGGTGCACTCCTGCCTAAGCCACGGAGGCTTCAATATAAACTATATAATTTAATTAATTTGGTCAAAACAGTATAAATTTAGTGAATAATGTACGATTATATTAACATTGTGCTTGCACTAGCCCTAAGTTATATTATTGGCTAGATGGACACTAAAATTATATTCTTGTTTTCTTCTCCGGAATTACTTTAAGTCAGTCATGACAGGGTCGAAGTAATTCAAAGAAAACGGTAAGGAGGACTGGATGGAGTCAAGTGTTAGTTAAATGTACTAACCTTGTGGAAGAAAAGACACGATAATGTTATTTACGGAGTGAGCCAGATATTCTGAACGCAAGTGTCGAACAAGTTTTGAAACGAATATAGCCCTACCTTAGAACTCTGAATCATCCGAACATTTGTGTTACTTCATGATGTTATCAAGATAAGAATTAAGTAAGAGGTTCCGCCTCATCTGTTATCTTGATTACAATATCGATACGGAATGAAGTGGATAGTATGTAATAATGATGTTATGTCATAAATTTTGTAACGTGATGTTACCAAGGAACAGCCACTTGAGGGCTGCACAGAACATGAATCACATAAATGGGATTGTAAATAAAGGGTACAGATCTCTGCACATAGTTATGAGAGTGTTTAGGGGTTGTAGTAAGGATGTAAAGGAGAGGGCATGTAAGTCTCTGGCAAGACACCAACTAGAGTATGGCTCCAGTGTATGCGACCCTCACTAGGATTACTTGATTCAAGAACTGGAAAAAAATCCAGAGAAAAGCAGCTCGATTTGTTCTGGGTGATTTACGACAAAAGAGTAGCGTTATAAAAGTGTTGCAAAGTTTGGGCTGGGAAGAACTGGGAGAAAGAAGACGAACTGCTCGATTAAGTGGTATGTTCCGAGTAGTCAGAGATGCCGTAGAATGACATTACTAGACAAATAGGTTTGAGTGGCGTCTTTAAAAGTAGGAAAGATCACAGTATGAAGATAGAGTTGGAATTCAAGAGGACAAATTGGGGCAAATATTCATTTATAGGAAGAGGAGTTAGGGACTGGAATAACTTACCAAGGGAGATGTTCAATAAATTTGGATTTAAGAAAAGGCTAGGAAAACAACAGATAGGGAATCTGCCACCTGGGCGACTGCCCTAAATGCAGATTAGTATCGATTGATTGATTGATTGATTGATTGATTGATTGATTGATTGATTTATTTATTTATTGATTGATTGATTGATTGATTGATTGATTGATTGATTGATTGATTGATTGATTGATTGATTGATTGATTGATTGATTGATTGATTGATTGATTGATTGATTGATTGATTGATTGATTGATTGATTGATTGATTGAATCTGTGTGCCATGGCCATCCATCAATATTTCACATCACAGGCTGCACGGTTTCTAGGTAACATCGCGCCACACATTTTGCCGAAGGACATACTGTAGGTATTTATTTATGATCATTTAGCACTCTGAAAGGAAAATTATTTAATACACTGTTTTTTGAAGACATCTGAGTTTTTTATTTAGGAGCACAATTTTTTTTGTTTTTGTTTTTGCTAGTTGCTTTACGTCGCACCGACACTGATAGGTCTTATGGCGACAATGGGACAGGAAGTAGCTAGGAGTGGGAAGGAAGCGGCCGTGGCCTTAATTAAGGTACAGCCTCAGCATTTTCCTGGTGTGAAAATGGGAAACCACGGAAAACCAGTTTCAGGGCTGCCGATAGTGGGGTTCGAACCTACTATCTCCCGAATACTGGATACTGGCCGCACTTAAGCGACTGCAGCTATCGAGCTCGGTAGGAACACAAGTCAACAATACGTGGCGTCTCGTGTACTTTTTCATGAAGAAATTTGTCAACGACTGTTTTGTATGGTAACGTTTGAATTTTTTGTGGAAAAGTGGTCTTTATGAACCTGCTATCTCTGTTACAAACAGACCGTATGGGTTTAAAAATGCTCAATAGAGGTAGAATGGAGTCTTTATATCCAGGATAGGGAACATGCGTAATTGTCAAAAAAAATTTTTTTGAAAGTAGGCCTACACAAATGAATAGTACGTAAATATTTTACATTGTGGTAAGTTGCCTTGTTTTCTACCATTAAAAAGATATTGAAAAGATTCTTTCCGCAAGGCGAGTAAAACGACCTCTTGACGTAACCGGCGGGCTGTGACGTCACGATCCAGTACCGTATGCAGCTCTACCAGCCACTGTGCAGTAGCTGTTACCAAAAGCCGAATGTCTATTATTCGTGACAGCGAATAACTTCAAAATTTCCGAGTCGTTGGCTGAATGGTCAGCGTACTGGTCTTCGATTCAGAGGGTCCCGGGTTCGATTCCCGGCCGCGTCGAGGAATTTAAGCTTCATTGGTTAATTTCAATGGCCCGGGGGCTGGGTATTTGTGCTGCCCCAACATCCCTGCAACTCACACACCACACATAACACTATCCCCCACCACAATAATACGCAGTTCCCTAAGCTTGGCAGGTGCCGGCTACCCTCATCGGAGGGTCTGCCTTACAATGTCTGCCCCCGGCTAGCAATAGCCACACGAAATTATTATTATTATTATTATTATTATTATTATTATTATTATTATTATTATTATTATTATTATTAACCAAACCAAATCCCATGGCACTACAGCCCTTGAAGGGCCTTGGCCTACCAAGCGACAGCTGCTCAGCCCGAAGGCCTGCAGATTACGTGGTGTCGTGTGGTCAGCACGACGAATCTTCTCGGCCGTTATTCTTGGCTTTCTAGACCGGGGGCGCTATCCTACCGTCAGATAGCTCCTCAATTCTAATCACGTAGGCTGAGTGGATCTCGAACCAGCCCTCAGGTCCAGGTAAAAATCCCTGACCTGGCCGGGAATTGAACTCGGGGCCTCCGGGTAAGAGGCAGGCACGCTACCTCTACACCACGGGCACGGCGCTTATACTATTATTATTATTATTATTATTATTATTATTATTATTATTATTATTATTATTATTATTATTATTATTATTATTATTATTCAAAATGATAGTATAAGTGTTCAAGAAAGCAGTCAGACAATCTACCATGTGTGGATGCTATCACTCTTTAAAAATAGTGACTGTTTTGTAGCTGCAGAAATACGCGCATCAAAAGCAAATTGGTAATTGACATCTTTTATATACATATATATATATATATATTATATAGATTATGTAGGTACCGGGCTAGGTGGCCGTGCGGTTTTGGGCGCGCAGCTGTGAGTTTGCATCCGGGAGATAGTGGGTTCTGATGGCACTGTGGGCACCCCTGAAGATGGTTTTCTGTGCTTTCCCATTTTCACACCAGGAAAATGCTGGGGCTGTACCTTAATTAAGGCCAGGTCGCTTCCTTCAAGTACTAGGCCTATCGTGTGCCATTGTCGCCGTAAGACCTTTCTTTGTAGGTGCGAGGTAAAGTCATTAGCAAAAAAAAAAAAAAAAAAAAAAAAAGATTATGTACGTACAGTGTACTGTTACTCATAGTATTAGAGTAACAATAAACATGGAGAGAAATCATTTACATCACCTTCGCAATTTACTTCTAGATTAATTCCATATTAGAGCATAACATTACATTTTCGGGCTTTCACCATTACTTAGGTTACTAATCCGACTTCAGCACAAACCAAAAATATAGCTAGCATTACAGTACCACAGTGGCCTTCTGATCCCAACTTGACATGTTCGATCGTGGCTCAGTCCGGCGGTATTTGAAGGCGCTCAAATACGTCAGCCTCATGTCGGTAGATTCACTGGTACATAAAAGAACCTCTGCACCTTGGCATCTCCGAAAACCGTAAAAGTAGTGCTGGATTTAAAGGCAATAACATGCATTACATTCAGTTTTTCAAAAGCTGAGCATTTGAAACAAGAACAGTGTCTTCGTGACATTTTAGTCACACAATATAGGAATGTCTTCAAGAGTTGTGATTTTTACCCTTCGGCTTATTGATTTTTCATGTATAACCTAAAACGTACGCTAAGTTTGGGCAATATTTTAAACACCAACATTACTATTATTTGTAGAACCAGTAATATATTTTTCACTGCAGTGTGCAATTGTGTTATTTAATTCATTAATATTATGGTAATTATTATAATTGAGCATAGTTAACTTATGAGACTTAAACTAACCCAACCGACAAGCATTGTTTTTTTTTATTTTTATTGGTATACATTTGTTAAATTAACGTTGTTTTCTTTCATCGTGTACGTGTCTACTTATTGTTTTACTGTATTATGTAGTATTTAGCTGTATTTATTTGTTTAGAAATGTAAGCTCTTCAATAAAGAAATGAATAATTGTCGAGTGCCAAGATAAACTGATATAATTAGAGCTGTCAATTTAGTTCATAAACCCTTTGATTTATTACTTGTGCGCGTAGAGGCGCGCGGCTGTGAGCTTGCATCCGGGAGATAGTAGGTTCGAATCCCACTATCGGCAGCCCTGAAGATGGTTTTCCGTGGTTTCCCATTTTCACACCAGGCAAATGCTGGGGCTGTACCTTAATTAAGGCCACGGCCGCTTCCTTCCAACTCCTAGGCCTTTCCTATCCCATCGTCGCCATAAGACCTATCTGTGTCGGTGCGACGTAAAGCCCCTAGCAAAAAAAAAAAAAAAAAAAAAAAAAAAAGATTTATTACTTTGACATCGATCACCCAAAACTTAGGTTAGGTTTGGAGAATACTTTAACTTTTGCACTACAACATTATGTTCCTTCAATAATGGACACCCTTTCAAAACGATTTCCCAGAATTACAGTATATTGGTGTAGATTTGAACAGTGTTGCCAACTTAGCGAATTTTCCGCTAAATTTGGCGGAATTAGAAGACTGTCGTCGGAGAAAAATATCATTTAGCAGACAGCGGATTTTTTTGCGGAATTCTAGATTTATTATAGCGGAATTTAGTGTTTTATCAATTTTTCGTTTTTTTTTTTAAATTTGTACTCCAGTCTTTCTCCGAGCTATTCTGTATTTCTTACCAGGAGCTAGCAGTCACATGAGGAAAACGTGTTATTGGCATTTGATGTTATGAGATCATGGTATCATAAATTTGTAATGAGTGGGAAAGGGTACTTATCTCTTAGTTGACGAATGACGACAGATAATGAAACTGTGAGAGAGTAGCATTTATATTATTTATGCTATGAAGGAAGACCGTTTAATGAACTGGCCTGTTTTGTGTGTGGACCTTGAAGTAGGGGATTCACCTAGTTTGCACCCTGCACTAAAACGCCTACATGTTTTAGCTCGCCGGCTCGCAGACAGGGGGTTAATCCCAGTGAAACTCACAGATCAGGTGAGTGCAGACATTTACTTTTATTATTATTATTATTATTATTATTATTATTATTATTATTATTATTATTATTATTATTATTATTATTATTGAAAATGAAAACCTACAACCTGTTTTCCAGTCATTGACCGGGTCAGGAATGGAATGAATGAAACGTATATAGGCTATTAGTACGAAGGGGTCACCACTCCCAAAGTGATTTAGTAATGACTGATAGATGCTATGAAATGAGAATGGAGAGTGTTGCTGGAATGAAAGATGACAGGGAAAACCGGAGTACCCGGAGAAAAACCTGTCCCGCCTCCGCTTTGTCCAGCACAAATCTCACATGGAGTGACCAAGATTTGAACCACGGTATCCAGCGGTGAGAGGCCGACGCGCTGCCGTCTGAGCCACGGAGGATCCTATTATTATTATTATTATTATTGCTCATTTTTATTACTCATTATTTGAGATCGGATTTCTTGGCGGAATTTTAGCGGATTTTTAGTAGTATTTAGCGGATCTTGAAAATATAAGTTGGCAACACTGGATTTGAATGCATATAATGTACTATTTACTCATTATTTAGTAATCTCATCTTGTCATTTGATTTACAGTTTTAATAGTTCTTTTTGATTATTAATTATTCTCATTACCTTCAATGGTTAGGAGTAACCAATTAGTGTTAGTTAATACGTACATATCTTCTATGTAAAGAAGATACTTTTAGGTTTCATTACTTGTGTACTTTCAATTGGAAACTAATAAATAAATAAATAAATAAATAAATAAATAAATAAATAAATAAATAAATAAATAAATAAATAAATAAATAAATAAATAAATAAATAAATAAATAAATAAATAAATAAATAAATAAATAAAAATAATTCCTTAATGGATAATTTTGTACTGTGTACAACGGAGTAACTTATAATCTGAAGTAATATAAAGAGAAGTCAGCCCCTGTGGTGTAGTGATTAGTGTGATTAACTGCCACCCCCGGAGGCCAGGGTTCGATTTCCGGCTCTGCCACGAAATTTAAAGTGGTACGAGGGCTGTAACGGGCTACACTCAGTCTCAAGCAGTCAACTGAGTAGAGAGGGGTTCGATTCCTCCCTCAGCCATCCTCGAAGTGATTTTCTGTGGTTTCCTACTTCCCCTCCAGGCACATGCTGGGATGGTACCGAACTTAAGGCCACGCCCATTTCCTCCCCTCTTCCTTGCCTATCCCTTCCAATCTTACTATCCTTTCATAAGGTCCCTGTTTAGCAGAGCACGTGAGGCCACCTGGGAGAGGTACTGGTCCTCCTCCCCGGCTGTATCCTTCAGATCCAAAGTCTCACGCTCCAGGACACTGCCCCTTGATGCGCTAGGGGTGGGATCCCTCGCTGAGTCCGAGGGAAAAACAACCCTAAAGGGTAAACGGATTAAGAAAGGAAAAGAGATAGAAAAGAAAACTGATGATTTAAACTATGCTTAATTTACGGGCAATGTAACAGAAATCCCAGTAACTTCTGGAACCATCGTCAAAAGAGGACATGCACTCGTCAAGACTAGTCTGATGGGAAATGTTGAATGCAATTCAACTAACGAGCTCAATGTAGGCCTAATTTGAACCCAATGGGGAGTAAAAAATGAATACTATGGCACGGTCTCCGATGACTTCTAATATGCGATTTTCCTGGCTAAACATGATGATTATGTCCATTTTGATAGCCTCCAGCAACGTCTCCAAATTAGGCAGCCCCAGGTTCATGTTTCTCTCTTGTATTCATCAAAACTGTCAGTCAGAGTTTGCGGCGTCGTTTTAAACGTAACTGTAACCGTCTAACACCGTATTCATTTTCCGGTATCAGAATAATCGGTGTATCACATCAAAATTATGACAGCTTGCTTCACCTTTTGGGAATCCATTTTGGATGCTATACCACATATTACTTAAATTTAAAATGTATACGGTGATCCAAAAGTCCATTAACATTTGAGGAGCCAATACTTCACGGAATATTGGAGGTAGTGGTTGTGGTGATTATTGTTTTAAGAGGAAGTTCAACTTTCCATGGTGCTACATCTCTAATGTTTCTTAACCTATTAAGCCACTGTTGCCTAGCGGAAAGCCTGCAGGTAGTCAGCGCGGCGAATTATTTGTAAATAGCACATCATATGTTTTAACATGCATGAGCAGCAAATTACATATGAAACACTACATCGATTACAAAACCTAATCAGTTGAAAGTTGATGGGGAGATCAACCGTAGTCGATCTCAGAATTACAATATTCACCTCAATTTCCTAGCAATCCAGTCTGTAGAAAAACTCTGTGAAATAGCAGCCAAAATAGGACTCCAAATTTCTTATGTAAAGACAAAGAATATGGAAGGGATTAGATCAGGTTTCAACAGTCAACCGTTAATTACCAAATATGGAAATATCGCTCAACTTGACAAACTTAAGTATCCAGGTGAAATTATTGAATATTGAATTATTACTTGAAACACATACAATGTTTGTCCAAACCCTGTCCCGTTTCTCTACGCGGTCGGATATGAGGTGAGATGAATCTGTCCTGGCGGATTTTAATTACCGGATGCCCTTCCTTACGTCAACGTCATCAGAGGAGTTAATGAGATGAATTAAATGACGTAATATATGATAGTAGGATGGGAGAAGGTAAAACCTTTTTCCGGCAGATAGCCTAATACTGTCGAATAGCATCAACGGGTCTGCTCAAGGCTTAACATCACCATCCGACGTCAGCGTCGTCGTATGCCCTCACTCTATATTAGCACGGAGAGATTTGAAATGTAATCCTGTAATTTCCCACGCAATCTAATCATTATAAATTGTATACCACCACCTCCCCTACATTCTGATGATGAAATGTTTTTCGACCAACGGGGTTCGAACCGGCTAACCACGATATAAGACCGTTCAGACATCAACGCCTTAACTATCATGGCCACCAGGCAGGCTTTGGAACACATAAAATAAACGAACTATATAGAAAAAGCAAAATTACGACATCATAACAGTAGTTAGAACATAAGCTCTTTATACATCTAAAAGAATTATAATTGGTGGCAAATCTCGAATAAAGATAATCGAGAAACAAGAAAGGAAAATCCTGAGAAAAACCTTAATACCAAAGTGCGAAAATGGAATTTGATGAGAAAGAGATCACTTGAAATCTATCAAGTTACAAAAAGAAAGCACAGATACCATTAGGAAACGAAGATTGCAATTTTATGGTCACTTATATAGAATGGATAATAACAGGCTCACAAAGAATTTTAAACTGAGCCTTATCAGTGAAAAGTCACAATAATTTGTTAAAAGAAGTCAGTGAAGCCCTAAGTGAAATTGGATTTAATGAAGAAACCACTAAAATTGGAATAAAGTTCAGAACATTAACTCACAAACACAAATTTCTGTAAAGCTTACTCGAGTAAATACAGGATGGACTGAACGACGTAATAATGAAACACGGCGATAGGATGAAGAGAGCCGTGTTGCCAACTTAGCGGATTTTCCGCTAAATTTGGCGAAATTAGAAGACTGTCGGCGGAGAAATATATCATTTAGCGGACAGCGGATTTTTGGCGGAATTCTAGATTTATTATAGCGGAATTTAGTGTTTTATCGATTTTAAGTTTTTTTAAAAAAAATTTGTACTCCAGTCTGTCTCCGAGCTATTCCGTATTTCTTCTCCAGTAGCTACCAGTCACATGAGGAAGACATGTTATTTGGATTTGATGTTATGAGCTCATGGTGTCATAAATTTTTAATGCGTGGGGAATGGTTATTTATCTCTTCGTTGACGAATGACGACAGATAATGAAACTGTGAGAAAGTAGCATTATATTTATGCTATGAAGGACGACCGTTTAATGAACTGGCCTGTTCTGTGTGTGGCCCTTGAGGTAGGGGATTCACCTAGTTTGCACCCGGCAGTAAAACGCCTACAAGTTTTAGCTCGCCGGGTCGCAGGCAGGGGGTTAATCCCAGTGAAACTCACAGATCTGTTGAGTGGAGACATTTTTTATTATTATTATTATTATTATTATTATTATTATTATTATTATTATTATTATTATTATTATTATTATTATTATTATTATTATTATTATTATTATTATTATTATTTATTAATATTGCTCATTTTTATTACTCATTATTTGAGATCGGATTTCTTGGCGGAATTTTACCGGATTTTTAGTAGTTTTTAGCGGATCTTGAAAATATAAGTTGGCAACACTGGAAGAGAGAGTGGGAAGAGAAGAAGAAAACAACAAAGTGCCCGTAAGCGCAAACGCGCTCCTTATCAAGCCATACCGAATCAAAAATTAGAATGGAGAATCCATTGGTGCGAAATCACTTGGCGTCGTAAAATATTCAGGACGATCATATCTGTAGGTTTTGTGATTCATTCTCAGTATTTCAAGAGTAGTCACACATATTATCGTACCTAAGGAGTTTGATTTACATGTACGTGGAGTGAACCTTTCTGTTTAAGGCCAGAGATTCGTTCTCCATTCCTTGTTCATTGTAAATGTTAAAAATACTTCTTCATTCTGTTAACAATAACAAATATTTGAAACGTAACTTACATCTCTTACATATTACCTTCCTATTCAAAGGCAGATATTTCTCACACAATTTAAGATGAATCTTCCATTGTTCCCAACTGGCCAAGGTTTTCTCTTGCAGCTGAGAAATAGACGTTCAACGGCATTCGATATCAACAATATTGTGCTCACCAGACAAAGTGAGATTGGTTCCTTATAAGTAGCAGAGCCCTCTTAGATTGTTACAGCAAGAATATAAATTCTATGTTTTGCCATGTGGAAAGGGAATGACACATTACAGGAAAAACACCTAGGTATTTACTGAACCCTTTAGGTCCATATTGAGGGATACCTACCTTTCTTACCTATCAGCAAAGTTCATGAGATCTGTCTCTTGGGTCGTGTCGGGTTCTTCGTCACTTGCTGAGGTAATGGTAGGGTTCAGTAATTCTAATCTATCTACTGGAATGAAAGGTCTATTTAAAAGATTCCTATTTATTCAGGAAATTTTGAAGCATTCTATGTCAACGGTATCATAGAAGTCAATTGTGTCTACTGGACACCACAATCATTTTACAAAAACGTCAGAACACTGGTGTGAGACTTTAACGTAACTGCCTGACGGGCATTCTTACTAGAAACCATTGTCTCAATTATTAATCATTTAAGAAAGGAAAGTCTGGAAATCCTTAAATTCGGCTTCCATGTGAGACCACATGTACCATCATAGTGATTCGTTATGGTCCAGCCCTCGTAACACGAACTCTGGACTCTGGGAATAATTAAGGCCGTCCAATCGGTGTGTGCCACACAGTGGTTCTACGGCATGGACCCTTAATTGAATCGATGTGACCTGCGTCTATGTCATGGACGACATCTAATCTTCTAAGTTACTTTATAGTCATTGTGGATGATGACCGCAAGGAAATGATGCTACAATGGCATATGGCCCTAATCTAAGTCACTGAGGTTGATGACCCCTGACCATCCAAGTTTCCAGGCTGAAGGCTAAACACAATTAAGTTACATCGGTTGATGACCAAAGTTTCCACTTTACTATCCCCAGCACATTCACTGCTCAATCAATCAAAGTTCAATAATTACAACAATAGCAATGCTCACAAATTTTGTGGCAGTAAAATCCATTTCCTTCGGATATGTCCCTTTAATCGTTACTTTATATTTTAATATTCCCCAGAAAAACAAACTAAAATTTCCAGAATGCATCTCCAAGTTATTCGCTTGATTAAATGCGGTTTCACTGAATTTAATAATTAAATAAATTTAAATGATTTAACGAAATGTTAAAGATCAGTAAATTTTATCTCCGCGGACTCTGGTTTCTTCACACATTCCTACGCAGCTGTGATGTGAATTCAATATTGCGATGTTTATCTGGCTGGAAAAGAATTTGTTACATAATTCATGTCCAGCTATATATCTTGTCTTGTGATCTCACACTTTTAAAATCTAATCTAGTCCTAACCGTTATTAACACTTGGATATCCTAATAATCTACGTACAAACCAAACAACTCGCCATATAATTACGATGTCACATCTCGTCATACCATTATGAATTTTGCACACCCCTCACAGACAAACCGATCATCACAGCCATCGCTCTATATTTTGGACAACCCTGAATTTGGTTACTCTGTTCTTTATACTCAAAGTTCGTGATTTCAAATGTTCATTACGTCCCCAATTACAGTATTTCACAATACTTAGATCATTACCGGCTATGAATTTCAACGAAATCCAGCATTTTAACGTTTTCCCTGGCCGAGAATTACAATCTCAATTCCACACGGGTCCCGTTATCATAGCTGAGGTCTCTCATCCCCCGAGTTCGCTTGGCAGTTACACGAAACACCTGGTTTATTCACAGTTGACTGGCTTCTCAAAATGCTCCCTTTAAACTCTGCCGACATAATTAAACAAATACGATATTCTAACCAACAAAATGCACAGATTATGCTTCAAGATGCCCACACTAATTATACGCGTCGCCAATTGATACCGTTATGGATTTCTATGAATTTCTTTCCATTCTCAACATTATAAAATATTCCTCGGGCTATCATGTCCCGGCTTCAATGACAGGACTCTAACCTGATTCGCACATCTCATCTCAACTCATATAAAACATTCCTCGGGCTTCCGTATCCCGGCTTCAATGACAGGTCCAACCTGATTCACAAATCTCATATCAACAAAACTAACCTCTGTTTCCCAGCTCCACAATTATCATCGACAAAGAACTGGAATAAAATCCTTACTAGAAATCTCGACGTCTAATATCGCACAATGCATTAATAGTGAATAACTTCGCATAAATGATATCGTATTTAATAACTTGATTTTTACGAACAAAATGACTGAAACATTCTACTAGATCTTTTTATTGTCAGTCAGACACAGTTTAAAATGGGCATTAAAAAAACGTTTCTCTCCGTGACCAAATTCATCACCCTAGGTTCTCACCCGACAGCGCGCTTCCACTCGATTGAAAATGAGTAACCATGGATTATTATTATTAACGTCAAATTGCAGACAGAAAAATTTTACGTCGAATGAACATCTTAATTTGACATCACAAAATATAGGCAGTACACTCACACGGATGACGATCTACATTGGACGTGATATCACTTCGGAACCCTATTCAATAACTTTTTACTACATTACACGGCACTCGCAAGACTTCAAAATTTTTTTCCAAGTGGAAAATAAAACAAATGACTCTTTTAGTCGTACTCTCACATTTACAAAACTTAGTAGGGGTGACCACTGCGTTGTATATCCCCATTTAAATACACCTTTAGAGATCACGAGACAAGATATAAGAGGTAGTAAGATGGAAAGTCACCTACCTCATGTCGTCACGCCAGTGTTCGTCATAGGGCTCACCCACGACCCTGGCACTTTATTTAGCCATTTTTACATTCATGGCTTCACAGTTTATTATTATTTTCTTCAGGTTTCCTGGAATAAAGCATAAAAAAAAGAAAATACCCTTCACTTGTTTGCTGGGCGCACACGATGGACTATAATTATTTCGGCACACGAATTACTTGATCACATTAGAATTTATTCAGTACTTTGACCGTCCTATCTGGTACAATTATTTCACTCAAGAAAACTATCTCCTCATGGACTCAAGACCTAGCCACACCGGCTGAAATCTGCAGTTGAACTCAGTCTACTTTCGTTGTTTGATTTCGCAGAGCAGCTCAACAATTTTTCGTCCGCTTTGTATCACAAATGCCGGAGAAGGAGAGTTCGTCATGGCGTCCCTTCATATTTATAGCAGTTACCCCCTCTCTTCGGATATCTCCCTTTGCCGCCAAGAAAATTTCTATAAATTTTCTGACTTACCTCAACTGTAATTTCAAGAGTTTTGAAAGTGACTACATGTTTGCTACATTTCTGGCGGTAGTGTTCATGGACATTTAAAAATTTTAGGGGTTCGATTTGTGAGATGATTGACCCCCTTTGATAGGCACTATATTTTTTTTACTTGGCTTGGTCACGCCATGTACACGCGCTTTGAAATAGTTCATAAAAATGACTTGAGATTCTTCCGCCGTCGACACGTGTGGTTGACGTCACGTACCCCAGAGCGTGGGACCGAAGGTAATCACCCCCTCGTCACGTGTCAAATCCATGCTATCAAGAATCCAACTTTTAGTTTAATTGTTACACTATGCATAATGTTCTTAGGGCACAAAGGTCATGGGTTCAATATTTTAAATTTCAAATATATTTTACATAAATTGGAACGTGCACATACTGTACTTTGTGAGTGTAATCTGCGTCAGAACCGTCAAATGTTCAAAATGTATTTGCCTTTTACCTGCATTTACACAAAATGTTAAGAATTAAATGATACATATTGCTTAAGTCCTTTAGTTTTAGGGGTGACACAAAAGTCTATCGCACTTAATAATGTTTTGGACATCGGTTTGCATACTTTCCTTTTTTTTTCTAGTGATATAGTTTATTTTAACTGGTGAATTATATGCGGTCCTCTACTTCACGAATGTTTCCGGGAACGTTTACATTCTTTGGAAGAGACAGACACACATCAACATTGCACAAGCGCTGCAGGTCCTTGACGAAAGTTAACAATGTCCTTTACGTCACAGTGACACAATGAGTCGACGATATGGTGACGATGAGAGAGGAAAGGGCTAGAAATAGGAAGGAAGCGACAGTGGTCTCAATTAAGGTACAGCCCCAGCATTTTCCTGGTGTGAAAATGGGAAACCACGATAAACGATCTTCAGGGCTGCCGACAGTGGGTTTCGAACCCACTATCTCCCGGATGCAAGCTGACAGCTACGTGACCCAAACCGCGCGGCTACTTTGCTCGGTTCCGTGGAGAAAATTGGAGCATCAGCCAGTAAAAACACACAGAACGAAGTCTAAAATCCCGTGAGGTACAGGAAATATGAAGCAAAAAATAAGTATTTTCCTGACTTACACGTATCTGTGGACAGGATCTGAAAGATTTAGCTCTATGTCCGGCTGACTTTGACCCCAGTAATAAACCCGATCTTGCTGGCAGGACCTAGTGTTTACAGTGCACTATGTCTTCTGGCATGGGCTAGAGCAATTTTGGTACTTTCATTGATCTGTCACTGTCTTATCCTTGGCTTTGACAATATGAAAGTGACTGAAGTATGGGCGATGCTAGTAATACCATTCCTTCTGCAGCCAGTCCCAGCTATGAATGGTGTAAAAATGTTGCTCATAGGGTCGGTTGGTGCATGCATTTCAGTGGGCTTGGCAGACTGATATGTAATAACAACTTCTGGCTCGGTGAGGAAAGCAACGGGAAACAACCTCACTCCTCATTTCTCTAGTACGCCTCTTCAGTAATGCCTAGGCCATCTATGACAGCTGATGGCAGAGCTACTGAGGATCCATCCAGCCTTAGGGCTGAAGACTGAACATACATACTCATTTGCTATGCAGGCTGAGTGAACTTTAGTGCCATATGTGCCTCTTTAAAAGTGGTATCTTAGTTTCTAAATTTGTCGACATTTTTGCCCAGAATCGAACCCACGTCCATTCTGGTGAACAGAATATGTCTTTGTCACCTCAGCTAGACATCTCCTGCTTGCTTATGAACAGGAAATAGTATTACGATGCAACAAAATTCAATGCTCAAAGTTCTAGGAATCGTGAAGAGACTAAATCAAATTTATGTTATGAAGTAACCGTAGTCCGCCTCTGTGGTGTAGTGGTTGGTGATATTAGCTGCCACCCTAGGAAGCCCGGATTCGATTACCGACCGTGCCGGGGATTTTAAGAGTGCGAGATAAATTCTTGTGGCTCGAAGACACTTTGTTTGCATTTGTCCCAACACTCACCTCTTCATATTCAGACAGCACGCCGAACCACCATAGAAACACGCAATAACGATAAGGAAGGGCATCTGACCATAGAACAGAGCCAAATCCACACGTGCGACACAGTTCGTATTTGCGATCCGACAGGTTTGGGAAAAGCGGAGGAGAAACAGTGATAACTGTCAGCGGGACCTCAAGGCTGATAAAAAGAGATATTTAAGACCAACGTGAGCTGACGAACTCTACTATCTTGTAAGTATAGCACGGTCTTTTGTTCGTTGAGAAGTGGCTGCTCTCAGCCAGAGCTGCAGGCTGATAACGTTCAAAGCCAACCGCAACAGACACTTTATTACCACATAGTAGTAGTACCTCCTTTTGTTCGAAGAGAGAATCAGCTTACATTAAAGAAAGACCTTATCTTGTGAATAGCAGTGCCACGGTCTTCCTGTGACACGACAGAGGTCGAGTTAAAGTTTACGGTAAATCTTCCATCTGCATATTAAGTTGAGAATGTTATGTGCTAGATAAAAACGTTCTTACCTTCATGACAGACGATAAAAATGTACAGCAGGAGTAAAATGTAAGATGACTTAAAATTTTCAGAGTCGGTTCAGAGGACTATAGATATGATTTAAAGAAAAGACGTTCATTCAAATACCACAAACCCAAGTTTCAATTTAAAATTATCCTGTATGGGTATCTGAATTTCCGGCCCCACGGTGTAGGAGTAGCGTGTCTGTCCCTTACCTGGAGGCCCCGCGTTCGATTCCCGGCCAGGTTAGCGATTTTTTTACCTGGATTTGAGGGCTCGTTCGAGGTTCACTTCGCCTACATGCTTACAATTGAAGAACTATCTGACGATGAGATAGTGGACCCGGTTAGAGAGCCAAAAATACGGCCGAGAGGATTCATCGTGCCAACCACATGACACCTCGTAATCTGCAGGCCTTGGGGCTGAGCAGCGGTGGCTTGGTAGGCTAAGGCCCTTCAGGGCTGTTGCGCCGCGGGGTTTGGTGCTGGATATCTGAATAATATTAAAAAGTGATGGTTCAGTAATCATATAATGCTTGTGCCCTTCAAAAGCTAATGGAAATTGTTACTATCTTGTAATGTTTGAAGTCATGCTTTATGTTCTGTAGTTGCCGAGGTGGATAACTCTGAGCTTCCAAACTCAATATGGTGGGTTCGATTCCGACTCAAGAATTTGAAGGTATTCAAATACGTCAGTACGGGCACGTTAAAGAACTCCCGCTGGATAAAATTCTCTCGGGGTCTTCGAAAACCGTTAAAGTAGTTAGTGCCACATTAGATCAATAACATTATTATATTTTTGCCGTTGTTAGATGTGTTAAAAATGTAAAGAACATTATTGATGCATTTCAGATACAAGGGTAGAGCAACAAAGCGTAGGTTCTTTTTCTCCTTTCAGCTGTATGCTTTTCAGATTGAACTTACGCAAACCTTTGTTAACTTCCCTAAAACGTAGAGAAAATAATAATAATGTTATTGGATTTATGCTTCCCTAACTACTTTTACCAGGTGTATGCGTAAGTTCTTTCCGGTTTCACTGAGAGTTGGCGCCAGCGAAGGGTACGCAGCGAATGAATTTACACGTACGTCTGAAGCCGCGTATACACTTGAGCATTCGCCGCGAACGAGCATGCGTTTGCCCAGTTTTGCTCAGATGAGTACAGGGCGAACCGAATGGATCCGCACGCCTCAGCCCGATCCGAATGTTGTCGGTACCTCAGTGTGGACCGTTGGTGACGAGAGGGGTAGCCCGAACAGTATGAGCCGAGTGCTTCCTCTATGCATATGCGATCTCGCTCGTGCAAGTGAAGTGAAGTGAAAGAAGTGTGTGTGAAAGATAATTTCAAGTTGAAATGGAATTGTCCCAGGATAATTCTCTTATCCTCCTGGGGTACTACCACAAGTATCCCGTTCTGTGGAATCCCAAGGACGAGTTCTATTACAATATCTTAGAAAAGGACGATGCTTGGAGTGAAATTGCTGCCCTCATGCAATTTCTAAAAGACGAGTGCCGCAAGAAAATAAATATGTAAACTCCTGTTGTTTCATTAATACTTAAGTATTTTTCTCTGTATTTGCTATAATAAAATTCTTTTTCATAGACTGTTTTATTTAAATATTATTTTGCTTACCCTCGCATAATCCTTTACGATGGCTTGGCACACTTCAGGCATGATTCTGCGAATGGCTTGTTTCGAAATTTTGAAGAGGTACTGCAAACTCGTGTAAGAATCTCCTGTAGCCAGAAATCGCAATAGGCGTTCCTGTTCAGATATGGCTTTCCTAAATGTATTGTCCACTCTCTCAATCGTAGCCCTGATACTATGCAGTATCCATTCAAAATCCTCGGATGACATTCTCGTAACAAAATTTAAATTGCCATCTGTTTCATGTCCGACCGCTTTTAACAATTGAGCATTGCATCTCTCTTCATAGAGTTTTCTTTGCCATCACCGCTTTTTCCTTTTTGTTTTCAAGGAATGCAATAAATACATATAACAATAACTGGTGATGATCAATTTTCGATTCACCATTGTAGCCTCAGGTCAGGCAAAACACTACACTACACCTAAACACAGACCGTGTTCTCGGTCCGCACGAGGTCCGAACACAGTGGAAACTTGCTCAAAAGATTGGCATGCGGGTCGTGCTTGTGCGCTCCCCCATCGGCAACACATGCTCATTCGGGGCGAATGCTCAAGTGTATACGCGGCTTCATACGTACGTACGTTTGTTCGTCTGATATTAACCTACCAAACACCAGTGGCAGCTGGTGAAGAAAATCAGTTGTGTTGTAACCCACTCCATTCCAAAAAATAAAAATATTTAGAAACACACCGGTATGTGGTTTTCAAGAGGCTCTCCACTAAGTTTTCCACACTGAACAAACACGCAAACAACCCCAACACATATACACATTCCTCCCAAGAAAACTATAAAACTATATAATGAAACACACAATAACACCTGCAATGGCAAAATATTCACGACCTCAAACACTTGGTGTGAGTGCGCAAAAACAGAACTTCCCAATGTTACCAACATCATTGAAATAAAACCAGCAACGTCGTAATGCAAAATTATATGTTATGTTTTTATAGTGTCATTTATAAACTAGACATTTTTAATTAAAGAAAATCACAAAATCATGTCCTTATTTTGACAACATAAAATGTACAATTTTTATAGTTAATCGATTTACAAATGTGGCTATGGAATAGGCAAGTTGGTAGTATTCTATCCTCTTTGGTATTAAAAGACCTGGCGCGAACAGCTTTTGTTTTCCCGTTTGCGATTCCCTCTTAAATACTACCGCTGAGCCAAGAGGGTGCCAGCTGCCACGTTCTCATATCGTTCGTAATGAAAGTGTGACTAGTGCAAGTGCTGCTTCTCTGTGGTCGAACGAAGAATCGCTGTGAAGTGATCTTGGCTGTTGTTTCCACAGCCTATCGGAACACATTCTCTTTGTATCGGTAAAGTTTGGCACGCATGCGCAAAAGGCAGAGTTCCTGGTTTCTGGCTAAAAGCTCGCTGAGCTGTGATCGCACAGCACCCGGCGTGGAGCGCACCAGTAGTTACCTGGTTGAGAGGGGAGTTGAATAATTTCCCATTCTTTGGCTGACGTGTATTTGATTGCAGATAATATTTTTAAAATTTATTTTCACAACAGGCAATGTGCTGCAGCACTTCAGCACATAAGGTACGGCCGCCCCTGCCAAACACACAAGTTGAGTTTGCCAAACACTAGCGTCTGTGTTGTATCGTTCAGTGATCATGTTGACGTTTGTGTCCGAAAAAGAACATTTGCTGCAAGCATTGCTTTTCTTATTTAATAATATAAAAAAAGACTGTGAAAAGTCAACGTTTGCTGGTAGAAACATATGGTGAACATGATCCTTCGATTAGAACACGTGAGACATGGTTTCGACGATTTAAACGTGGTGATATCAGTGTGGAAGACAGTCCGCGCTCTGGTAGACCACAACAGTGCAAAGACGAGCAGTTGCAGGCGTTACTGGATGAACCCGTTAATGCAAAACGCTATCGCCAACAAATGATTAATTTAAATAAAGAATGAATCGAAATACTACCAGAATGGACCAGAAGATACGGCAAAGTGATTTTGTTACACTACAATGCTCAGTCTCACACAGCAAAACCAGTGCAAGACATCTTGAATTCGCTTGGATGGGGTAACCTTCCACACCCGCCGTACTGCCCCGATCTGGCGCGATCTGACTTTTGGAAAAGCAGTCTTTCTTATTATATTAGACATGTTAGCGAAATTAATAACTATTTCGATAGAAGTCAGTTCGGGTTTAGGAAAGGTTACTCCTCTGAAGCTCAACTTGTAGGATTCCAGCAAGAAATAGCAGATATCTTGGATTTAGGAGGTAAAATGGACTGTATCGCGACTGACCTGTCTAAAGAATTCGATAGAGTGGATAATGGGAGACTACTGATAAAAATGAGTGCAACTGGACTAGACAAAAGTTTGATTGAATGGGTGGCTATATTTCTAGAAAATAGATCTCAGAGAATTAGATTAGGCAAAACTTTATCTGACACTGTAATAATTAAGAGGAGAATTCATCATGACAGTATTATTGGACCTCTATGATTCTTATGATTATATATAAATAATATGAGTAAAGAAGTGGAATCAGAGATAAGGCTTATGCAGATGATGTTATTCTGTATAGAGTAATAAATAAGTTCCAAGATTGTGGGCAACTGCTAAATGACCTCGATAATGTTGTGAGATGGACAGCAGGCAGTGGTATGACGATAATCGGGATTAGAAGTAAGGTTGTGAGTTTCACAAATAGGAAAAGTCCTATCAGTTTTTAATTACTGCGTTGATGGGTTGAAAGTCCCTTATGGGGATCACTGTAAGTACTTAGGTGTTAATATAAGGTAGGATCTTCATTGGGGTAATCACATAAATGAAATTGTAAATAAAAGGTACAAATCTCTGTACATGGTTCTGGGGATGTTTAAGGGTTGTAGTAAGGAGAGGGCATATAATTCTCTGGTAGGAACCCAACTAGAGTATGGTGCCAGTGTATGGGACTCACCCCGGTATTACTTGATTCAAGAACTGGAAAAAATCCAAAGAAAAGCAGGTCGATTTGTTCTGAGTGATTTCCGACAAATGAGTAGCGTTACAAAAATGTTGCAAAGTTTGGGCTGGGAAAAGTTGGGAGAAAGAAGACGAGCTGCTCGGCTAGGTGGTATGTCCCGAGCTGTCAATGGATAGATGTCGTGGAATGACATTAGTAAACGAATAAGTTTGAGTGGTGTTTTTAAAAGTATGAAGATAAAGTTGGAATTCAAGTGAACAAACTGGGGCAAATATTCATTTATAGGGAGGGGAGTTAGGGATTGGAATAACTTACCGAGGGAGATGTTCTATAAATATCCAATGTCATTGAAATCATTTAACAAAAGACTAGGAAAGTAACAGATAGGGAGCCTGCCACCTGAGCGACTGTCTTGTATGCAGATCATTATTGATTGTTTGATTGATTGATCTCCTCGCGTCAATAGGGCACGCACTCGCAGAACAGCACTTCAGAAATTTCCAGGCAGTTGGAAAATGGCTTGACGAATGTTTTGCCACAAAAGACAATCAGTTTTTCAGGCATGGTATTCATACCTTACCTGAAAGATGGGCGAAGTTTAGAAGCCGATGGCCAATATTTTGAATAAATAAAAAATTAATTTCCCTTAATAATTGCGTGTTTGCTTTGCAACAAAAAGCGGCAAAAACTTATGCATACACCTGGTATGCTCTTCGGAGAGGCAGAAGTGCCAGAATGTTAAACCGCAGGAATTCTTACATGCGCTAAAAATTTACAAGGCTTTCGTATTTGGGCACTTTCAAATACGACCGGACTAAGCTCAGAAAATTATAGGTAATTGCTGTATGTTTGTAATCATGGTATCCCTAATTAAACATTCTTCTGTTTTGAAAATCATCGTTACGAGTTTCTAAAATTGGACTTGTCCATATTCTATTTTTTAAAATCAAATTACAATTTTCTTTACGTGTCACCGACACAGACAGGTCTTATGGTGACGATGGTATAGGAAAGGCTTAAGAGTGGGGAGGAAGCAGCCATGGCCCTAATGCAGGTACAGCCCCAGCATTTGCCCGGTGTGATAACGGGAGACCACGAAAAACCGCCTCAAGGGCTGATGGCAGTGAACCCCACTATCCCCTGAATGTAAGCTCACAGCTGCCCGACTCTAACTGCACGGCCATCTTGGAAGTGACAGTGCAGAGTTTTCAAAATTACGCTTGTCTGTCTTCTTCTTATTGAAGTTTGTACTGAGGTTGTTGGATTTAATCAATTTATAACTCGAAACGGATTATTATTAATATTATTTACTAACGGGAATACCCATTCTTCGCACGGATTTCACTTTACGTAATTATACTGGTAAAGAAACAGTCAGACCCCATGGTTGAATGGTCATAGTTGAGCCATTCCTTTCAGAATGTACCCGGTTTGATTCCCGCTGGGTGGAGGACTCTAATCGCGTCTAATTAATATTTCTGGCTTGGGGAAAAGGTGTTTGTTTTTGTTCCAGCACTCTACTCTTCATATTCACACAACACTTCACACTGCAAACCACCACATGAACACACAAGGGATATTACATCCCGCCACATATGGTGGCGCTGGGAAGGGCGTTCAGTCGTAAAACATTCTTAAATCCACACGTGCTAAACAGTTCGCATCCGCGACCCCATCGGTGTGGAATAAGCGGTAGAAGACAAAGAAAAAGCAGGAGAAGATAGTTAAAGAAAGAAACCTCAATCAAATATTAGTTCACAAGTTTTAACGATATTTATCACCAAAGGGTTTCTTAGCTCTTATTTATGACCTCATAGGAGCATCTGTGCTAAATTTCACTATCATCGGTTTGGCTTTCTCTCAGACTAGAGAGAGAGAGAGAGAGAGAGAAAGGTACTCTACGTTTATACAATAAGGAAACATTATGGAACCTGCTCCAGCAGTATTATGCTGTCATGTTGCAAGTGGTTTTCGGTTTTATACATTCTTGCCACTTTCTAGAAGAGATCAAGGAAATTTTATCTTTTAAAGTTAGGTTGGTGACCTTGATGTTAAGGACTAATTAAGGCAAGAATAATAATACACTCAGTAGAAGTACTCTTCTTTTCAAGCTTTCGTACAAATGCTTGCATGTAGCAAAGTTTAATAGAAGTAAACTTACGAAAATTGATGTCAAAGTAGTGTTAAGAGAACCTATTTTCACCCCACATGTTTATGTTTGGCCTACCAATTTAGTTAATTTACCTAAAAATGACGGACTTTTTTGTGTGCTATAAGTGATTTACTTTGATAAGAAATCATGTTTATTGTATACTTGCTACATTATGTTCCATCAAAGGAAATCTACAAAATTGCACTTACTTTCACAGGCTCGTATTTCTTTGGTAAGCAAGAGAAAGATACACATGTTTCACACGCGAGCCAGAGTTTTTATATACGTATGCAAGTAATGTCCTGAGTGACCTTGTGTATAGTGATTTACTGGTAACATGCTTTTAGTCTTTCAGCTTTGATTGCCTCCTATTGTACTGTGGTGTGTGGTGAATGCTTTGCTTGATCGTGCTCTAGAAATACTTCATAATGTTTCCTGAATATGTTCTACTTGCTCGACCAGTACGAAAGTTTCCTTGTGACTCATGTTTTCTCCCACGCTTTATTTCTTATCAATTCATCGCAGCAACAGATATATACTCGGAGAATATAAATCAAGTTCTATACAGCTGTAAAGGCGTGCTCAATTCAGTCTAAATGATTTGGGTTCGGGCCCCCATCAGAAAGTCAAGGAACTTCGGAATAGGGCTTCAAATTTTGGAGAGATACTTGACCCTGACGTTCAATCAGTCGACAAGAAAAACTGGTAGCTGGATATAACTCCTGGAAGCAACCATTAACCACTTACCACCACTTAGTGCCTAGGATTTTCAAAGGACCGAGCTCGATAGCTGCAGTCGCTTAAGTGCGACCAGTATCCAGTATTCTGGAGATCGTGGGTTCGAGCCCCACTGTCGGCACCCCTGAAGATGGTTTTCCGTGGTTTCCCATTTTCACGCCAAGCAAATGCTTGGGCTGTACCTTAATTAAGGCCACGGCCGATTCCTTCCCACTCCTAGCCCCTTCCTGCCTCATCGTCGCCATAAGACCTATCTGTGCCGGAGCGACGTAAAGCAAATAACAAAGATTTTCAAAGGCCTTCAAGACCTGTATCGAGATTGCTTTTGCATTTGACTGTTTAGTTTTAGACGTGAATGTTATCATTGTTTCAACAAGTTCGGTTCAGTTGGTATAATTCAGAGGCGTTAGAGTTCACAAATATAAAATATTATGAAAATCTTCTGCTAATAGCAGCAAGGAGGCATACAAGAAAGCTTATACATATTTATTTATTTTTTCATCTTCATGTTTATCTGTTTACCCTCCAGGATCGTTTTTCTTCCTCCGACTCAGCGAGGGATCCCACCGCTACCGCCTCTTGGGTGGCAGTGTCCTGGAGCTTCAGACTCTGGGTATACAACTGGGGAGGATGACCAATACCTCGCCCAGGCGGCCTCACTTGCTATGCTGAACAGGGGCCCTGCGGGGGAATGAGAAGATTGGAAGGGACAGACAAGGAAGAGGGAAGGAAGCGGCCGTGGCTTTAAGTTAGGTACCATCTTGGCATTTGCCTGGAGGAGAAGTGGAAAACCACGGAAAACCACTTCCAGGATGGCTGAGGTAGGAATCGAACACACCTCTACTCAGTTGACCTAGTGGATCCCGTTCCAGCCCTCGTACCACTTTTTCAAAAATTTCGTGGCAGAGTTCGGAATCGAACCCGGGCCTCCGGGGGTGGCAGCTAATCACAGTAACCACTACACCACAGAGGCGGGCCAACCTTGCTTAGTAATGAAAAATTACCCAATATTAACCATATAATTATTACATAGACAAATAAAAACATTAGCCTATGCTTTATAATATTAAAATCATTTAATGAAAATTAAAAGACAATGAGAAAATAAGGACCACTAATTGGCAAAGGGGCTACCTGGCCGAGGCGGTAACGTCGTGCTCGGTTCGTCTGGAAGGACGTGGGTTCGAATCCCCGTCAGGAAGTAGAAAAATTTAAGAAATAAAATTTCCACTTTCAGAGGTGCACATGGTCCTGAGGTACACTCAGCCTACATCAAAATGGCGGCCGGACATAGAGCAACCCACTCTAGCCCATCAAGTGCCGAGTTTAGGAATAGTGGAAGCCTTTACCTTCCACCCCTCCAAAGGCCTTCATGGCCTGTATGGAGATTGCTTTGCTTTGCTATAACTAATTAACAAATTATAAAATGAATTCAAAATATACTGCAAGATGCATTAAATTCATTTGGGGTGTATCATAAAATATATCAGTTCCAAGGGGATGTGATTTATCATATAATGAACGTAGGTATTTCATAAACAGAAGAGATTTTATATCCTGGTCATTACTACGATGCTTCCTGTGCTACGTTAAATCTGATTGATAAGGAATTGAAGTCATATTTAATTCAAACATTCATTTGAACTGCTTTGTTGAAGAGATAGTGAAGATGCTACTCGTTTATCACGCCCCTATGAAAACCGCTATCTGATAATATATTTGGAGAAATACTGACCCGCAGTACATATATTACGAATAGCGAGAATTTGTCGACAATATTCGTACAATATTGAACCTTAGATGACAAAACATTACTGGCCAAAGTTCTAAACTAAAAAATTTCACGACATGTGACATCTTGGCTTGTGGACAATGATTCTTATGGGATGACAATATACGACCTCAAACTGTGCTACTTGTCAAGGAATATCTAATAAACTACTAGTGATGTTCATGCCTTTACATTCTACTACCGTCCGCCTCTGTGGTGTAGTGGTTAGTGTGATTAGCTGCCACCCCCGGAGGCCCGGGTTCGATTCCCGGCTCTGTCACGAAATTTGAAAAGTGGTATGAGGGCTGGAAGGGGGTCCACTCAGCCTAGGGAGGTCAACTGAGTAGAGGTGGGTTCGATTCCCACCTCAGCCATCCTGGAAAGGGTTTTCCGTGTTTTCCCACTTCTCCTCCAGGCGAATGCCGGGATGGTACCTAACTTAAGGCCACGGCCGCTTCCTTCCCTCTTCCTTGCCTATCCCTTCCAATCTTCCCATCCCCCCACAAGGCCCCTGTTCAGCATAGCAGGTGAGGCCGCCTGGGCGAGGTACTGGTCATACTCCCCAGTTGTATCCCCCGACCAAGAGTCTGAAGCTCCAGGACACTGCCCTTGAGGCGGTAGAGGTGGGATCCCTCGCCGAGTCCGAGGGAAAAGCCGAACCTGGAGGGTAAACAGATGATGATGATGATGAAGATGATGACATTCTACTACCCATCTTTGCTGCTTCCAGAGACGCCAAACTGTTTAAATATTCTCCCACAGGTAATCTTTTACAAGCTAGTAAAGCGAAAGACACAAAACTATTTTATATGAGCACCTTCAAATATTATCGTGCTGAATCGGAATTGAACACCACCCCTCTCCAACCCCAGATTGTTCCCTTTAATGATATCCCCACTCTAGAGAGCATATTTCAGAAGATTCTGGCTCCGAAAACAGTAAAATTAGTTAGTGGGACGTAAAGAAAATAACATTACTATTACTATAATAATAATAATAATAATAATAATAATAATAATAATAATAATCATATAATAATCATTAATAATTATAATTATTATTATAATTATAATTATATTATTATTATTATTATTATTATTATTATTATTATTATTATTATTATTATTATTATTATTATTATTATTATTATTATTAAGCTGTTACATTCTTCGGATCCGTATGCCACTTTCAGTTTAGCCTACTTTCAGCTAGACATATCGTGGTGATATATCAACTGTATGTGATTCTCAATAGCCTTCACTTTCAGTTTCTAACCGGACTGTAGGTTGAATTCCCCTATGCGACCACAGGATGGGACTGAGCTACGGAAGAAATCGACCGTTTCTTCAGTTAAGGAGTAGTCCGAACACTTGCCTGGTGTGATAACAGGAAATCAATTTTCAGGATTGTTTATAGTGGAGTTGGAAACTATTCTCTCCTGAATACATGCTAAAGGCTACACAGCTTGAACTGCGCCCTCGGATCACTTTGTATGTCTGTTTGTGTTCGTCTCAGTACACATATCTTCATCTAAACAGAACATACCACACTACCAAACACCAAAGTACAGAATACACCCCTTTACATAGAGTTGGTAGCAGGTAGAGCATCCGGCATTAAAACAGGGTCAAATTGGCATTAAGTGCCAAGTCAGATAAACTGGAGAGTATCTCAGGAAGAATGAAATGATTTCATCTGGGTATTTTTATAGGCGGTTTAACACCTTTCTGCTGGGGAATAATATTGAGCGGGATATTCTTCATCGGCCAACTTCATGCCAGTTTCTCCCTTTTACTTGCGTTATCTTTATTCTTCGAAGCGATGGATCTAGACCGTTTCCTCTTCCCATCGAAGATAAGTGAGGAAATTATGTATCTGTTCTTCCCTTCAAAATAATAATGACGGCTTCTAGCATTCTATACAAGGTCGCAGAGCAGGAAAAACATATTAATACTCCTTGGCTGAAATGAAATATTGAATTGTTAACTTAGGAGAGATATATCATTATATCAAATGCAGTACAGAGGGGCTGCCTGGCCGAGGCGGTAAAGGCGTGCTCGGTCCGCCCGGAAGGACGTGGGTTCGAATCCCCGTCAGGAAGTCGTGAAATTTAAGAAACGAGATTTCCACTTTCGGAGGTGCACATAGCCCTGAGGTTCACTCAGCCTACACCAAAAATGAGTACCAGGTTAATTCCTGGGGGCAAAGGCGGCCTGACGTAGAGCTAACCACTCTACCCCATCAAGTGCCGAGGTTACGGATAGTGGAAGCCTTTACGTTCCACCCCTCCAAGGGCCTTCATGGCCTGTACGGAGATGACTTTGCTTCTTTGCTTTGCAAATGCAGTACGGGCTAAGTTTCAGTGCGAGCATCCATTTTTCATTTTTTTTTTACTTTTTTTACGTCCGCTGCACCGACACAGATAGATCTTATGGCGACGATCGGAGAAGGAAGGCCTAGGAGTGGGAAGGAAGCGGCCGTGGCCTTTATGTACAGTCCCAGAATTTTGCTTGGTGAAAAAGTGGGAGACAACGGAAATCCATCTTCAGGGCTACCGACACTGGGGTTCGAACCCACTATCTCCCGGATGCAAGCTCACAGCTGCGCTCCCCTAACAGCACGGCCAACTCGCGGTAGCAGTCATCTCAGTATCAAGATCCAGATTTTCGGAGATTATATTTTCAGACAGCGAACCTGTTAGTTTGTTTTATTCTCATAACTTTAGTGGCTGAATATCATAAATTTATTTTTGGAAACATCAATGTTGAGTCTCCTAGTTTCAACTTAAGCATCTGTATTTGGAATTAAAATTCTTCCATTTCATCAGCAAAAGAAAGCGAATATCTGTATAGTGTACAGACGTGCACATTAATGGTGTCCCGACATAAACAATCAACACTGCCCCACTCCAGTACTGAAAAGAAGGGGTGAGAGTGAAGGGGTAGTGTTGAAGGCCAATCAAGTACAAACATGGGGTAAGGGAGTGAAGGAGTAGTATCGAAGGCACAATGACTCACCTTCTCGCTTAACGCATTGCTGCATGGACTGCATGCAGACAGCCCGCTACAAGACTTCGTTGTGATCGAAATGGGCACAGTGGCGGATGTATTGAAGTACAGCATTAGGTTACCTACTTCACTCGGCCCCGCGGTGTACGGGGCAACGCGTCCGGCCGCCCCGGGTTCGATTCCCGGCCGGGTCAGGGTGCTTTTATTGTAAATGATTAATATCCCTGGCCTGCGGACTGGGTATTTGTGTCATCCTTAACGTTCCTCACATTCAACACTCTACACTTCCGCAATTCCAATTACATGCAGGTTCATATATTGTGCAAGCAGGAGCAAAAGAACTCTATAGTTCGACGCCCCGAACAAATAGCATTTTACATAAAAAATTAAAAAGTAACCTACTCTGATAATTACAGTATTAAGAGGAAAAGGAGGTTTTTAACCGAAAAGTATTTTATACTAGTTAGGAATATATTGTAGCTGCGTTATATCGGATATACCGATCTTTCTTCACCTCGTTCTTGCCATATTTCTATCCATCTCCAAACTGTCTTAAGACTGCATGGTACTGCTTGTGCTATTGCTTGGGGGACCATGTGAGCCTCCCACATGCCAATAATACGGCCTCGATTCACCTGTGATAGGATAGGAGCCATCTTATTACAATGTTACAGTATAACGCCGGAATACACACACTGTGTATTCAGCACTACCTGTTCACTCCCTTCCCCTCCTTTTCAGTACTTGATTGGCCTTCAACACTATCCCTTTACTCTCCCCCCTCCTTTTCAGTACTAAAGTGGGGCAGTGTTGATTGTTTATCTCGGGACACCATTAATGTGCGTGCGTGTACACTGAGTTACTAAAAGTCAAGGGAAGACACTAATAATAATAATCGTATGGCCTCAGCTACCGTGTGCAGACATTTCAATCTGACGCCATCTGGCTGTCTGCTCGTCAAATTCGACGTTCCGTTTTACTCTAGGCCACCACTAGATGGCAGACCGAGTAAACCGAAACTCTCTTGGGCGTCTATGGCTGAGATTTTTAATGAATTTTGTCGGGTAAACACCAAATGTGTCACCAGAGATCTTTTACATGCCGACATCGTACGACATGGAGTGTCGAATGGACTTTTTTCCGCCCTTCAAAAATCCGACTACCTCTGCCGGGTTTGAACCCGCTATCTTGGGATCCGGAGGCCGACACTCTACCGCTGATCCACAGAGGCAGCTAGGGAAGACACTGAATGTGATGTTAATAAGGAGTTGCTAGTCCACGAGCCCTCAAAACGGCAACAATACGGCGAGGCATCGACTCTACAAGGTTTTGGAATCGTTCTGGACGGATCAGGACCATCACATCTTGCACTGCTAACTGCAACTGGTCCTGTGCAGTTGGTGACGTGATCATGGAGCGTATACCAGCATGGAGAGCATCCAATAAATCAGGGCCTCTCCGGGTGCATGCGCGTGGTGCATGCACTGTGCACGGTGCAAAAGACGACTTGGCTTGGTTGACCAGAGTGCAGACCCCCACTCCTCGATTTGGAGCAATAGCGCTAACTCTCTCTTTCCTCACGCCTGTCTCGCTCGCTCCGCCTGTCTCCCTCTGCCCCACTTGCGCCGTAGCGCTCCAAATTCGGGCTGACTTGAGCCGAGTATAGGGGAGTTGAGCCGAGCTTAGCCGAGTAGCCCAGAGACGAAGCGTTGATCCGAGCCATGCCGAGCGGCAGCGATGCACAGTGCACGGAGCTCTTGCGCCTCTATCTGCACGCGTGAGATTTTGGGCGTTTGAGAGGCCCTGCAATAAATGCTCGATTTGATCAAGATTGGGGTATCTGGAGGGACAATCCACAGTCGTAACTCCACTGGTGTGCTCCTCGAACCACAGAGCGGTGACATGGCGTATTGTCCTGTTGAGACATGGCATCTCCATCAGACCAGACCAGAACTGAGCCACCCCACATCTGGACACAACCTCGTTGACAAGAAGGATTCATAACTTCATGGAGCATACGCCACATTCTTACGCGCCCATCAGCTCGATACAACTGGAACCGGGATTTATCAGACCATACCACACGCCGCCACTGTTCCATGGTCCACTGCCGATGTTCGCGGGCCCATGCACGCCGTTCAGCTCTGTGTCGAAGTATCAGCAAAGAGACAGGGGTTGATCGTCGGCTTGTGAAGCCTATGCGGTGGAGTTGTCTCCTTGCCGTTCTGGTAGAAACGGGTTCCTGACTCCCAACGTTCAACTGAGCGGTGATCTGACTCACAGTAGCCCGTCGAGCGCCCAGTATGGTTCTGAGCAGCCGAAGTGATGTCCGTTCGTTAAACACCTGTGGTCTTCTCGTGCGGCGGTTAACGCAGGTGGTAACATTCTCTCTGCGATATTGAAGATCCACCCTTGATACTGTTGACCTCAGAAACCCGAAATCTTGCGTAAATCCCGCAATGCTACGACCCATGCGGCGTGCGCCGATGATCATCCCACGTTCAAAGTCTATTAACTCGCGACGTGTTACCATCTTCACGACACTGGTGTCTGTGACAGACTCCTCAGCTACGCCGCAACTAGCCGCAAAGCGTAGGGGTTATACACGGCACATTTTCTAATGGAACACATTTACCCGTGACTTTGGGCTACTCGGTGTATTTTATGACGTAACTAAAGTTATAGACATGCTTATTGGAATTTAAATTTTCTATGAATAAGCTGCTGTATTCGGTTTATGTCTCTATACGGCATATGTACTTTTATAGCATTTCAAGGTGTATTTGGACATTGATTTCATTTCATTCTGCTCACATAAAGCTTACATCTACTCGAGTTTTTATTACTTGTGAGCGACTCATTTGTTGTGGCTTCTGAGTGTCACATGTGACTTATTGTGGACTCTCACGGCATATGGTAATGAAAAAGCTTACTCGTACCTAGTGTGCGATAGCGCAAACACTTTCCGCCAGAGTGAAAGTAATTCGCCCGGTTCAAATGTTCGTGTGTACGCTAGCCTGAAGCGCTGACTGTCTGTCGTTGGACTCCATGGAGAGCAGACCTGTCGAATCATGTCTCGGCGGCCGACTGTAAAAATGAAGCTCAGATCAGCAGGAGTCTGTTAAAACTTATCCTAACATCCCTGTGAGTGTTGTTAATTCAGAAAATGTAATATCTACTCAGTTCCGTTACGTACAATTAACTTTTGTTCATAAATAACGTGCATTTTCAGCGCATGTGGACTGCATGTGATAACTACCCATGTATTTAATATTTTTGGTCATGCAATTTTATCTTTTTGTGCGTAATTTTAATTCGTTTTCCTGTGAAAGCTGTGATATGATGATTTTGTGTTCCTCTCTCTGTGACGCCGTTTGTGCGCCATTTTGTTGTTTTTAAAATTCCTAGGTGCATTATTGTGGACTGAGATTTGAATATTATTCCACTTATCTAAATTTTCTGTTTCTGCTTTAACCTCTTTTCGCTTGTTTATCCGTGTTTTCCTTGAATTATTTGTTTTGAGCTCGGATTTAACTATTATTTATATATGTATAATTTTGGGACATGCTATTCCTCGCCCTCGTACACTTCGGTCTTTATCTTTTCTTCCTACACCGTTTTGGTTTTGTTGATTATTATTGCTTTATATTGAGACCGTAACTTGCCTCGTGTTGTTTGAATGCGGTGTGTAACCATCATTTCCTTTATTATTATTATTATTATTATTATTATTATTATTATTATTATTATTATTATTATTATTATTATCATTATTATTATTATTCAATGATGGCGGCTGTGTGATAGGTCGTATCGTTTGCGAGTGATAGTGAATTGGTACTTATAAAAGCAATATTGCACAGTACAGACAGTATTAGTTGTGAGGAGTGTAAGAAGCAAACGCTGATCAACGGACAATAAAGGTGAGTCTGTGTGAAGTATTTGGTGTCGTTAAGAATCACGAACTACGGTTGCATGAATGTACTTAACCTAAACGAATAAAAGTTAGGATCGAAGCTTAGACAACATCGAAACGTAATAAGTAGTTCATAAAATCACCGTTAAAGGCATATTGGAGCAATACGTTTGTGGAACTATCACTTGAGTTGTGAGGAAACAACACCAGAGCGCAGTTATACACCTAGTGCTAATGTGGGTCATTCGCGTAATGTTCTGGTGATAAATATAAACATCTACTAACACAATCACGGGTGATCAAAATCAAATGGTTACTCCGAGCATCGAATCATCAAATAAACTGAAAGAATCAAACGATGTCTCGCGAGATACCGACCTAATAATCCTGTCTACAGCTGTACAACAAGGTGAGGGAGAGAGGGAAGATGGCCCAAACATGCTCGGGGCGGCAGAAGCACAAAACAAAGAGCTTGTATTTGTAACATTAGTCAATGAGATTAAAGAATGCGACAAAGTAAAATGGATCGAAAGATTACAGCAGATGATTGATGCACGGTTTAGAAGGATGCCCCGAGGATGGTGGCCGAAAATAACCAAAGAGTTTCAACAACGCTTTGACCAAGGAGAAATTGATGTCAGAAATCAATCAATCAATCAATCAATCAATCACTACTGATCTGCATTTAGGGCAGTCGGCCAGGTGGCAGATTCTCTATCTGTTGTTTCCCTAGCCTTTTCTTAAATGATTTCAAAGAAATTGGAAATTTATTGAACATCCCCCTTGGAAAGTTATTCCAATCCCTAAATCCCCTTCCTATAAAATAATATTTGCTCAATTTGTCCTCTTGAATTCCAACTTAATCTTTATATTGTCATCTTTTCTAATTTTAAAGACACCATCCAAACTTATTCGTCTACTGATGTCCTCCCACGCCATCTCTCCACTGACAGCTCGGAACATACCACTTAGTCGAGCAGCTCGTCTCCTTTCTCCCAGGTCTTCCTAGCCCAAACTTTGCAACAGTTTCGTAACGCTACTCTTTTATCGGCAATCACCCAGAACAATTCGAGCTGCTTTTCTTTGGATTTTTTCCAGTTCCTGAACCAAGCTAACCTGGTAATGGTCCCATAAACTGGAACCATACTCTAGTTGGGGTCTCACCACAGATAAATATGCTCTCTCCTTTACATCCTTCATACAACCCCTCAATACTCTCATAACCATGTGCAGAGATCTGTACCCTTTATTTACAATTCCATTTATGTGATTACCCCAATGAAGATCTTTCCTTATATTAATATCTAGGTATTTACAATGATCCCCAAAGGGAACTTTCACCCCATCAACGCAGTAATTAAAACTGAGAGGATTTTCCTATTTGTGAAACCCGCAACCTGACTTTTATCCCCGTTTATCATCATACCATTGCCTACTGTCCATCTTACAACATTATCGAGGTCATTTTGCAGTTGCACACAATCTTGTAACTTATTTATCACTCTGTACAGAATAACATCATCTGCGAAAAGCCTTATCTCTGATTCAACTTCTTTACACATATCATTGATATATATATATAAGAAAACGTAAAGGTCCAATAATACTGCCTTGAGGAATTCCCCTCTTAATTTTTACAGGGATAGATAAAGCTTCACCTACTCTAATTCTCTATTTTCTAGAAACAGAGCAACCCATTCAGTCACTCTTTTGTCAAGTCCAATTGCACTCATTTTTGCCCTATCAAATGCCTTAGACAGGTCAATCGCGATACAGCCCAATTGACCTCCTGAATCCAGGATATCTGCTATATCTTGCTGGAATCCTACAAGTTGGGCTTCAGAGAAATAACCTTTCCTAAACCCAAACTGCCTTATATCAAACCAGTTATTAATTATTTTTTTTTTGCTATTTGTTTTACGTCGCACCGACGCAGATATGTTTTATGGCGACGATGGGATAGGAAAGACCTAGGAAGTGAAAGGAAGCAGCCGTGGCCTTAATTAAGGTACAGCCCCGGCATTTGACTTGTGTGAAAATGGGGAACCACGGAAAACCATCTTCAGAGCTGCCGACAGTGGGGCTCGAACCCACTATCTCCCGATTACTGGATACTTTCAGCTCTTAAGCGACTGCAGCTATCGAGCTCGGTGTTATTCATTTTTCAAACATGTCTAATATAATCAGAAAGAATGCTTATACAATCGAGTCAGAATATTAATGCATCTGAAACGGAAAACCTCAAAGAAAATAATTCAATACAAATGCCATCTATGGTGAAGAACACAGACTTGTTCCTCAAAGTGAAACGAATATTATTGACAAATATTGATGAATATTGTAAGAAGAAAGAGGCAAAAACAAGAACTAAGAATATATTTAGCCAGGAAATAAATCAAGAAATACTCGAAATGATGAATGTAATCATAAAATCGGAACGAGCAGATCAGAAAATAACTACGATCGCCGAAATGAATGACGTGTTGTATGCATGCCAACAGACGTATGAGATGGTATCTGGCTGGAAAAGCTCTATCGAAGCCACGATCAACAAATTGAATAGAAAATTGGAAACAATTGAAGCCCACCGCCCAAATGAAAGAGCAAGTAAATAATTGATTAGAATATGTCGAGAAAATCAAATTCATTCAAACAAGAGTAGTGATATTCAGAAGATGCGTGATACGATTCTTGAGGAAGTAGCTATTTACAAGAAGAAGATAGTGATAGCTGAAAGTCGTATACCATCTAGGAACACAAACCGAAAATTTGAGTTTAATAGGAAGACCTTCTATCGTGACCTTGAAGGCGATAGATTTACAGTAATTGAATATATTCATCTTGAAGAAACCAAACGCTTTTGGACTACAATTTGGATATATGATGAAAGACAAGATTATGAACAACTGATCCAAGAACTAAGTCCAGCGGAAGTGAAGGTAGACATGGATAGAGATAAGATAAAACAGGTCATATCCAGGTGTATAAAGTACCTAGCGAACTGGAAAGCAACAGAACCTGATTTTGTATATAATTACTTTATTAAGAGAATGTATGCACTACATGAGAGGTTAGAACAACTAATCTACGAAATAATTCAAAACCCAGACTTGATCCATGAAGGGCTTTATGCTGGGATAACATATTTGATTCCAAAATTCCCGAATGCAAACATACGGCAGCTCCTGAGGCTAATTACATGCCTTTCGAATTTATTCAAATTAATCAGCAAAGTTTTCGTGGTAATAGTCAATGATTTCTGTAACGTGATCCATATTATCTCAAGTAATCAAATGGGAACACGCAACCGATGTCAAAGCGCTAAGGAACAAGCACTTATAAGCAAAACCGTAAACGAAAAGTACAATAATAAATTGTGTACTGCTTGGGTGGACATTCAGAAAGCGTATGATTCGTTGTCACATGCAAATCTAATTGAATGCCTACGGAAGGTACATATGCCAGAAAACATCATTAAATTTGTCAATAGAACACTTGACAAAGAACATTAATATGTGGAAATAAAGTGGTTGGTGACTTGAAAGTAAATAGAGCAATATTACAAGGAGATGCTCTATCACCCAAGTTGTTCGTAATTGTTATGGAATCGTTAAGCAGAATCTTAAATAAGAACTGCGAGAATTTCAAGAAATGAACAAGGAAGAACTGAGTGCAACCACTTCATTTTCATCGATGACATTAAATCGTTCGCCAAAGATGCGCAGACATTGAACGAGCTGGGCCAGTGGACGAATCAATGTCTCGACAACACGGGTTTTGCAATCAATCAGCAAAAGTCAGCGAACAATATCAATTCGAACCATATCTTTGGAGATAAGGTAAATGAGGTGGAAGGTTACAAATACCTAGGAATATTAGAAGCCTCGAGAAATGTAATTAAACCTGAGAATAAAGTTTTCATAGAAAACAAGATCGAATTACGCGTAATAAATGTATGCCAAACAAAGTTGAACGCAAGAATCCTGTTTGCAGCAATAAATTTGCGTTGTCAACTATTAACTATTATATTGGCCTAATCCCGTACGAGCACGAAGAATTTAACAACATTGATCTGAATGTAAGAGGAATCTTGAGAGAGCAGAATATCGTCAGAACAGCAGGTAATATGGAACGACTGTACCTGAAGAGACATGAGTTAAGAAGAGGACTACAAAATGTTTCTGAGAAGGCCGAATTGATTTTACTTGAACTGTGTACATATTTGTCAACAAACACAAGAACGAAGTTTATCGCAGAAAGTGAAAGAAGAAATGCAACCCATCTTGGGCTGATTGAAGAACATTTGAAACGGAAGTACCTAATTGAGGAAGGAAACGATGTAACAGTAAAAGTAGTTAAGCAGATACAAAAACAGATGCGAATGGATCGAATCATGGCTAAGTCAATGCATTCCACATTGTTCCGTGAACAACAGGAGAAATTTGTAGACGTAAAACAGTCATCGTTATGGCTAATGAGAGGGAATATATCTACACAGGAAGAAGGAATGTTCTGTAAGATACAAGACAGAAACATCTTCTTTAGTCATGGGAGTATATTCCATAGGTGCCCACACTGCAACCAGGGCAATAAGACACTAGACCATCTGGCAACACAATGTGGACGAATGCTTAATTGGGACTACAAAACACGCCACAATGACGTTATCAGATGCTTGCATTTCATGTTCACCAAAAAGTATGGGCTGAATAATTGTAAGAAAATAAAGAACTATAAAGTGGAAAATGTCATATCCAATCAGCGGATTAGAATAAAGTCAGATGTCATCATACAGACTGAGCTTCGCATTGAACACAACAAACCGGATCTGATGATACATGAACTTGTAAGGAATGTTGAAGTTGGGATCACAAACAAAAATATCCTGAAACAGACTGGTTCGACTAAAGGAAGAAAGTACGAGATGCTAGCCAACGAACTCTCACTTATGTACATTGAAGCCAAGGTGACGATGGTCCCTATGGTAATAACGTGGGACGGGTTAGTCACCAACTTGTTCAAGAAACACATGGACAAATTGGAAGTGAGCAAACAGCTACAGGCCTCCCTATAGCCCATCGTACTAAAAAGAACGCGTGAGAGTGTGCTAATCGACTTCAGACGAGGCAACTTGGATAACGAGTTTGGACGGAGGACTTGTAAAGAATGATGGACCAGATGGAGGCGGTCCAGGTACCGTAAATGGTGTGCGAGAAATGTGTATATAAATGCGTAGAACCGTTGGATGTAACATGGACTTGAAAAGTAATTGAATAAATTATTATTATTATTATTATTATTATTATTATTATTATTATTATTATTATTATTGTTATTATTATTATTATTATTATTTCCATTGTTATTTTAATTTTTTCTAGGCTGCTAAAACTTTTCATTTTTCAATATGGTTACGTAACCAATTATTATTATTCAATGTGTAATTGAATGTGAATAATTCAAGATATTATTCTTTAATCTATTAGGACACATTAACTATTAAACATTGCCATTCTACATAATATTTTTAACACATTACGTGGGGATTTGTCGTAGATCTAGTAGAGATTTTCATGCGCTTTTCTTTCTTTGATCTTGCATTGTTGTGTCCCCCCCCCCCCCGAATGTTGCTTGCTTGCGCGTTTATCGGTTTTGTTCCTTGTCCTTTCTTTTTCCACGTGGGGACGCTGGTTTGTTTTTGTTTTTCTTGGGCATTATTGGTGTTGATGCTCAGTGCTATGGATGGATGGATTGCTGAGTTCGTACTTGGATACATACTATTTATTTCTCCATCAATGTGATAGCATTTGCCTGTTTATTAATCCTTCTGGTTTAATATTTTGTGTTTATTTGTTTTAATGATCGGTGATTGATCTTTCTTGGTCGGATTTCTTGAGTAGATACTTTTTCAGGGTAGTACTTACACTCTTATTATATTGTGTCGCTTAACTTGATCTACGCTTAATATGATGTTTCCTCGTGTGTTTATCCCTCCACTGGGAACTACGATAAATTTTTACATTGATTCACCCAAGATAATATTTTTCTAGGAGACTTAAATTTATGAATTCACCATAATATTTTTGAAACAAATTAATCCTTAAAGTGAGTTAAACTAAGTATGTTGGTGCGCCAGTTTTTTATTTACTAAACCTTTATTCACCAAATATTAGTTACGTACCTATTTGTTAAACACTTTTCTTTTTTATTTACTGAATTATTCCCTATATTCCCACAAAACTGAATTTCTTGTCTACACATTTCTATATTAATTATAATTTAAATTTACATGTGTACCATTCAGTAGTTAACTCTGTATTTTCCCGCTGGTCCAGTTCCTTGGTTTTTCTGGGGAGGGGGTGTTTCAGTTATCTTCCCGACGGACTCCTTTCATACTGGATAAGTTCATTTCTGTGTTTGGCACATGTTCTCATATTTTGTTGGTTTACCCTATCCATCCTTCTTTTTCGTAATCCCTATGGCGTTTAATGAGCGTTGCGCCATGGCTGAAATATGGGGTTATGTCGCAATTTGACACAACTAATTTTTACTCTGCTGACCTACCACTGTAACTTGAAAATCTCCTGTGCATATTCTATTTGCGTATCATATTTATACCAGTTTTCAAAATACGTGAATAAGAAACTCATAAATTCGATAACAGACTTTAAGTATTAAGCTATTGGGTTTTGATTACGTTGAGTGAATATTAAAACCTGATTTTGTATACTTCACCGAACCACCAACACAAAGTACGTCTATGTGGAATTAATGTTTGCGTATTTTTTTCATCCTGTGAAAGTTGTGCGGTTCTCATTTTATGAATCGCCCTGAGCAATATATATACACCCAGGTAACACGAGCTGATTTAATAACGTCATAATGTTATTCAATGGTCTTTGTGATGACCAACGTTCCATATACAGCATATAAGACCTTGCTTTGTGAAATGAATAACAAAGCAGAATTTGTAATAATTGCCCATGAAATGTATGTACCTGTAATTAATTTCCATATTTCATTTTTTTGCAGTTTAATTTGTACATTGTTTTTCGAAACATGAAGTGGAGTTTCATCAGCCTATGTTTAAATTTGCTGTAATTACCCGTACTTACTTTTATTAATAGTAGACAAGCTCTGCCCTTTTGGATGCCGTGGGAGTATTTATCTCGTGTGTAACCATATGCCTCAAAATGTAGATATCACAGTGTGGTGGATGACGAGCAGGTTAAACAGTTATTATTTAAAGTATTTTACACTTGATTTATTTACATCATGATGGTACTTTCAGTACAAACAAAAATTAGACTATATTGGTAAACAGTTAATTCTCGTCCCTTTATGAAATGGTTCAGTCCATTTTAGCTAATTGTTGGAAAATTGAGAAAGACTATATGGACATTTTACTATCACAATAGAAATGTAAAAATTGTTACCATCAAGTGGAGAAAAAAATATTAGGATCCCTCTGAATATATGTGAGGAATTTATCATCAGTAGTTGAATTATACAGATTTGTTTAATCTTGTGGAGTGTGACCTTTCTTGATAAAAGAGGTTTACAACTGAGTAGCATAAAAGTAGACTTCAGTCCGGACCGATGCCCTTCCTTTACAAAACGCTATCTTTTCAATCACAATATTACAGTGAAGGAGACGCTGGACTGATCTCTTTTCTTTATAAAAAGATGTGATGACCATTCAAAATGAGAAATTCAATTCAATTTCTAAACAAATTTAATGATGCCCTTTCTTAATCAACAAATTCCTTTGTACATGGTGTCCTTGAAAAAGGCTAAAATATTTGCAGAGGAGGCAGCACGTAATAAACGAAGGAAGAAAAGTCCTATAAACTTTGAGCGCAAACACAATATTTTCAGAGTTATTGTCCACTACCACTACTATCAGTGATCACCATGACTTTGATCTACTCTTCATAACATGTGTTCGAAGTGATTGTCAACCATCGCAATGCAACCTTCCACCCTACGTCGCATGGAATCACGTGTTCGTTGGAACACCCCTGGTTGTTGGCAGATTTGAACACGCATTCTCGTAGTGCAGTGGTGCTCAGCTGGCCGCCCATTGAGGCTAACCCAGTGCGACCGGGCTGGCGTGACGTAAATGCAAGCAGCTTACGTAACAAGCATACGTCACAGTGAAGCGAGAGAGCGGACACACTTTACAGGAAGCGAGGGAGCATTGACGTTCGATTATGATTACGAAGCTCTCCTCTACTACTCAGTGAAATGCTGATTGAGGTGCAATATTTAAAATAAAGCGGTATTGTTGTTTGAGTCATCAGTCCACAGACTAGTTTGATGCAGCCCTCCATGCCACCCTATCCTGTGCTAACCTTTTCATTTCTACATAACTACTGCATCCTACATCTGCTCTAATCTGCTTGTCATATTCATACCTTGGTCTACCCCTACTGTTATTACCACCTACACTTCCTTCAAAAACCAACTGAACAAGTCCTGGGTGCCTTAGGATGTGTCCTATCATTCTATCTCTTGTTCTCGTCAAATTTAGCCAAGTCGATCTCCTCTCGCCAATTCGATTCAGTATTTCTTCATTTGTGATTCGATCTATCCATCTCACCTTCAGCATTCTTCTGTAACACCACATTTCAAAAGCTTCTATTCTCTTTCGTTCTGAGCTAGTTATCGTCCATGTTTCACTTCCATACAATGCCACGCTCCACACGAAAGTCTTCAGAAACATCTTTCTAATTGCTATATCAATGTTTGAAGTGAGCAAATATTTTTTTCTTAAGAAAGCTCTTCCTTGCTTGTGCTAGTCTGCATTTTATGTCCTCCTTATTTCTGCCATCGTTAGTTATTTTACTACTAACGGTATAATCGCAGAAAAAACCTGGCCTTCTCAAGATATTCCGGACTGATTTTTACTGCGCCCGATATAAGAAATCAGTTTTATTTTCTTGTATTTACACGTTCCAAAAAAACTCACACGTTATAATTTTTTGTTACAGTCTGCAAAGATACAGGGTTTAAGCGTACAAGCTAAGATTTATAATTCTTGGGGTAGACATGACAGTATTTCTATTTTTCAAAAAGTAAAATGCCTGTTATTCATTAAGCAAAAAGTAAGATAATTACAACATTCAACAAATTTATTGCCTAATTTTGCACAGTGTTCTAGTTTTGTGTGAATTCACCTGTTCAATGAATTTCTGAAAGTAACATTTAAAATTTAACAAGCGTCCGATGATAATAGCTAGCCACTAAATGGCGAGAGGGAGTTCCATCACGACTGAGGATATAGATCAGGGCCTCTCAGGGTCCACGCACCAGTGCATTGCGCTGTGCACGGTGTAAAAGACGACTTCGCTTGGCTGAACAGAGTGCAGACCCCCTCATCGATTTGGAGCAATAGCGCTGTCTCTCTTTTTTCCCACGCCTGTCTCGCTCGCTCCGCTGTCGCCCTCTTCCTCACTTGCTCCATAGCGCTCCAAATCCAAGCCGAGTTGAGCCGAGCTTAGCCGAGTAGCCCCGAGACGACGCGCTGCTCCGAGCCGAGCCGAGTGGGACCGATGCACTGTGCACGGGAACTCTGCGCCTCAGGTTGAAAGCGTGAGATTTTGGGCGTTTGGGAAGCTCTGACATATATATTTACTATTCAAGATTAAAGTACGACAACAATGTAAATATATCTATCAGATAGGTATAGAGTATGCCTTCAAACAAGTAACCTAGCTGATGTTATTCTTGGTAAGCATGATTGGATTGTTAGTGAGTTTATCAGACAATTTAAACCCAAACAACTACAAGCCACAGCTTATCCACATTAACTCCGTATTGTATTAGAAATGTTTCTAAAGCACCTCTTAAATTTTAATAGTGAAAATCTGCAATTCATTACGTACATTATAAAAATACTTGAGGTTGCAGGCCTAACAGTTTATTGTACCCGGTCAAAATACATAAACCACAATGAACATAAATAACTTATTTCTTACAACGTAAATTGAAAATGACGTGGATTTCATTCTCGGGTATCGCTGCAGTGATAGAGTGACTGGGAGAACTTCGTCCAAGCTTCACGGCCTGTGACGTAGCCACGTTACTGTGGTTGAATGACATACGCTCATCGCCTGCCTGCCCGCCCGCTTACAATGCTGGGCGCCCGCGGGACGGAATGCCCAGCGTGAGCACCTCTGTCGTAGTTTATCCACATCATTTGTTCGTACCGCATACACCATGGTATTTTCATGTCCGCGAAGCCAAAAATCTAGAGGCCTAAGATCAGGCGAACGGGCAAGATAAGGTATTGGACTTCCCCGAGCAGTCCATCGCTCACGGGTGACCGCTGTTAGGTGTTGCCTAGACCTACGATGAAAACGGGTCGGTGCCCCATCGTAATGAGACCATAACACAACACGCTGGTAGGTTTACGAAAAATGTTTAGATATGAACTTATTTCCATCTTTTGTTAGACCCTCGGGGGCAGAAAGGGATGCAGATGGTCTGAAAGAATGTCCACATTACATGCCCCTGTCACCACTCCCTTCAGCCGAGAGTGGGGCCTAATTGCGACCATGAGGACGCCGCCCAGAGCAGAACTGAGGCACCTCCCGCCTGTACACAACCTCGTTGACACGAAGGATCCATAGCTTCATGGGGCATAAACCACGCTCTCACGCGCCCATCAGCTCGATACAACTGGAAACCACACACTGTCACTGTGTCACTGTTCCGTGGTCTACTGCCGATGTTCGCGGGGCCCCTGCACGTCGTTGTGTCGAGGTGTCGGTAGACGGACAGGAGTTCGTCGTCAGTTGGTGAAGCCTGTGCGGTGCAGTTGCCTCCTTAAGCCACCCATGACTTCTGGTCACTCAGTGAATATTGTTATTCGGTTTTTTTTTTTTTTTTTTGCTGATAAAATGAAAGAATTTCAGTCGCAAATACAGTTGCTTCAGTTGAAACTATGATACTCAACGTTGACACTCCCAGAACTAAATTTACGTTATGGTCTTTTTAATTAGACCCTGCTTTGTGAAATTAATAACAAATCACAACAGCGTGACGTGATCATTGACAGTAGTGGAAGCTAACCTTGACTTCGAAGATGTTGGCTTTAGGGTCAATGATTATAGGACCGTTGTTCCTTCGTTTTCTGTGTGCTGCTTTATGTCTCAGCCACTTAATGTTAGTACTCCCACTAGAATATTATTGCTCGGGAACGGAACTTTAAATCTCCCACTAGAATCTGTTCCTGGTGTGCTCATGAAAATGGAAAAAGTACATTTTGGGCACCAAGGAGGCAGACTATCAATTCAGGAATAATTACCATCATCTCGTATGGCATGGGGGTACAAGTTAAAGTATACCTTATTATTACAAAACATGTATGTGAAAGGAATAAAAGGACAGTTTCGGTTCCTGATCAATAACCACTACAATTGGTCACAGATCAATGTTGGACAACTTCAGCCATTCTCCTGCGTCGTCACTACCCTCACAGAGGTCCAGCTTGGTCTCATGAAATAGTTTAAGTTAGCAATGCATAGCAATACGCACATTACCTTAATGAAATCACAGAAAAGGTACGCATACCTTCCACGTATGTTTCCAGTACTGGCATTAACCGTGTTGCGTTCTTCTTCCGTTTTCTTACAAGTTGCTTTATGTCGCACTCACGATGTGATGGAGTTAGAACCCACTACCTTCCGGAAGCAAGCTCACAGCTGCGTTCCCCTAACCGCACGACCACCACGCTCGGTCTTTTTGTTTCAACCTACATTAGAAGACAAGAAGATTGTCGTGATCAGAAGTGTACCTTTCGTTGCACTAACTGATCCTTTTTTAAAATAAAATTGATCCCCAATTACCTTCTTGGCTAGTAGCCAGGAGGGTTAGTCCGGCCTCGCGGTGTAGGGGGCAACGCGTCCACCTGTAACCCGGCAGCCCCGGATTCGGTTCCCGGCTGGGCCAGGGGTTTTTAATTGTAAATGATTAATATCCCTGGCCTGGGAACCGGGAGTTTGTGTCGTGTTTAACGTTCCTTTCCTCACATTCAACACTCTACACTTCCTCCATTCCAATTACACTTAGGTTCATATCACATGATGCAAGTAGGGGCAAAAGATCTCTATATCGACGCCCCGAGAAAATAGCATTAAAAACAGAAGAGTTGAGATTCCGGTGCCATCTCTCTTCTAAGCCGAATATATGTGTGTTAAAACTGATAAACATAGCAGAGATATGGACTTACCTTGTATAATAAAATCCCCTTCGTCTCATTCAGCTGACTTTGCTTTTCATTCACGTCCGTAGGAGCGTGAGACTTTTGGTCGGAGGTATGCACCAGGGGAGAAGGACGAGTACCACGCCCCGGCGGCCTCACCTGTTATGCTGAACAGGGGCCTTGTCGGGAGATGAAAAGATCGGAAGGGATAGACCAGGAGGGGGGAGAAAGTAGCCGTGGCCTTAAGCTAGGTATCATCCCGGCATTTGCTTTTAGGAGAATAGGGAAACCACGGAAAACAATTTCGAGGATGGCTGAGGTGGAAATCGAAGCCCCTTCTACTCAATTGACCTTCTGAAGCTGAGTAGACCACGTTGTTTACTAATATACTTGTTCAAAATGAGTTGTAGCAGATTATTATTATTTTTATTATTATTACTCGTATCCAAATTCACGTGAAAGGCGGAACGAAAAGTGATTTCATGTTACTAATAGTAAAATAGATTGATCGATAGTGAAATGTTAAGTGAAAATCATACAAACAATAGGTCACGTCGGGGTTCGTATATTCAGCCTCAGTGTTCAAGCGCTAGCACGCCACCACTCAGCCAAAGGGACACTCGGCGTGTAGCCGTATATGTAATGCTTGTGTCATTGTCTCATTCGCAAACCAGAGATACCTTTGACCAGTGGTGGCTCGTGGACAATTACATAACAACACCCTTTAATTACTCGGTATCTCATTTATTAATTAGAATTCTGATCTGCCGCATTTAAAATTTGCTGGGTTCTAAGCTTCAAACTTCCAGCATTGCTTGCATGTGCACATGGGTCTTCTGCTCTCGCCGTGGCACGTTTCACGCATGCGTGAGTGATGATGACATCATACCTTACGGCGCTGTTACCGTAACGGAAGTGCACACTTCCAATGTGCTCTTTCGTCAGAACTCCAGCAACCAAACCTTGCTGGATGGTGCTGCTATCTCTACAGATTTTGTGCCATGTCATATTTGTTTGGAAAGCAATAGTATTTGGTTTAGAGTTCAGTATCCCGCAGCAGTGACGTAGATAGGACTTTTCCTTGGGGGCAGTGGAACAACAGTAATAATAATAATAATAATAAAAATAATAAAAATAATAATAATATTAATAATTATTATTATTATAATAATTGGAAGAAAAGAAAGCAAATTAATCGGCTCCTTAGTTGGGCACAACGCAGTTAAAAATATATTATAAAAACACTTTAAATGCGAAGGGTTCCATTTAAATACATTAAACGGGGGGCAGGGAGGATGAAAAATGAAAATCCGCAGCTTGTTTCCAGTTTCAGCCGGGTCAAGAATGGATATAATGAAGCCCCCATCTAGCGGCGATGATAGAAATTATGCCGGCTGCCAAACCCTGTCGCGCTGCTCTGGAGCAATGATTAAGACTGACGAATGAAATGATATTGGAGAGTGTTGCTAGAATGAAGGATGAGAGGGAAAACCGGAGTACCTAGAGTAAAACCTGTCTCGCCTCCGCTTAACACTTGGAGTGACCGGAATTTGAACCACGGAACCCTGCAGTGAGAGGTCGGCGGACTGGCACCTCAAATAGGGACGCTCTTACGGGGAGGATATGAATGGCAGTAATAATACAAATAATAAAGCACGTTTTAAAAAGATGTTTTTGTCAATGGATGTTTCGATTACTTTATTATGTTTTAGTATCTATAGAGCCTCCATGGCTCAGGCGGCAGCGCGCCGGTCTCTCACCGCTGGGTTCTGTAGTTCACATTCGGGTCACTCCATGTGAGATTTGTGCTGGACAAAGCGGAGGCGAGACACGTGTTTCTCTGGGTATTCCGATTTTATCTGTCATATTTCATTCCGGCAACACTCACTAATATCATTTCATTTCATCTGTCATACATTAATCATTGCTCCAGGGGAGTGCGACAGGCTTCGGCAGCCGGCACAATTCCTATCCTCGCTGCTAGATGGGAGCTTCATTCATTCCATTCGTGACCCGTTCGAATGACTGAAAACAGTCTGTGGATTTTCATTTTCATTTTGCTTTAGTATCTATTTATAATAAGGAGTATAAGCAGCTCATGAGGGATATATCCTCTAATCCCCCCGCCCTTCGTAGCCCACTGCCATTAGTATCACATCCTTTGGTAACCCGCGGTCTTTATGCTGGTGAAGACTATTGCGAGTTACTTTTATTGCGTAATCTGTCATTATGTCTGGACTTGCTTCGAAAAAGTACTGATTAATTGTGTATGTCAATTGAGTTTTCACATAGACTAGATTTTTTTATGTTGATCAAACGAGACTACCATGAGCTCAATAAATTCAATATTAAAAAGGTATACCCTTACACACAGCTCAGTTAGGCGAGTGGCAAGCATTTCACTTCATACGTTATTGTTACTGTTAAATTTTGCGAACACCCAATTTTCTATTTGACGGGCCGCCATTGCTTTTGACTTTCGGTGAGATATGTCTTAGCATTTGTTGTGACGATACACCATCGTATATTACACGCCGGTTTATGGAGGTAATATGAGATACGATAACCGTCGACTTGGAGCGAATACAAGTATATCGATTTTGCGCCAACGCGTAAACAGTATTTTTTTCCTAAGTAGCACTTCAGAAAGCTCCCTGAACGATGCTCCGTTGTTCTTAGCGGCTTGTCGAGTTCATCAGACAATGCTACCACCTGTATACGCAGGTTGCGAAGTGAAGACAAATTTTTCACAGGCATTTCCTTACAGCATATACAGTTCTTGTTGCTTGAGTCATTAGTCCATAGACTGGTTTGATGCAGCTCTGCATGCCACCCTATCCTACTGTAACCTTTTTATTTCTACACAACTGCTGCATCCTACATCTGCCCTAATCTGCTTGTCATATTCATACCTTAGTCTACCCATACCGTTCTTACCCTCTACACTTCCCTCAAAAACCAACTGCACAAGTCCTGGGTGTCTTAAGATGTGTCTTATCATTCTGTCTCTTCTTCTCGTAAATTAAGCCATAAAGATCTCCTCTCACCAATTCGATTTAGTATCTCTTCATTTGTGATTCCATCTATCCATCTCGCCTTTAGCATTCTTCTGTAAAACCACATTTCAAAAACTTACATTCTCTTTCTTTCTGAGCGAATTATCGTCCATATATCACTTCCATACAATGTCACGCTCTAAACCAGGGCTTCTCAGGGTGCATGCACCTGGTGCTTGCAATGTGCACGATGTAGAAGACGACTTCTCTTGGTTGACCAGAGTGCAGACCCTCACTCCTGGATTTGGAGCAATAGGGCTGTCTCTCTTTTTCCCCACGCCTGTCTCGATCGCTCCGTCTGTCTCCCTCTTCTTCACTTGCTCCGTAGCGCTCCAAATCCAAGCCGAGTTGAGCCGAGTTGAGCCGAGTTTAGCCGAGTAGCCCAGAGACGAAGCGTTGGCCCGAGCCGAGCCGAATGGGGCCGATGCACTGTGCACAGGAACTCTGCCCCGCAGTTTGCACGCGGGAGATTTTGGGCGTTTGAGAGGCCCTGCTCTAAACGAAAGTCTTCAAAAACATATTTCATAATGCCTAAATTTTAGTGTGATTAGCTGCCACTCCCGGAGGCCCGGGTTCGATTCCCGGTTCTGCCACGAAATTTGAAAAGTGGTACGAGGGCTGAAACGGGGTCCACTCAGCCTCGGGAGGTCAACTGAGTCAACCTCAGCCATCCTGGAAGTGATTTTCCGTGGTTTCCCACTTCTCCTCCAGGCAAATGCCGGGATGGTGCCTAACTTAAAGCAACGTCGCTTCCTTCCCTCTTCCTTGTCTATGTCTTCCAATCATCCCATCCCCTACCAAGGGCCCTGTTCAGCATAGCAGGTGAGGCCGCCTGAGCGAGGTACTGGGCATTCTCCCAACTTGTATCCCCCGACCCAGAGTCTGAAGCTGCAGGACACTGCCGTTGAGGCGGTAGAGGTGGGATCCCTCGCTGAGTCCTAGGGAAGAACCAACCCTGAAGGATAAGCAGATTAAGAAAGAATGATAATTCCTAAATCGATGTTCGAATGGAGCAAATTTATTTTCTTAAGAAAGGCCTTCCATGCTTGTGCTAGTCTGCATTTTATGCCCTCCTTACTTACTTACTTATCGTTAGTTATTTTACTATCCAAGGAATAATATTCATCCACTTCCCTTAAGATTTCATTTCCTAATCGAATATTTCCTGCGTCACCTGACTTCCTACGACTGCAGTCCATTCGTTTTGTTTTGGACTTATTTATTTTCATCTTGTACTCCTTTCCCAAGACTCTGCCCGTACCATTCAGCAACTTCTCCACATCTTCTGCAGTCTCATATAAAATAACAATATAATCGGCATATCTCAGGGTTTTGATTTCCTCTCTTTGAATTGTGATTCCCTTTCCAAAATTCTTCTTTGATTTCCTTTACTGCCTATTCTATATAAGCATTGAAAAGGAGGTGGGACACACTGCAGAATTGCATCACCCCTTTCCGGATTGCTGCTTCTTTTTCATAGCCCTTGATATGCAGTATGCCGAGGGAATATTGCATTAGGGCCTAGACTTTGTTTATTTGCGTGTGTGTGGGTTAATTCATCACCATTTACTTCAGAGTTTTTATTGTGCCATACCTGGTAAGGAAATCTGTCTATGTAAGTACGCCTCAATTACGATGTTCAGATCGTGATTGAGGCGTTGACAATGGAAAAGTAGTTAAAAAAATCGAAATTTAGTTTATTTCATGGAGAAAGTACTAAACGCTCGTGCCAATTGCATGGAAAAGATAGCAAGTCAACTGGTTCAGTAGGTTAGTTTCTATGATTGGCGCAACACGGAACCTGTATTAAGTCCACAAGGTTTGTTATGGAGAAGGTAGTAAGCCATCCCTTGCCTCTGGTGGAATTAGGTGTAATCTTTGCCATTTGTTGAAAGTCAACTGCGAGTAAACCTTGTTTATAGCTATTATAGTTCGTCATATTGATATTTCAGTTGCCAGAATACCTCCATTCAAAATGGTAAGTCGTTATTTCTAGCATTTGACATGACGTTCATACTAGTTCTTTGCTGTCAAAAATAAGTACTACGTGTGGTCAACAATAGGTCCGGAAGGAGATGCGGGAATACAGTATTCACAGAGGATAAACATCTTCGACCATTTTATGTAATCATGATGACGCCTGGGGACAGTTGTGACTTCACCATAGAAAGCAATATATATTTAAATACTAATCGACTTATATTAGCACTGTGAGCTGGATGAGGATTTGAGGACCGAAATACCCTCAGTCAAGAAGAGGCAATCATTTAACGAGTTAGAACCGCGGAAAGAGCACCATATCCTCCTATCATGCGATTAACAACGTACATACCTTTCATCCACTTGGAAGGAGACTAACCATAAGGGAACCATAAGGGAAGTATTGGTTATACTGGATTTCATGGATGAAAAATATAATTTATTTTATCGTGAAATTTCTGCATGAAACATACACATCAGCTGACAAACTGATCAGACAGTGATTTTTCACAACCTATTTTATCGCACAATTTATGCCTGAGTCATAATCAGCACGCATTTGTGTGTTAAACTAATACGTGAATTACTCCTTGATTTCATGTGATTTATTTTCAGTAACATCTGCTTCAGAATGTTGGAAAAAATATTTTTCTTCTCCTGTAAAATTCACATTTTATGACTACCTTTCCCTTGTCAATGCCTCACTTATATGTATTGAATTATGTGAGTGACATCATTTTGTATTCTGCCAAGATTTGTGTTCCTTGAGCCGTTTGTTTTGGAAAATATCGATTGGTTTTTGATATTTTACTATAGCCCGGCTCCTTGGATGAATGGTCAGCGTAGTCGCATTCGGTTCACAAGGCCTCGGGTTCGATGCTTGTCCATGTCGGAGATTTGAATCGTAAGTGGATAACCCCGCTGGCTTGGGGACTGGGTGATTGTAAGTCCCCAGCATCCCTGCAACTCATACAACACTCCTCCCCCTCCACAGTAATACACAACATTACGGACTTATTATTTATTATCTAAACAGGTAGGAACAATTAATACAAGAAATAATCTGTATGACTGGAGCCACAGTAGAAAAATCTCCTTACTTTTATGAATGTAAAAAATAAAACTTAAAATTGGATCACAAATGCTAAAATTACATCTAAAAGACGGAAAACTTTTCAGCAAGTGTGTTAACATCACGTCAAGCACGGTGCAACATTCTATTTCCTTATCTTCAAAATTATAGATTTCGTGCATCTTTGTATAAGTGTGTGTATATGCTGCGTCCCCGTCTTCGATGAAAGTATTTACATGCCATAACCGTGATGAAATATTGGAAGAGCTTCTGTAATTATGTACAACAAATTTTCTAGCTTCATTTTCCAACGATACAATGTAATTTAAGTGTTTGTTGTTACCACAAAAACCAGTGAACAAGAGCTGATAAATATGAACAGCAGATGGTGTTAGTCACGATTTTGTTTGCAGGGGAATATGAATGGATGGTAGTTCATGCTTCATTAACTAACACGTAACTGATTAATTCAGAGCCTAATGGAAATACGCAAAGCTGATAGAGGTTTATGTTAAGCCGTGAGTAGTTGTGCAACATTAACAAAGTAATGAGGGCTGGGAATGAAGGGAGATGAGAACTTAAATATGTCCGTTTCTAAGAGGTATATGTGGCATTTACACAATTCTCCACGAAAAAACAAAACAAAAAAGGTTTAGATGGTAGAAAATCATACGCAACAAAATTATGCCTTGAAAACTGAAAAGTGAAAATCCACATCCCTTTTTCAGTCATTCGACCGTCTCAGGACTGGAATGAATGAATCTCCCATCTAGCGGCAAGGATAGGAATTGTGCCTGTAGCGGAAGCCTTTCACGCTCCTTTAGGGCAATGATTAATGACCGATAGATGAAATTAAATTATATTGGAGAGTGTTGCTGGAATGAAAGGTGACAGGGAACACCGAAATACCCGGAGAAAAACCTGTTCCACCTCCGTTTTGTCTAGCAAACATTTCACATGGAATGACCGGAATTTGAATCACGGAACCCAGCGGTGAGATGTCGGCACGCCCCCGCCTGAGCCATGAAGGCTCAGCCTTAAAAACTACACAAGAGAACTATTTGATTCAATTTTAATTCATAACAAGTACAATATCATACTCTAATAATGAACAGAACGTTATATATCTGTAATAATTCTGGTCTTTCACGACCAGCCTTTATTCACAGGGATTGAGTTAGGGGCTATTAAGATGTGGGTACACTCATTTTGTGATTTTAGTTTCAGGTTTTCTTGAAAATTGTCGTGTGATTTAAGTTTCGCTGTAAGGGAATTGCGTTCTTGAAATCCTCTACCTCAGTAAAGCGGACTTTTGGTTTTATTATCTGCAAAATAGGTGAAGAACTTATTTGTCAGTATCCCTGTGCACATTCAGCTCACGAGACCATAAGAGACAAGCATCCTTTGTCGAGATGAGTCGGTGATTCATTTCTTGTGCACGCATTTTCTTTCATAGTGAACCGTATCGTTCATGGTCAGAGTAGGCAATATCTAATACATCAAGTATAAAATCAGCCAGTCGATAGCAAAAAGGCGTCAGCTGTACACCTAGTGTGCGAGGGGGATTTGGGAGCGTCAGATAGGGCGTGGTGCTCTGTGTGAGAGAGTCAAGGTATCCAAAGAGAGATGAAACTACTCGAATGTTGTCTGGGGATATACTTGTACCAATCCACTAGGAAGAAAAGCGGAAGAATGCAGGGTTGACTAGACGAGAAACTGGGAGTGTATCTTCGCCCACAGACTGAATCCTGCAAAGATAAAACGATAGAAAAATCAAGCAGAATTTTCTGAATGTCGTAATAGGATGTGTTTCTCTAATTATCATTAGCGGCAATTATTCAGTATTTCCGGCAAAACCACGATAATAAACTCTTCTCCACACAAAGAGCTCAAGTGGACCTCAAGTGTGTATTTTGGGGAATCACTTGGCGTGGCTTGCCTAGATGGCCTAATAAATAGTGACTTCCGAGCGAAGAGGTTTCAGTCAGAACTCTATTGAAATGAAATGGCGTATGGCTTTTAGTGCCGGGAGTGTCCGAAGACAAGTTCGGCTCGCCAGGTGCAGGTCTTTCTATTCGACACCCCTAGGTGACCTGCGCGTCGTGATGAGGATGAAATGATGATGAAGACAGCACATGCACCCAGCCCCCGTGCTATTGGAATTAACCAGTTAAGGTTAAAATCCCCGACCCAGCCGGGAATCGAACCCGGGACCCTCTGAACCGAAGGTCAGTACGCTGACCGTTCAGCCAACGAGTCGGACAGAACTCTATTGGAAGTGCGAAACGTGTGTTAGCTGAGGAGAGGCTGGATAAAAAAAGCGAACTGAAAGTATAGAACAGTGTTTAATATTTGAGATTGCCATAGGCTAGATCGCGAGACGAACAGTAAATATAGAACAGTGTTTTGTAGGTAAACTCCCTTCCTAACTATTCTGAACCGCGCGCTGTGAAGGTTCTATCATAGTGAATCTAGGCCGCAAAATCTATATTAAAAAAGAACTGTGCTCACTAGCACAAACTATACGTGTAGGACTCCCATTTATCATTCTATCTTGAATGGGATAGGAATTAGCATGCTGAATGATAGGGCTATGGAACTTATCATAGCTGGGACTGTGCTTGATAATTAACACCAGAGTTCAGGAGCGTAGATGCAGTAGAATAGCTCACTAGAACAAAACTACTCAATAACTGCATGATTATCAGGAGAGCGGGTGCGGTTAAGCATCAAACTTTGTCAAATAACTATTCGTGGATAAGAGAGATAGGAGTCCTAACGCTGTTTTAAGTGGGGGAGATAGTTGTATAGGGGAATATACGTTAATTCTGTATCTCCTGACAGTTAGCGCGATAGTCGCGTAAGAGTGACCGACGGGAACGTGCAGATGTCTGACTGCGTACCCAGGCGCAGCTACTAGGAGTCAAGAGGACAGCAGAGGCAGATCTACTGGTCAACACGTCAAGCAGAAGGCAATAGTAGCAGATCCACGGACTCAACACGATCAAGCAGAAGCCGGACCATGGGAGGACTACTAGTGCAGAACTCAGGGCTGTCTTCTTGTAAATACGACGGTGTAATGGAGGGCTAGGCACTTCTGAGTGTCCACAATGGAGGACCGCAAAGGTCAACGTAACCAGATAAGTTTGGGCAGACTTCTTATTATTGAATGGATTAGGTACAGGATTAGCTTCGCATATGTTTGTAAATAATTAATTTTTAGCTCTCGAGGCAAGTATGGTTTTTCACTCAGGACTTTGCATGCTTAAGAATGATAGCTTTGTATCAGATATTATTCGTAATTGATTTTGTGGGATTTATGTTAGATGTAGTGTTGTCCTATGTTTCTAGATTATGTGATTTCTCTAGGTGTAGTGTGGTGTCTTGTAGCAATATGAACATCAAAAGGTAGGGACCGGAACGGCCCTATAACATCGAAGGGGAGGCTTTAACGGATTTATGGGCGTCCTAAGTATAGATGTGCGTGTTATTTGGGGGCTGCATGAATTACAGATGTGGTTCAGATAAGGGCAGATGACCACAATATTGTGTTAATGAGGATCATCTCAATAATCGCATCGGGTTTCTCTTGGATGTGAGTATAGCATGAACCCCGGACCGGAGAGTCCAGAGATATGAATTTACAGACATGACTTCATTAGATTTGAATGGCCTTATAGACGGCCCAGCATGGAATCCTAAGCATTAGCATGAGTTTGCATGGATATGGATGAGATAATGCTTGCGATTTAAGAAAGCCAAGTAGCGCCTATGAATTGTCTGTAGTAATGAAGTGTGCTTTCTCATCTGTTGAGGGGAGCCGGGGCGCTTGACGGATGCCATACGTTTAAGAATGAAGGGAGCCCTGATGACATAGTTTCTAGTTTGGCCTGGCCTGTAGACAGCCTTGAGAGCCAACCCCTCCTGGCAAAGTCGTTCACCGGAACCTAGTTCGAATTCTCCGAGAAGAATGTTTCCTGTGCTATGCTGTAAGAAGACCACATGTATTTGTATATTTATTTCAGATTCCAATGAAGGTGGATGGATTTAGTGTGTGTTGTGAATTTGTGCTATATTGTTTGTCTTTGTTTGTGTTGTTTGAGAGGGGTCGCCCGTATGCAAACAGGGTCTTGAGTTCGCATCTCAGCGGTGCTTGATTATTAACCTCTGTGTGTGATATTTTCCTATTTTTTCGGAGGTAAACCTACAGTCCTGAAGTGTACGGGTGTATATTTTCTCGATTGTATGGGAACAGTCTAGTGTTAGTTTGACGAACGAAATCTTCTCTCCCTCATCACATGTATTTTCTTTGTCGGACGTTTTAGTGAACGAATTCAGAAGCAAGCCTGCTCAAACGAAGTTACCATTTCCAGCATTTATGAAACTTCACGCCGCAGACGAAGTATTGCCACCTCATGGCTATATGAGTCATACATTTGTAAATTCATTTGTGTGATCAGGGATTCAAATTTTTTTGTATTTATCAAATCTTATGTTTTGTGACAATAAAGTATAGTTTGTGATGTGATCCTTCCTTAACTCACACGACGACGATTCCTGTCCTATTTAACTTCGTTTTAATTAATCGCCGAACCGTACACGCAGACTTACCGATAGGAATCCGGAGCAGAAGAGGACAGGAACAATTGGTAAGGTGTGCCTGTATTTAGCAACCCACGCAAGTAGGTATTTCTACGTTACTGAAGTACTTCAGATACATGCTCAGTGTGCGCTTGGTGGGTATTGGAGTCTGTAAGGCACAATATGATCTGAAGATCCTCCATTACTTGGTTTTCAGTTTCTTTATCAGCTCTTTCATATTCAAAGCGGGGCATTCAGTTCTATATAAGGTCTCCTGTTAGAAGAACGTGTATTAGTGTCTGAGCTAGCATGAATTTAGGGGGTATGCTGTAGATATTTTATTGTAGACTAGCATGTGCTCATTTTTTAAGATTATTATTATTATTATTTTCATATTCGTTTACGTTAAGCAACTATTACACATTAGTCGAAGCCTTCTTTATAGACCAAAATCTTCGCGTTCTTTCTCTGGCAGGCTGTCTTCTCTCCTCAGTCCATCTTGTATTTTCTCTTCGTGATGGAAGCCTTTGAAGCTGTCGATCACTGACCTACACTTTGTTTGCTCAAGGTACTTTCTTACCTCCCTGAACAATTTGTCGGAAACATTAGGTCTACCGTCAAGTGTTATAAAACTCTGTTTTGTCAGACCCTTCTCGTCCATTTTAAACAGATATCCATAACATTTTGAGTCTTCCTTTCTTCATTGACTCAATCAATCTTTCGCTTTCTTGGTATAATTCTCTCCTTCCTCTTAAACTAAACTGGCCATCCACAATTTTGGACCCATTAACCTGCGCAGGAATCTTCTCTCAAATTTCTCTGCTTCTCTTAGTCCCGACATTCCTGTCATTCGGAGGCATTCGATAGCATACAGACACGCTGTTTTGATTACTGTATTGAAGTGTCTTAGTTTATCTCGCCTTGAGAAGGCTTTCCTCTTGTATAAATAATGTGCCCTGCGTAAAGCGGGAGCCATCTTCTCTCACCTAGTATAATGGGCTTCTCTCTCGCTGGTTTTCAGCAGTACAATTTCGCCGTGATACTTAAAGCTGTCACCTCTTTCTACCTTACCATGCTCTATTATAATTATTTCCTTCTTCGTTATGCCCAACTGAGGAGCACGATTGAACTTGCGAACTGATGTCGTTGCTTATTTTCTTCCAAAATCTCTTCATCATCTCACTGTGGTTTTTATTGCAATATTCTGACCAGGTTTTATTGTGGTAGTGTTTGGATGATATTTAAAGCGGTGATTGTCGACTAACTTTCTGAAGTTGGATCTGTCTAACGCAATGTCATCTGTGATGTCTATTTCCTGAAGAACGTTTCCAACTTCCAGCATCCATTTACTTTTTACCCTCTTATAGGGCAACGTTCGGAATTACTTTGGTCAATTTCTGATTACTCATTCTAGGAATATGTCCATAAAATTTCAAACGTATTTTCCTAAATGTGTCTGAGATTTTCTCTGAGTATCGGTACAGGTCATGAGATTTCCAAATTCCTCCTGTACAGAATAGTCCTTAAAGTTTCTCTTGTTTACATTTCTACATCTTTAATCAATGATCTGCCCCAATGGTCAGTTTTTCAGATTCATATAATGCTTCATGCTTGATTATAGTTTTATAATGTCTTAATTTTGCATTTCGAGATAATTTTTTTAAAAATTATATCTGCTCCAAGTGATTGTGTATGCTATTTGTAGTTTAGAGACACTTTCTTTGTTTGCTTCGCGATTGAGTTCTGAATTTTGGATGACTTCCCTCAGGCATTTGAATTTAGACACTTGAGATATTTTGCCATACTGGGTTTTCATTGGTTATTCATCTCGTTACCGAAGAGATGTAGTGAGTTTTCTGATATGAAATCTAGAGTCTTATTCTGGATACAATTTCATGGAGTTCCTCAATGGATGCAATCGCTTCTGTCTGTTATTGGACAACACCGCTAAGTCATCAGCGAAGGCCAAACAATGTAAATTAATTTTGTTTACACATAATCTGACAAGGGTTATTCCTTTAAACATTTACCAAGTCCTAATCCCTTTTTCTAAAACAAGTTTAAACAACTAAGGGAACAACCCATCTCCTGCCCATGAAAAATGGAGAAAGATTAATCAACTTTTGCGAGAACTTTGATCTGAAACTAAAGTCAACAGTCAAACAAAACAATCTGTCTATACATTCATATGCCTTTTTGGTTTCCTTCGCTTTTGCCAATAAGTTTTCCTGTGCTGGTTTATCTGCTGTCTTTGTTTCTCAGATAATTTTCTCTTCATCTCCCTTTCCTGAGTGTTTACTCTAACAATCATCCATGTCTGGATCTTGTTTCTATGTGTGGTCCTGTAGTGTATAGTGTGCTCTGCACAGCCAGATTGTTTAACGTCTTCTCTGATGCTCTCAAATCATGTGGTGTGTCCATTGTTCAGACGACTTTCTCGTAGCACATCAACATCAACTCAACAACTAAACACCTGCCCTCATAACAGGAACATCTACACCCTTCCCGAATACACCATCAAACTGTACAACCACTCCTTCACGGGAGGCGCAACTCGGGTCTCGAACTCGACACCGATCGAGTTACGAAGCCTGACCTATGGCTCCTCGTTCAAAAACTAGCATGAGACGTATTTACTATGTGTTTAGTTGGGACAGTTATTACTGCTGAAATTACAGTAGAAATCGGTTTTAACGACAGCCAAGGGACCTGAAAAACTGTGTCGTTTTAAACGATTGTTTTAGTAACCGAGATTCTTATTATCAGTCTAGTGAGGTAGAAAAGAAAAAAAATACAGTAACATAGACTGAATTAGGCTTCATCCACGTTGCTCCGTTGAGGTTTTCGTAGCCACTCAATTTTCAAACCATTCTGTTCAAACGCCAACGATCGTAGCCGTGTTGAAACACCGGATCCAGTGAGATCTCCGAAGTTAAGCAGCATTGGGCGTGGTCAAGATTTGGATGGGTTGCCACGCGCTGTTGGTGGGGGAAGGGGAATGGAGTAGCAGAAAGGAACTGGCCAACCTATCGTACGTAAACCCCGGCTCAGGCACACCTCTGTGGAGGTTCGGACTTGCCTTCGGGCAGAATACAACCTTACCTTACCTGTTCAAATGCAACAACAATCTTATCCTTGCTCTTCCAAATCGTTTGGACTGTGGAATTAACAAGGCCAAACTCACGACACGCGTCAGCTTCTTTCAATCCCATTCTCAATATTGTCAATAAATTTTACTTCCAGCGTTAAAAAATTTCTTTTAGTAGTCATACTGCGTTAAAACGCGTGCACTTACAGGAATCTTCCAGTCGAAACTGACAACCCAAATTTATATAACGCACGAAAAGGAAAATTCTTGAAAATCCCCTTTAAATCGGTATGAGTAAGGTTTCTGTGTAAAAATCTATACAGTTTTAAGGAAAATAAGGAATCTAAAACATTGATTCAGTGATTCTAAATGAAATTCATCATCATCATCTGTTTACCCTCCAGGTTCGGTTTTTCCCTCGGACTTAGCGAGGGATCCTACCTCTACCGCCTCAAGGGCAGTGTCCTGGAGCTTCAGACTCTTGGTCGGGGGATACAACTGGGGAGTATGACCAGTATCTCGCCCAGGCGGCCTCACCTGCTATGCTGAACAGGGGCCTTGTGGAGGGATGGGAAGATTGGAAGGGATAGGCAAGGAAGAGGGAAGGAAGCGGCCGTGGCCTTAAATTAGGTACCATCCCGGCATTCGCCTGGAGGAGAAGTGGGAAACCACGGAAAACCACTTCCAGGATGGCTGAGGTGGGAATCGAACTCACCTCTACTCAGTTGACCTCCGGAGGCTGAGTGGAGTCCGTTCCAGCCCTCGTACCACTTTTCAAATTTCGTGGCAGAGCCGGGAATCGAACTCGGGCCTCCGGGGGTGGCAGCTAATCACGCTAACCACTACACCACAGAGGCGGACCTAAATGAAAGTATTGGGGAATAATACCTGCCTCTGTGGATCAGTAGTAGAGTGTCGGCCTCCGGATCCCAACATAACGGGTTCAAAACCGGCAGAGGTGGTCAGTTTTTTGAAGGGCAGGAAAAAGTCCATTCGACACTCCATGTCGTACGATATCGGCATGTAAAAGATTTCTGGTGACACATTTGGTGTTTCATCATCATCATCATCATCTGTTTACCCTCCAGGGTCGGCTTTTCCCTCGGACACAGCGAGGGATCCCACCTCTACCGCCTCAAGGGCAGTGTCCTGGAGCTTCAGACTCTTGGTCGGGGATACAACTGGGGAGAATGACCAGTACCTCGCCCAGGCGGCCTCACCTGCTATGTTGAACAGGGGCCTTGTGGAGGGATGGGAAGATTGGAAGGGATAGGCAAGGAAGAGGGAAGGAAGCGGCCGTGGCCTTATGTTAGGTACCATCCCGGCATTCGCCTGGAGGAGAAGTGGGAAACCACGGAAAACCACTTCCAGGATGGCTGAGGTGGGAATCGAACCCACCTCTACTCAGTTGACCTCCCGAGGCTGAGTGGACCCCGTTCCAGCCCTCATCCCACTTTTCAAATTTTCGTGGCAGAGCCGGGAATCGAACCCGGGCCTCCGGGGGTGGCAGCTAATCACGCTAACCACTACACCACAGAGGCGGGCCATTTGGTGTTTACCCGACAAAATTAATTAAATCTCAGCCATAGACGCCCAAGAGAGTTTCGGTTTACTCGGTCTGCCATCTAGTGGGCCTAGAGTAAAACGGAACGTCGAAATTGACGAACAGACAGCCAGATGGCGTCAAATTGGAATGTATACACACGGTAGCTGAGGCCGTACGATTATTATTATTATTATTATTATTATTATTATTATTATTATTATTATTATTATTATTATTATTATTATTATTGAGGAATAATTAGCAAACACACAGTCCCGCCCCACGGTGTAAGGGGCAACGCGTCCGCCTATCACCCGGTGGCACCGGGTTCGATTCCCGGCCTGATCGTTTTTTTTAAATGTAATGATTAATATCCCTGACCTGGGGACTGGGTGTTTGTGATGTCCTTAATCTTCCTTTCCTCACACACAACATTCCACAATACCGCCATTCCAATTACACCCAGCTGCGTACAATATGGTGCCAGTAGGGGCAAAAGATCCACATTGGTCGACGCCCCGAACAAATAGCATTAAACAAACTCACATAAAACCTGAAAGTTATGTACCCTTGGAAACTAAGGCAAATAGGGCACAGTTAGTAGTAGTAGTATCAAATTCTGATTGCAGTTGCAATTACAGTATGTACCAATTCTATTCGTACGGGCTGTTTGCTTTAGTACTTCAACGCACTGCCAGAAAATGATAAACTGAAAGGGATTTTATTCACTGAACACATATTCAACAAAGCCTTCATAAAACATATATCTACTGTATTTGTTTGCAACCATGTTAACAAAACATACAGTTTCTAATTAAGAATAGCGCGCCCATAATCTTGTATCTTTTCTATTCGTACAAGCAATTTGAACACTTGAAATAAACAAAAAATGAAAGGTTCCTGGAACATGTTAATATCTAGTAGAATGTCCCCTAGCATTTATAACTGCCTGACATCGTCGCCGCATAGAATACACTAATTTTTTGCACGTGTCCGGGCTGATTTTCTGCCATTCCTGAAGAATCACACTTTCAAGTTCCTCCTTCGTACGCACACGTTGCCTACGTAGATTCCTCTTCAACGTAGTCAAATGATGTTCGATAGGATTTAAATCCGGAGACTGGGGAGGTGTTCTAAGCTGCTTAGGAATGTTCCAGATCAACCATGTCTTCTTAATATCAGCAGTGTGTTTTGGGTCATTATCATGCTGGAACATGTAAGCAAGTGGCATCCCCATTTTTTCCGCACACATCTTCACGTTTTCCCCCAGGATTGCATTATAGCCCTCCTTGTTCATAATTCCGTCAATGAAATGTATGTTACCCACACCTCTGGCCGACATACAGCCCCAAAGCATTACATACAGGCCACTGTATTTTACAGTTGGGAGTGTATTCGCCACATCATTCTCCGTACCAATTTTTCTCCATATTCTGTGGGTGCCATCTGACTCAAATAGGTTTTTTTTTGTCTCATAAGACCAGATAACATCATTCCAGAATTCGTTTTCCTTATTTATATGCTCCTTTGCGAATGCCAGTCTAAGACGTCTGTTTTTTCTACTTACATATGGCCTTTTCCGAGGGATTCTTTCATAGTACCCATGCCGATACAGGATCCGATGGATAGTGGAGTTGTTGATATTCTTTCCAGTTCGTTCCTCCGTGAATTGTGGCATTAATAGTGCACTTAATTTGGAATCTGTCTTTATCAGCCGAACAACAAATCGTTCTTCCCTTTCGATTTAACACTTTCTCCTGGGTTTCCTTGGCTTGTTCTTAACAGTGCCTTTGTATGTAAGTTTATCAACCACATATTGCACCGTAGAATGTGTTCTATTGACTAGCTGCCTAATCTTTCGTAATGAAAAACCTTTAGGTGCCGGTTTATGTACTGTGTTCTTAAGCTCCGTACTTAACTCTGCACTCGTACCCATGTCCACCACAGATACACTAGGAAGGAGAGAAACGCACTTCAGCAGACGTATGCCGTCACTGAGACTTTTCCGTGCATCGCAAACAAACAGTGGGCATCATCCTCTCCATGTGTACGAATACAACTGGTACGCGCATTTGTCGATGCCGGCACATTCATATAAAATATTCTTGCCTGTATGGAAATAAGTATGGTTTTCACTAACGAATTATCATTGACAAACTATGTTTTTGCCCGTAAAGTACGTTTTATTTCAATTTTTCAGTCGATAATGTGAAAATACGAGTCTTCATAAGAAACTGAAGCCTGTACGAATAACAGAGACACATACTGTATTTTATACGATAGGTTTTTTAGCTGTAAATGTATTAGTTCCAGGTATTGTTTAAACCTTGGATTAATGTAAGAGCAGGCATCTTAGCCTTAACCCTTTACTGCATAGAGTTGCCATGAGGCAACATATCACCTTTCAACCTGTAAGTGAATACAGATTGTGGACATAGGTAGATTATGACATCAGTGTGGGGTTGTGCCTTCATACACAACCATCAACCAGGCTCAAGGGAAATAGGGTCAATTTTCGTATCCTCCACTTGAGCAATTGTTGTCATGCACGTCCTCTGTGCGGTAATGGGCATTCTCCACTCCAGTAGGTCGGAGTAACAGGCTGAGTTTGGGTAGAGACTCATCAATCCGACAGGGTATACAGCTGCTTTACGTTGCACCGACACAGATAGCTCTTATAGCGAGGATGGATTAAGAATAGGCTGGGAGTGGGAAGAAAGCGGCCGTGGCCTTAATTAAGGTGCAGTCCCAGCATTTGCCTGGCGTGAGAACTGGAAACCGCGGAAATCCATCTGCAAGACTGCTGACAGTGGGGATCGAACTCACTATCTCCCAAATGCAAGCTCACAACTCCATGTCCCTAACCGCATATGCAACTCGACTGGTACGTCAAAATTGACGCGCAGGCAGTCTAAATTGATATCTCTGCACACGTTAGCTCTGGTCATATTATTATTATTATTATTATTATTATTATTATTATTATTATTATTATTATTATTATTATTATTATTATTATTATTATACTTGTAATCCGTTTGACCTTCGGGATTGCCAACGGCCGTAGCCGTGTTGAAACACCGGATTACGTGAGATCTCCGAAGTTAAGCAACATTGGGCGTGGTCAAGATATGGAATGGGTGCCACGCGCTGTTGGTAGGGGGTAAGGGAATGGAGGAGCGGAAAGGAACTGGCTCCCCTACCGTACGTAAACTCCGGCTCAGGCACGCCTCTGCGGAGGCTCGGACCTGCTTCGGGCAGAATACACTCGTACCTTACCTTCGGGATTGTTTTTTCCCTCGGACCCAGCGAGAGATCCTACATCTACCGCCTCAAGGACAGTGTCCTGTAGCGTGAGACTATGGGTCGAGGGGGATACATGTGGAGAGAAAGACCAGGACCTCACCCAGGCGGCCTCAACTGCTATGCTGAGCATGGGCTTTGTGGGGGGGATGAGAAGAATGGAAGGGATAGAAATGCAAGAGGGAAGGAAGCAGCTGTGGCCTTAAGTTAGGATCCGTCCCGGCATTTGCCTGGAGGGGAAGTGGGAAAACACGGAAAACCACTTCGAGGATGGCTGAGGTGGCAATCAAACCCTCCTCTAATCAGTTCATCTCCCGTGGCTGAGTGGACTCCGTTCCAGCCCTCGTACCACTTTTCAAATTTCGTGGCAGAGCCGGGAATCGAACCCGGGCGTCCAGAAGCGGCAGCTAATCACACGGACCATTACACCACAGGGGCGGATATTATTAGCCTATCTAATGTGCGCAAATTAATAAATGCTATTATTATTATTATTATTATTATTATTATTATTATTATTATTATTATTATTATTATTATTATTATTATTATCCAATGTGCGAAAATTAATAAATGCCAGGATTTCATTTCGATTTAAGGACTTATGTTTAGGAACTGAGAGTAGTCTGCTAAAGTTATCTCACAACACATCGAAATGTAAGAATAAATTGAATTTCATTTGACACATTTTACATTCCATGTTCAGGTCTTGTAGATGCATAAGTGTGCATGCGTGAAAGGCATTGCCCCCTTGCTGAGAATGTCTATGAAGTTAGAAAGTTCTTCTCGCCGTTAATGCTCCGTTTAAGTGGGGATGATAGAGATTAATAGGCCTACATGATGCGGATATTGGGAATGTGGAGCTAGGGGAATTCCCGCGTCGGCGAGGGATCTGCACAAATGGGGGTAATATCTCACCCAGTGGAGCAGACGCCATCACAATCTGGTTCACAATTTGATAGTTGGGCTTTGCATCACCGTCTCTCCTGCTTTACTGATTGAATAATCTCAGGTGAGGAAGCTTCCTGAATTAACCGGCGTTCCAAGGGAGACGATTTCTAAGAGAGATTGGAAACGATTTCAGCATTATTTGTAAGGTGATCGTTTAATGAAGATATCGAGCGAAATTGAGAATATCTTCCCCAGAAGTGGATGCCAACAAGCAATATTGGGGACAATGATTCTTTTACACTGAGCTCGATAGCTGCAGTCGCTTAAGTGCGGCCAGTATCCAGTAATCGGGTGATAGTTGGTTCGAGCCACACTGTCGGCAGCCCTGAAAATGGTTTTCCGTGGTTTTCCATTTTCACACCAGGCAAATGCCGGGGCTGTACCTTAATTAAAGCCACGGCCGCTTCCTTCCAATTCCTAGGCCTTTCCTATCCCATCGTCGCCGTAAGACATATCTGTGTCGGTGCGACGTAAAGCAAATAACGATTCTTTTACATCTTTTTTGATAACTCCGAGAAAGAGTTGTCCAATATTCTGAATGCTTTGCCTTCATCGTTGTCCGTTCCACGCTTAAACATTAATGTTTAGAAGACCAAGGTTTTTGTTGCGAGTAAACATCCTGAACGAATTCACACCAACATGAAGTTCAAGCTTACTGACAAGAGAGTTGAACAAGACACCAGATTCTCTTATCTAGGAAGCCTGATCCACCAATGACAACAGATTTGACAAAGATAATAATAGGCGAAAAGCAATTGCCAAACAGGCGTTTAGTATTAAGAGAAATCTTTTAATCATTGCAAATTTAGATTTTGGAATTAGGAAGAAATGCGATTTCTTTTGTATGGAGTGTGCTATTGTATGGCTGTAAATCTTGGACAATCAGAGATCAGGATTGGAAACGGCTGGAAGCGTTTGAGATGTGGGTCTGGAGACGAATGCTACGGTTAAAATGGATTGAAAAGAACGGAAAAAGAAAGCGTTCTCCAGGAAATTCAAGGAAAGACAGAACTGATGCTAACGATAAAGGGGAGAAGAGCTAAATTCACTGACCACATCTTGGGAAATAATAGCTTTTTTTTACCAATCGGCTGGGAGGGAAAATCATGAGGAAGAAAGGCCCAGGACGACCGAGGACAAAATCCCTTCAAGACTTGGCACAAAGTCTTCATCATTGTTCCTATTATGAAGTGAAACGATGAGCTGAGGACAGAGAACACTGGTTACATGGACAAGGCATTGCCTTTAGACACTGATAATTACGATTAATGACAAGATTTTACCGGCGAATTCGTATGCGTGAAAATTTATTTTTCAGACATTTATTAAACTGGTGAACTCTGGAAACTAAACTTATATTTTTCATTGACCGGGCTGGATGGCTCAGACGCATGAAGCTGGTCCTCTGACTCCAACTTGCCAGGTTCGACCCTGGTTCAGTCTGGTGGTATTTGAAGGTGCTCAAATAAATCAGTCCCGTGTCGGTAGCTTTACTGGCTCATAAAAGAGCTCATGCGCTACCAAATTGCGGGACGTAGGCATCTTCAAAGTAGTCAATGGGACGTAAAGCCAATTAAATTATTATTATTATTATTATTATTATTATTATTATTATTATTATTATTATTATTATTATTATTATTATTATTATTATTATTATTATTATTATATTATTATTATTTCTTCGTTTTGGCCAACTAGGGACCACGTCAGTTCAACTGTTTCGTTTTTCGAGCTTTAACTGCCACCCAGTGCTCCTGCATTCTTCTCCGGTGTTCTTATTTTCTCTCTTGGGTCCACGCCTTCCCTGTCTTCAGCTTAGGCTTTTCCTGGAAACCTTTGTGTGTACGTAGTTTTTCCTTAAGCAGAATACGCTCCCGAATATCTGTAGGAGAAATTTCCATTTCTCTTAGATCTTTCTCAACTTCTGTGAACCATGCTCCTTTGGTTTCCTTATCTTGAAAGTACGTTAATATTCGTTTAGATATCCTACCCGTTGTCATTCTTGTCACGTGGCTATAAAAGGCAATCCTTCTTTTTCGAATTGTGTCACTTATCTTCCCCACGTGCTTGTATAATTCATGGTTGTGACGCCTTCTTTACTCGCTGTTTTCTTTGATGGGACCCAGGATTATTATTATTATTATTATTATTATTATTATTATTATTATTATTATTTTATTATTATTATTATTATTAATTTGTTGGGGTTTAAATGCAAAAGAAATCCTTAAGACAATTCCCCAAATTCGTGTCATCGTCCCGAGGTGGTGCAGCTTCCTTCAATCACACCCCGAATGGCGGTATTTCATTATTTCATGTCAGATTGTTGATACAACAAGAAAGTACAAATATGGGTTAGTTTGTGTTCCCCTCAATCAAAATGTTAGATCTGATTTCCTAACTACCGCCACATCTTGAGCTTGACCCTAGATCTTCCAGTAGCACCGCTCAAATGACTAAGTGACCTCCAAGTAGCCCAGCTGAGCTGATGTCCAGGAGGTGGAAATTCATGAGGTACCATCCACGCCGAAAGGTGTTGTGTTCTACTTCGCCACAGGTGTCGGCGCGCTGTTGCTGATGATTTGTTTAAAGTGGTAGAGACGATAGGGAAGCTCTTTCTTGATTTCAGTCTTCTAGGAGATGGTCATGCCTTTGCTGGCAGGACCTAGTGTTTACAGTGCACTGTGTCTTCTGGTATAGGCTAGAGCAATTTTGTTACTTTCATATATCTGTCTCTCTCTTATCCTTGGCTTTGACAATATGAAAGTGACTGAGGTATGAACGATGCTAGTAATGCCAATCCTTATGTAGCCAGTCCCTGCTATGAATGGTGTGAAAATGTTGCTGATAGGGTCGGTTGGTGTAAGCATTTCAGTGGGATTGGCAGACTGATATGAATTTTTTTTTTTTTTTTACAATTGGTTTTACGTCGCACCGACACAGATAGGTCTTACGGCGACAATGGGACAGGAAAGAGCTAGGAGTGGGTAGGAAGCGGCCGTGGCCTTAAGTAAGGTACAGCCCCAGCATTTGCCTGGTGTGAAAATGGGAAACCACGGAAAACCATCTTCAGGGCTGCCGACAGTGGGGTTCGAACCCACTATCTCCCGAATACTGGATACTGGCCGCAATTAAGCGACTGCAGCTATCGAGCTCTGTCTGATATGTAATAGCAACTCTGGCTCGGTGAGGAAAGCAACGGGAAACTACCTCACTCCTCATTTCCCTAGTACGCCTCTTCAGTGATGCCTAGGCCATCTATGGCAGCTGATGGCAGAGCTGTTGAGGATCCCACCAGCGGCATCATTGACGGACTGAACATACATACATAGGAGGTGGTCGAGGTCCAAATGGCGGGTGACTCCTGTTATTTTCCACCTATGTCCTCTCATATATTGTCACCACTTTCCTCCGTATATCAATGGAGTAAAGATGGGCGAAGTGTCACTGCTGACTGTTCGAAACATTCAATACGCCACAGTGAATTGCTTCGAAGCAGTGTGTCGACACACGGCGAATTCCCGCCTCGGACTGCAAGAGAAACGATGTTCCCCAGGACCTGGACTGTGTTTCGCGATGGCACGGTAAAGCATTGTGTTGAAACACAGCACACTTTCACCTCGGACTGGAAGAGAAGCAGTGTTAGGCGATGGTGTCGTGAAACATGAACCACTCTTCATAAATTAGTTCAATACACTGAACTGTTCGACGTTCGGATAACGATAAAATGTGAGGTTCATGAAATGTTTAATGAGCAAATGTACAAAGTACAGTATGATAAATAGATGATGTACAGTATCATCGTACCAGTATATAGAAATAAACTGCGTTTGCTTCTTAACTGAGCACTTAAAATGATACTAAAAGATAAATTTTGCCTTAAAAACACACTAAACAGTAATTAATTTGAATAATTATAAAATGGCTAGTGACATTTAAGAAGGTATTGTATGTAGAACAATAAACTTAACGTAATCCAGTTACAAATGCATACCTAGTAAATAAGAAATTGAACTAACTTTAGTAATTATGAAATGAGTAATGAAATCTAAGAAGAGTCCTAAACCAGAATTTTACGTACAGAGACATTTATTTTATCTATTCAGGGGATTGCCGCTCACCCGGTCACCTGCGCTGCGAGCCTATATCCCGCCAAGCATTCTGCCGCAATGCGGGCAACACTCGTCCGGCACTCAGTCAGAGAGTGTTTTCTCACGAGCTTTCCAATACTTTATGAAGGTATTGAGTTCAAAAAAATTAGGAGAACACGTTTTTTAACGTCTGATATGTGAACGTTAATTTGGTATATGGGGTTCCAATGGTCGTAAATCATACCTTGAGACTTTAGCTACTCGGGGTATGTCAAATCGAAGTTATACTCCATCTGTTGGCGTAGCCATGCATTAAAATGTTAGGTAAAACATGAAATGGCGTATGGCTTTTAATTCCGGGAGATCCCAGGACGTGTTTGACTCCCCAGGTACAGGTCATTTGATTTGACTCCGTAGGCGACCTGCGCGTCGTGATGAGGATGAAATGATAATGAAGACGACACATACATCCATCCCCCGTGATAGGCAGATTAACCAATGATGGTTAAAATTCCCGACACTGCCGGGAATCGAACCCGGGACCCCTGTGTCCAAAGGCCAGCACTCTAACCATTTAGCCAATGAGCCGGACTAAAATGTTAGGTGACCCCTTGAAACAAAGTCAATAGCGGTGCGTGCGTGTGTCGTTGTGAGGTACAGACTACTGCGGTCATTTGAGCACGTTGTACGTAAACCAGCACATCCCATGTGACATCGTAACGAGGTTCAAGTCGCAAGGGCCGTCACTTTGATCCAGGAAGGATGGACTTTTCGTCGTGTTGCTGTGGATTTCAATGTCTCTCCGTCAGTAATTCAGCGCTTGTGGAATCGCTACTATGAGACAGGCCAGTTCACAAGGAGGGTTGGATAATGTCGTGGACGCATGACAACCTCACAGGATAACCGATATCTGACCATCTATGCGTTGCAGCGTCGTTCAGCAACTGACAGAGAACTGCAACAAGAACTCAGAAAAGGTCACTGGTGTCACGATGTCTGATCAGACAGTAAGGAACAGGTTAAGAGAAGTGTCCTTTCAACCCAGACGTCCTGTTTGAGTGCCCCGTTTAACGCAGCAACATCGCGCAGCTCGCCTTCTGTTTGCCCGTACCCACGTCAACTGTCACAGATGAATCCAGATTTCCCCTGACACATCGTGTATGGATGTGGTCTATGGAGACGCCGTGGTGTGTAGTACATGCCAAATGTTGTCCAGGAAGACGACCGATTCGGACAAGGTTCTGTGATGCTGTGGGGTGTCATCAGTATTGATGGCCGTACGGATCTTGTCGTCGTTCGTGGTAATCGTACCGCTGCGGGGAGCATCGAGCAGATACTGCTACAGCAGGTGTTGGTTGCTGCATACGGTGTTTGCCCTAACTTCGTACTCATACACGACAATGCCAGAGCTCATGTAACGCGCATCACAAGTGCTGCCTTGCGAGAGCTGGACATTCTAAGATGGAATGGCCAGCAGTGAGTTCCGACCTTGATCCCCTCGAGCATATGTGGGATGGGCTTGACAGAAGTGTTCGCGGGCGTCCTGTTCCACCACAGGCTCTCATTGATGAATAGGACCTGATAACGCAACGTGACCTCCGTCGGCTTATACGGAGCATCCCACCTAGGTGCCAAGCTGTGATAAATACTCGTGGAGGACATAAAGCATGCTGAAGCTCTCCAACTGTGATAAAAATCCACTCTGGAGGGGAGTTATCACTTGGTTTTCGCCCCTATTTGGTAATTTCCTTATGTGTTCTGAACATGAACGCGAATCCTTCGATGTTCTTTTGTGTACTTCAACGGAAAATAATAAAGGTTTAGTTGGTCATATACTTGGGTGTGAGGTATTGCTTTGTGGAGCACGGCATACGTTCAAATAGATGTTCCCCTAATTTTTTTGAACTGTGTATTATGCATACACACACGCTAGCTTAATGAAAATGGCAATGGAACAACACACTGAGCAGTAAAGTGAACCTTACGCTGATAAAGCTCTCAGCATACTGCAAAGGAGTGGAACTTGTGGTGCCGAGAAACGCATTAAGGCAAAGTGTTTGACGGGAGACAGGCTCGCAGCGCGAGTGACCAGGCGAGCGACAATACCCTGAATAGATAAAAATGTCCCTGTTTTTTAACAAACAAAATAAACTAGTTCGGAAAGCATAGTAAAATAGATAACAGATTAAGTGAACTGATTTGAAAGAATCTTGAATGAATATAAAATGAGTAATTCAATCTAGGAAGAGTCCAAGATCTGTATTATATGTGCAGTAACAAATTTGACCTAACTCCGTTTAAAATATTCACTAATTTAAGTTCAAAACCATAATTTTCGAAACTTTTGCACTTGAGAAACGGGAGCCTCTTTCTCTTATAGTATGACCATGCTTTGAGAACAATAATGTCCTTTTAATGTGTAAAACAAAGACCTTTCATTGCGGACTACATTGTTCATTTACCAACTTGGTTCGTGATTCGAATAATGAAGCATCTATTAACGAATGTCGGCCTATCTTCAGAGCAATGTCACGCGAAGTGTTTTTGTTAATTCGAGGGAATAAACAAAGCAGTATCATTGTTTCAAAGCATTGCTGTTTCCAAGCATCGATGTAGCTGACATGTACTGAACGACTGGACTTCTTATTCACGGACGCGACACACGAAGCAATCTCACTGCTTCGAAACAGTGAACGTTGATGTGTCGAGATATCGAGACAGCTGATTGAGCTGGCTCATTGTATTGAAGCACACACACACTAGCCAACTCTACAATGAAGGCGAGCTATATGCAAAAATTTAACGATATACAAGTCCACCTGTCTTTTTTAATATTAATAGTACCTACCAGCAATCAAACCCAGACCTGCAAGGACGGCAGTCATAGCTGTGGACACTAAAAGTGTTCATATAACACCTGGATTGGCAAATATCTCTAGTACTGGCACCTCCAAATATTTTTTCTTTCTTTCTTTCTTTCTTAATCTATTTACCCTCCAGGGTTGGGTTTTTCCCTCGGACTCAGCGAGGGATACCACATCTACCGCCTCAAGGGCAGTGTCCTGGAGCGTGAGACATTGGGTCGGGGAATACAACTGGGGAGAATGACCAGTTACTCGTCCAGGTGGCTTCACCTGCTATGCTGAACAGGGGCCTTGGTGGGGGATGAGAAGATTGGAAGGGATAGACAAGGAAGAAGGAAGGAAGCGGCCGTAGCATTAAGTTAGGTACCATCCCGTCATTTGCCTGGAGGAGAGGTTGGAAACCACGGAAAACCACTTCCAGGATGACTGAGGGGGGAATCGAACACACCTCTACTCAGTTGACCTCCCAAGGCTGAGTGGGCCCCGTTCCAGCCCTCGTACCACTTAGCAAATTTCGTAGCAGAGCCGGGAATTGAACCCGGACCTCCGGGGGTGGCAGCTAACCACACTAACCACTGCCCCACAGAGGCGGACGCCTCCAAATATTACACGACTAAAATTGAAGATACAGAACAAGATGTACGTGCTAGAAGTAGATATTTCTGACGTCTTTGGTTTTAGAATTTTCTCAGTTTCTACTTAACGGATTGAGATAAAAATAACTGGAGGTAAATTCTGGATAAGTAGGTTCTGCGTTTACGCAATTTAATCAGAATGTCCGACAGACAAAACATTCATTAATGATAGGTATTGTATACCATCAACTCTTTCGAAAAGACAAAAAAAAAAATGAATGCACAGACACAACTTCCTTACTATATCAGTGAGATGATATCTGATTTGCGGCCTAATTTAAAATGGCTTAACAGACTCTCGAGTACTGGAATATTGTTAGCCATAGTCTTTTAACATGCTAGAATCGAACGATACAGAGTTGTCACACTTTCAAATAACACCAATATAGACAACGTCTGAAACAGAATGTCGATGACCAATCTCATGAGTACCGGGCGAGTTGGCCGTGCGGTTAGGGGCGCGCGGCTGTGAGCTTGCATCCGGGAGATAGTGGGCTCGAATCCCACTATCGGCAGCCCTGGAGATGGTTTACAGTGGTTTCTCATTTTGACACCAAGAAAATGCTGGGGCTGTACCTTAATTCCTAGGCCTTTCCTATCCCATCGTCGCCATAAGACCTATCTGTGTCGGTGCGACATAAAGCCACTAGCAAAAAAAAAGATCGCATGAGTGTCTGAACTGGTATTTTTTCTCGTCCACATTATTTTCGTTGGCATAACACACATTTAAAAAATACGGCCTTATTTATGGCAATTTAATATGTTCCAATAGAGTTCATTACGTTTACGTGGCTCTTGATATCAAAGGGAATTTTAACTGCAGTAAATGAATTATTTCCGTATAAACATTACTTTTATAATTGCGTTTATATGTGCAAGTGTATAGTATTGTTATTCATACCTCCTCCTCCTCCTTCTTCTTAATCTGGTTACCTTTTTTTTTTTTGTTACTTAATTTACGTCGCACCGACACGGATAGGTCTTATGGCGACGATGGGACAGGAAATGGTTAGGAGTGGGAAGGAAGCGGCCGTGGCCTTAATTAAGGTACAGCCCCAGCATTTGCCTGGTGTGGAAATGGGAAACCACGGAAAACCATTTTCAGGGCTGCCGACAGTGGGGTTCGAACCTACTATACCGGGTGAGTTGGCCGTGCGCGTAGAGGCGCGCGGCTGTGAGCTTGCATCCGGGAGATAGTAGGTTCGAATCCCACTATCGGCAGCCCTGGAGATGGTTTTCCGTGGTTTCCCATTTTCACACCAGGCAAATGCTGGGGCTGTACCTTAATTAAGGCCACGGCCGCTTCCTTCCAACTCCTAGGCCTTTCCTATCCCATCGTCGCCATAAGACCTATCTGTGTCGGTGCGACGTAAAGCCCCTAGCAAAAAAAAAAAGAACGAACCTACTATCTCCCGAATACTGGATACTGGCCGCACTTAAGCGACTGCATCTATCGAGCTCGGTTTTGATTACCTTCTAGTGTTGGTTTTTCCCTCGGACTCAGCGAGGGGTCCCACCTCTACCGCCCCAAGGGCATTGCCCTGGAGCGTGAAACATGGGGTCGGGCGTTACAACTGGGGAGAATGACCAGTACCTCGCCCATGCGGCCTCACCTGCTATGCTGAACAGGGGCCTTGGTGGGGGATGGGAAGATTGGAAGGGAGAGACAAGGAAAAGGGAAGGAAGCGTTCGTGATCGTAAGTTAGGTACCATCCCGGCATTTGCCTTGATGAGAAGTGGGAAACGACGGAAAACCACTTTCAGGACGGCTGAGGTGAGAATCGAACCCTTCTCTTCAGTTGACTTCCCGAGGCTGAGTGGACCACGTTCCAGCCCTCGTGCCACTTTTTAAATTTCGTGGCAGAGCCGGGAATCGAACCCAGCCTTCCGGGGGTGGCAGCTAATAACACTAACCACTACACCACAGAGGCGGACTCTTCATACCTTTGCATGTAAAAGTTAACAACTTTGTTTCGGCGCTCTGAGGTAAACAGACACATTCTTGAAGAATTGCTCTTGCGCATTATTGGTGGTAATAAAATCAATCAATCAATCAATCAATCAATCAATCAATCAATCAATCAATCAATCAATCAATCAATCAATCAATCAATCAATCAATCAATCAATCAATCAATCAATCAATCAATCAATCAGTTCGTCACCACTGATCTGCATTTAGGGAAGTCGACCAGGTGGCAGATTTCCTATCTGTTGTTTACTTCAAGGCTCCACACTGTTGGCTGCGCAGAAGCGTGTGGCTAAGGAATATATGTCCATGCACGTGCCGCCATGTTGTGGGCGCTCCTCAGCTTGACGAGGAGATCCTAGTATGGAATTCATGCATTGACTTACATGACCCACACGTGAAAACACCCCTCGACAGGTAATTTTTATTCCCACTACACGGGGTAACACAGTATGAAATAATAATAATAATAATAATAATGACGTGTGGCCTCCGTGCAGTCCTGGTGCAGGTCTTACGAGTTGACGTCGTAGAGGTGAGCGTGTCTACGAGGAAGGGGCACTACATAATTATGATGATTTCCCATCACGAAGAAAGCATTCACCCCTAGCTCCACAGCCGTCAGAACTAATCATTGAAAGTAAAAATCCTAGACCCGGCCGGTAATCGAACCCGGGGCCTCTGGACCAAACGCCTGCACGCGAATCATTTAGCTATGGAGCTGGATAGTAAGAACAGATGTTAATTAGGTACATCGAAAATAAAATTATAAAAAAAGGTGCGGCAATAGGAAGCAGAAAATCCGTACGGAAATTCTCGTCATTTCACAAACCGAAGCTACTGCGTGACTAATTTTTAATTAAATACTACGTAGAAGTCGTTCAGGATAATAATCCCGAGGCCTGAAGTGGTAAAAGTGGACCGTAAATTAATTCTCGGAAAGTGTCCAATAATGTCTCATGTCAAGCCTCAGGGCAACTTAGCTATTTCAAGAGCCTAGTAATTTAATGACAGCCTACTTCAATTAATGTGCACACACAATATCATACGCATATATCAAGACTGTGGTAATGTTAAAATATACTTATGTATAAAATTGAACACATTTTGCATCGTTGTTGGACAATGTAGCCAAATCCTTTGATAGCCTACAGTTGGCGCATATAAAAAATTAAGAAATACCTTTAGCAGAGTGAATAAGAAGACTGAAAAATACAATACTACTACTTATAAATAAACATATATTTGAGATTCAGTCTCCGAAAACGGAATAAAACAGTATATAGGCCTACTGTATGACTAGCGGTACCTTAAAAATTACTATTTCGCTCCCTTTAGTATAAGGGTCATATTTGTAACTGATTTGTTCGAACCTTCGGATCAGTTACATGAAATTGAAACCCAGGCTCCACGCTGGAAGAATTGGCATAGTCACCAAACACCAGAAAATTGGAGTAACTTCATAGAAATACAGAAGCGAACAGCCAAAACTATTAGACGAGTTAAACGTGCCTACCACCTCAATAGATTGTCGGAAATCGATTACGATTTCAAAAGGAACAACACTCGAAATTTCTATAGAACTTTTAGAGAAGAACTGACTAACTACAAACCCCCTAGTATTTGTTTTCGTCGCATCGATGGAACACTTGAGCCGAATACAAAAGCCAACTGTGACATCTTAAAGCAGTACTTTGAGGCGTTACATAACTGTGAACCTCCTGCCGAAAAACTGCAATTCAGCATATCCACCCCAAACCATGACTCACTTCCACCAACACATGACGAGATACAGAATATTGTATTAAATCTGAAAAACAACAAAGCACCAGGGGAAGATGGTGTAACTGCCGAGATGCTCAGGATCGGAGGTGAGGTCATCATTGACCGATTACAAGCCATCATTGCGGATATATGGGAGAGCGAAATCATACCTGCAGAGTGGACAGCTGCTTTGATTCATCCTCTACACAAAAAGGGTGACAAGACAGATCCGAACAATTACCGAGGTATCTCTCTCCTCTCAATTGCTTACAAAGTATTATCTCGTGCTCTCCGTACCAGATTAGAACAACAGATAGAATGGACGATTGGAGAATACCAGGTGGGCTTCAGACCTCACCGATCGTGTGCAGAACAGATCTGGAACCTCAAGATGATTCTCCAACATCGCCAATCAATTCGAACAGTGGTCACTTTTGTTGACTTTAAAAAAGCTTACGACTCGATTGGAAGAACAGGCGTGAGGAAGGGTGATGGATTATCTCCACTGCTGTTGAATCTTGTACTAGATAAGATCGTTAGAACATGGGAGAAAGAAGTACACGGGATAAATATGGGAACGAGAGATAAGCGAATCAATATTAAGTGTCTTGCCTTTGCTGACGACCTAGCAATAATCACCCGCACTCCCGAGGAAGCCAGAACCGCTCTTGAGAATCTGCATGAGATTGCTATTAAGACTGGCCTCGAAATATCATATGAGAAAACACAATACATGGACTCCAAGAACACCAGTGTGGAATCACTTGGGACCAAATATGGCAATATCACACGAGTTAAACATTTCAAGTACTTAGGTGAAATTATTGGAAGCACTGGTAACGACAGGATAGCCAACAAAACCCGTGCCGAAAAATTACGTAAAGCCTACACAGTCACCTGGAATATCTACAATAAGAAATCCCTTTCCATCCAAGCCAAGCTGCGTCACTACCACACAGTAGTTCTTCCTGAAGCACTCTACGCGATTGAAACATCAACACTGACCATCAATATCAATGACATCGAGAAAATGGAACGGCAAATACTTAGGAAAATATTTGGACCAAAGTTCCAAGATGGAATATGGATGCGAAAAAGCTCAGAACTCTACTCGCTTAGCGAAAGATTCACTTCAATCGCCCGGAAAAGACGTATGCAATTCTACGGACATCTAGCACGAATGGACGACTCGCGACTGACCAAGAAAATCTTCCTCATTATCAGCGGAACCCGACAAAATAAAGTACGGTGGCTTGCTGACACCCAAAAAGTTCTCGCAGGAGTCGGCGTTGACCCACTGACAACTACACGGGCTACATTTAGACACAAAGTTAACTTGCACAGCTTTGCAGCCAGACAATGTACAAGAAACTTGAAACTCCAGGAGGCATGGACTCAAGAAAGACGACAGACTCACAGTGCGAGGATGAAGAAGTTTTGAGAGGATAAGAGAAACAAGAAGAATAATGCTAACTAATGGTTCTACGTGCTCCTTAGAGGGCCTAACGCATATATATATAATAATGTTATTGTATTTACGTGTCAGTAAATCTACCGACACGAGGCTGACATACTTTAGCACTTTCAAATACCACCGGACTGAGCCAGCATTTAACGTGGCAAGCTAGGGTCAGAAAGCCAGAGCCTCAACCGTCTCAGCCACTTAGCCTGACACTTCGCACATTAGCTTTATTTGACATACGAAGACATGTTCAAATAACAGCAGTCTACAACTTACCTATGATAACAGATCGTGATGTAAAAGTACCTGTATCTCAGCGGACTGGACAGCACAATATTTACAAACTCCTGTACCGAGAGCAAGAATCTTCAATATAAAAAAAAATACAATAAAATGATTCTTTTTTTGGCTAGTTGCTTTACGTCGCACCGACACAGATGTCTTATGGCGACGATGGGAGAGGAAATGTCTAGGAATGGGAAGGAAGCGGCCGTGGCCTTAATTAAGGTACTGCCCCAGCACTTGCCTGGTGTGAAATTGGGAAACCACGGAAAACCATCTTCAGGGCAGCCGACAGTGGGGTTCGAACCCACTATCCCCCGATTACTGGATACTGGCCGCACTTAAGCGACTGCAGCTATCGAGCTCGGTAAAATGTTTCTATGAAAGGTACATAGCTTATCGTTCTTCACTAATAAGTAATTGCAGCAAGTTTTACTCAATTCTGTGAAAAGGTTGTTTAAAAGCTATATGACTGCAGAAATGTTCAGCTCCACGGCTAAATGGTTAGCATGCTGGCCTTTGGTCACAGGGGTCCCGCGTTCAATTCCTGGCAATGTCGGGAATGTTCACTCGCATTGGTTAATTTTGCTGGCACTGAGGTTGGGTGTGTCGTCTTCATAATAATTTCATCTTCATCATGACGCGCAGGTCGCCTACGGGAGTCAAATCGAAAGACCTGCACCTGGCAAGCCGAACCTGTCCTCGGACACTCCGGGCACTAAAAGCCATCCGCCATTTCATTTCGTTGCCGAAATCTTTCTACAAAACATCAGGTATACTTTTTATCATTTTCTGGATACGAAATGCCAGCCCCGCGGTGTAGGGGTATTGTGCCCGCCTCTTACCCAGAGGCCCCGGTTTCGATTTCTGGGCAGGTCAGGGAATTTTACCTAATCTGAGTGCTTGTTCGAGGTCCACCCAGCTTATGAGATTACAGTTGAGGAGCTATCTGACGGTGAGCTAGTGGCCCCGGTCTAGAAAGCCAAGAATAACGGCCGAGATGATTATCGTGCTGACTACACGACACCTTGCATAGCCTTTGTGATGAACAACAGTCGCCATGGACTTTCGTGGCTGTTGCGCTATGGAATAATGTAACTGGATGAGTAGAACTTAGAATCCTCCATGGATCAGGTGGCAGCGCTTCGGCCTCTCACCGCTGGGTTCCGTGGTTCAAATCCCGGTTACTTCATGTGAGATTTGTGCTGGACATAGCTGAGGCGGGACAGGATTTTCTACGGGTACTCAGGTTTTCCCTGTCATCTTTCATTCCAGCAACACTCTCCAATATCATTTCATTTCATTTCATCTGTCATTCATTAATCATTGTCCCAGAGGAGTGCGACAGGCTTCGGCAGCCGGCACAATTCTTATCCTCGCTGCTAGATGGGGGCTTCATTCACTCCATTCCTGACCCGGTCGAATGACTGGAAACAGGCTGTGTATTTTCATGAGTAGAACTTAAATGATCATTTCTGTATGATTTGGATTTATTGAAATGCTGCCTCACACTGGCGCTTGTCTGGCTCTAGTTTCTTAAAATGGAATGAATATCTAACTTTGTTTAATTTTCTCTTAAGTACGATTGGTATAAACTAAGATGTAATAACACTCCTCATAATATTATCTTCTTAAATACCAATATTACTGCTTTTAAAAACCTCACACTGAATTAACAATATCTGAGCACAAATAAGAATTGAAAGTGAGTTTCTATAATATGAGCGCCGTGATTTGAGTAAGAAATAAATTAAATGAAGTTGAATGTAAAGCACTTGCAAAAAATATGATCATTATAGTTAAACAGGTATTTTGATAAGCGTTTTCTATTGCAGAGTAGGATTCATAGGATTGTAATGAGCTTTATATAGACTGATCCTAGTCAGATTTTTCTTGGATAGCGTATTTACAATGGTATTTGATTATTATAAACCAAGTGTGAACAAAATGGTGAACGTAAGGCATACGGTACCAAAAAAATCATTTTTCAGATATTTGATAATAATTATAATATTAGAAGGGTTTTATCAAGCTTTATCAATAATATTTTACGGCTTCTAGGCATAAGTTTATCTAATTTGTCATACAGGTACACAGTCTGTGCGAACTTACCAAGGGAAATGTTCAATAATTTTCCAATTTCTTTGCAATCATTTAAGAAAAGGCTAGGAAAAAAACGGATAGGGAATCTGCCACCTGGGCGACTGCCCTAAATGCAGATCAGTAGTGACTGAAATTGTGAAAAATATGTAGGCCTATGCTTTTTCAGAACAGCTCTTTAGATTCAAAGAATTATCTCCGATGAATTGGAAGGCCAAGAAGTGGAATAAGAAGGATAAGAAGCATTAAAATTCTAAATCTTATGTCCACACGTTCTCTGATTCAACCACCCAATGACCTGTTTAGTTCTCGATTATTGTAATTGAATAGCACTTTATAACGGTTCAGTTTCTACTCACATGTGCAAAAAAGTACCGGATCCCTTCTTATAGCAATCTGTACAAATAAAGGCTGCACACGAATTCACCTTCTTGAATACACACGTAAGGACTAACTTCCCTTTAATACTGCCGAGCATTTTAACTACCGTTATGTATACGAGTATGGTTCCACATTTCTTGAAAATATTTGGCAATATGTTATCACTCCGCTACATGTAATACTATAACAGATCCAATAACAGACATGATTCAGTTTGGAAACATGCAAGGGACTGTAGACATTGCCACGTGCTAGCCATCCATTAGAAGCTGAAGCGCCCACAACATGGCGATGCGCGAAAGTGTTCAATATTCCGCGTAGCATCAGCGCGCTCTGTGAGTCTACATAAGTAATATTAACGTCTTTGGTTTACCTAGTCCTTTCTTAAACAATTGCAAATAATTTGGAATTTAATGAACATCTCCTTTGTTCAAACTCTAACTTCCCTTTCAAAGCAAAGTCAAAAGCAAAGTCATCTCCGTACAGGCCATGAAGGGCCTGGGAGTAACCTTCGCACTTGGTAGGTTAGGGTGTTTAAGCTCTACGACCGGCCGCCTTTGCCCCCAGTAGTACTCATTTTGGTGTAGGCTGAGTGAACCTCACGGCCATATGCATGTACGGAAGTGGAAATCTCATTTCTTAAATTTTACGACTTCCTGACGGTGATTCGAACCCGCGTCCTTCCGTGCGAACTGAGTACGTCTTTACCACCTCGGCCAGACAGCCCCTCCTAACTTCCCTTTGGATAAATTAATATTTTTCCCAATTCGTCCTCTTAAAATGAAACTTGATCTTCATATTGTGACCTTTTCTACTTTTAAAAACACCACTCATACTTATTCGTTTACTAATGTCATTCCACGCCATCTCTCCCCCCACCCCTGTCCCGTCGTCGCCATAAGACCTATCTGTGTCGGTGTGACGTAAAGCAACTTGTATATATGTAATCTGTTAGCATCAGGCATCGTCAATCGAGAGCAAAATGCCTTCGGAGCCAGTTTGCTTCCCGCTCTCGAGAGACGAGAGCAGTAGGGGAAGAAGTAGGAGAAGTGCATGACGTAGTATGTACTGAAGGCCAGTGGCGCAAGTACAGTATGGCCACGGTATGCAACCCGCCTGACTACTGCTCTCTTGTCACGTGACAAACACCCGTCCCGAGCGGAGCAAGTAACACCGGCTCCCTAGAGCAACTACGTGATGACGTCTGTGTTAGCTGACGAAAGGGTCAGTTTTATTTTTTTAAACACCAAATGTGTCACAAAATATCTTGTACAGGCTGATATTATATGACAAGGAGTACCAAATAAGCTATTTTTACCCTCGATACTGGGATCCGTAGACGAGCACACTACCACTGACCCAAACAGAGTTGTATTATTTGCCTTATAATTTATTCCTCGAGTTATATTTAGCGGCGAATCGAATGGCGGAAATTTATTTTTTACTGCCGATGATAGTGAGGGATCGTGTTGCGGGACAGGATCAATGTTTCATTACCTGGTGTGGTGTATGAACTGTGCGTGGTTATATGGAGTGTAAGTTAATGTATTATTCATCGTTCTGTAGCGAGTTTATTATTATAGCCAGTAGGGTGGGGAAATTGTTGTTGCTGATTTATTATAAGGTAAATTGTCTCATACACTTGGTGTGTACGCAGTCTGTCCGATATCTGTCTTGCTGAGTAGTTCTACTTAGCTGGGTTAAAGAACCGCACGTGCATATAAACTAGCTGCCCGAGACGTTAAGACTTGGCAAGATAAGTAGATATCCACGAAGTTAGTGTCTTGGCGGATATATTTGCTGATCATTTGTAAATAATGATGTTTATTGATTTTCACTCGGGTATACTCTTACTTTCCGGTCTAGAAAGCCAAGAATAACGGCCGAGAGGATTCGTCGTGCTGACCACACGACATCTCGTAATCTTCAGGCCTTCGGGTTGAGCAGCGGTCGCTTGGTAGGCCAAGGTCCTTCAAAGGCTGTAGTGCCATGGGGTAATACTCTTATTTTTGTTGGTAGTTAGGTGACCCTTGACATTGGTATGGGAGAATGGTGATATATACAGAGCCTTGAGACCATAAAGCCGTAAATCTAACCTAAACCTAACTGGCTTCTGTCCGCAATTAATGACATGGCGTATGGCTTTTAGCGCCGGGAGATCCCAGAACGGGTTCGGCTCGCCAGGTGCTGGTCTTTTGATTTGACTCCCATAGGCGACCTGCGCGTCGTGATGAGGATGAAATGATGATGAAGACAACACATACACCCAGCCCCCGTGCCAGTGAAAGTAACCAATGACGTTTAAAATTCCCGACGCTGCCGGGAATCGAACCTGGGACCCCTGTGACCAAAGGCCAGCATGCTAACCATTTAGCCGTTCAGCCGGACTCCGCAATTAATGGAAGGAAGGAACAAGTATCAATACGTCGGTAGTTGTCGCAAGAGAAAATCCGGCATAAGCCTGGTTATCCTCCCCAGTTGTATCCCCAGACCCAGAGTCTGAAGCTTCAAGACACTGCACTTGAGGCGGTGGAGGTGGGATCCCTCGCTGAGTCCGAAGGAAAAACCGATCTTGGAAGATAAACAGATAAAGAAGAAGAAGAATTCTCAATATGACGGAATTTGTTTCTCGAAATATCGCTGCTGGCTACGGTATGTCGGTATACCCTTCGTTGTTAACACATTCTCTGCTACCTGATGAATAATAAAATTTTCTAAGTGGCGCAGGACAGGCAACAGTGGAAGAGGTTCATCCCATGACAAGACCTGCCATTAGGCAGAACACCTAGATAGATAGATGGTAGAAGCACATGTGCTTCATCGGTGATTTGTCATGTGCATGATTAAAAACGTCACTTGTAATATTAAAACTACCATCTACTACATTCTAACTAATAGAAAGAAAACAAAAACTTACCGGCTCCCGGGGCATGTTATGATGTTCTAGATTCAGATCTTTCCAAGAACTGAGGGTTATTAGACTGCAGTGTTGAGTGGCAAGTTGAAACAATGCTGAGCTATCACTGCGCACACTGCAATTCATCATCTCTAGCCGCGTGCCAACTTTTGTCTCTGTAGGGTCATTCATTCTGGGTGTGGATTTTTTAAATGGCAAGGAGTGTATAATTGATTTATTACGCTGTTATCATTTTGTGAAATATTTCAAAGTTAATACTTGTTTAATCTCACAATAGAGCATGTCATGCCGGTAATCTAAGGTATGAAATTCCATTCTATATAGCTCATTGCAGTTTTGAAAGTTGGCAGTAAGATCAAGGTTTCGACTGATTTCTGAGCCCACCTTCTGTGTTAACTGCAGTGTCTCAATAGAAACACCTCCCGTGAATCATACTAGAGTCGCTATGCAGTGTAGAAGACAGCGTAGAACTATCAAAGAAAGAGAACACAATTTATTGTAAATGGCTATAAATTTAGAACTTAAAGGGAGACCTTCAACGATATAATTTCTGCTCTTTATCGTGTAAGTGTTTCAATTAAATCAATTCAAAGAAACGGAGAGTGGAAAATTTTCAAAAACATAATCATTAAGAAAACCTGACCCAAGGTTTAATGGGAAAAAATTCAGTAACTCATTGAAGAGAAAAGAAGAGAAGGACGTTTCTAACCGTCCATTATCCACGATCCAGTTCTAAGTCAGAAAGAAGTAGGAGGGAAGGTTTTGTCGTGGCGGATTTTAGCCGCAACCACCTCTGTGGTGTAGTGGTAAACGTGATTAGCTGCCACCCCCAGAGGCCCGGGTTCGATTCCCGGCTCTGCCACGAAATTTGAAAAGTGGCACGAGGACTGGAACGGGGTCAACTAAGCCTCAGGAGGTCAACTGAGTAGAGGAAGGTTCGTTTCTCACCTCAGCCATTCTCGAAGTGGTTTTCTGTGGTTTCCCACTTCTCCTCCAGGCAAATGCCGGGATGATACCTAATATAAGGCCACGGCCGCTTCCTTCCCTCTTCCTTGTTTACCCCTTCCAATCTTTGCACCCCCTGCTCCCGCCCCCCCCCCCACCAAGGCCCCTGTTTAGCACAGCAGATGAGGCCGCCTGGGCGAGGTACTGGTCATTCTACCCAGTTGTATCCCCTGACCGAAAGTCTCACGCTCCAGGATACTGCCCTTGAGGCGGTAAAGGTGGGTTCCCTGCCTGAGTTCGATGAAGAAACCAAATCTGGAGGGTAAAGAGATTAAGAAAGAATGAAGGAAAGATGGATTTTAGCCGTGACTCAGTTCATCGCTTTTCCACAATAGGAACCGAATTTACTAAAATCGATTATCGTTGCTTTTCCTCAAAAGTCCATAAGTCTGGATGTTGTCGATAATGAAGTTATGCGTTATTTGTTTTCATTATGGATGTATGATCCGAGAGACTGAAACTTTATGGATTTCTAAAAAATTGACGAAGATGAAGAAAGACTCGTGTTACTCGGGTTTACTAATCCTTTCCTAGGAACTCTCAAGTCTGTATGAAATGCTCGCTGGCAGACACTGTTGATTCTCGTATGTTTTGTTGTCGATAAATTTAAACTATATAGGTGAAGCTGAAAGTTGTACGTACTTGATATACGTACCAGCAGAGTATGCCGCCATATTCAGAACAGCAAGACTGTCCCCTAGACCGTATGATATGATGTGCATCAACCAGTCATTCTTTAAGGATTAACAGGATACAGTCCGGCTCCTTGGCTAAATGGTTAGAGTGCTAGCTTTTGGTCACACGGGTAACGGGTTCGATTCCCGGCAGGGTCGGGAATTTTAACCATAATTAGTTAAATCCACTGGCACGGGGGCTGGGTACATGTGTCGTCTTTACCATCGTCTCATCCTCATCATGATGCGCAGGTCACCTACGGGGGTCAAATCGGAAGACCGGCACTTGGCGAGCCGAACATGTCCTCGGACACTCCCGGCACTAAAAGTCATCCGCCATTTTATTTCAACAGCATACAGCCGCTTCTGAAGAATTGCTACGTCTATTTGACCATTAAACATTATTTATGGTTAATCATAAATTATACTTCCAGGTTAATGGCACGAACTAAGAGTGAGAAATACGAAGAAAGTACACATTTGTCCAAATGAAAAAGTGAAAACTCTATATCAGACAGGAGAGATATTTCTTTCATGACAATTTATCACATGTGTAAAGGCTTTTTTCTTTGTGTTCTGTTTAATATTGTTTATATGATCTAATCAATAACAGTGTTGTGAAGCCTTCATTCTTTATTCGTACTCCCAAATGAATTTGCATAAGAACTCGTGTGCCGGAATAAATTGGTAAGTATTGCAACATAATACGTTACAAGTTGCTCTACGTCGCACCGACAAAGGTAAGTAAATGTTTTGTTCATTTTTAATCTACACGTCAAACCCTGCCACGTAAACCACTACTTACTTGTAACGGGGACTGTAACTTACATTAACTCCCTCGTAAGTAACTGTATGGTAATTCCCTTTGTCCCTGTGCACAATTCCATAGCCTAAAGAGAGAATACAGAACAACACCGAACTTCATTGGAAAACCTCAGTACACGGTTTAAATTAAGGTTTAGTCTGGAAACTCATCTTGCACCTGAGGTAAATCAACTTGAATTTGAAGTGGATTTAAACTATTTACCAACTCGGAGTTTCCTGAAGTGAGAGTCATCACTATAAGTGGCTCGTAATTCATGTTCACCATTATAGTGGATTACCCACTACATAGTTCAGGCCCCAATCTAACTTAGTGAATGGATATAAATTGGAAGGCTTTAATTATTACCGGGCTACTAACTGCTGGCTGTGCGCTAGCTTTGTAATTATCACACTCATTCTGTATACAAACACGAATAATATACAGTGTCTTCCAACAAAGTGTAACTTGTGCATTACCGTTACTTGTGTGGCCAATCAGCGAAACATCTTAGAGAAATTCAAGACATGACCTAAACCTCACTAAGCAAGACCGTGGATTTGTCACTGACGGTTTAGCTTGTAAATAACCACAAATTGGGTGATAAACTACCGTACACGACGAAACTACTCCACTGCCGTTTCACTGTTATTAAAGGAACGTTTAAGATCTGAAACAGGACCAACATAATAATAATAATAACTGTTACCGTGTTTTTGCGGTAGTTATGCGTGAAAGAAGGTGCGGGGTGGTGAATAGGTCTCAAGCTACGAAAGTGAAATTAATTTAAAATTTAACAAGGTTATATTTTTCTTTCAAAATAAAGAAATAACAAGCATGGCAGGTACAGAGTAGCAAGTCAAAAGGTAGTTACAATATTTACAGGATTTGGGCTTCGAGCCCCGAATTCACATTTCTAGGGCAATTAGCCCAACCTTACTCCAAAATAAGTTTTACCAGAGGGGCCGAAAACCCCATTCATGTCCCAGAGCACTTGCTCCAAATTACACAGAAAAGCCTCCTCGAGGCATACAACACTCAATTTTCGAAAAGAGCCACTCGCTCTCAACTTTAAGCCTCTCAAAGGCCACACCAAACTCCACCTTCAAGTTGTCCTCTCGGGACATAGACACAGGTGTAAAATACTCAACCTACTGAGGTCTATTAAATGAAAAAGGGTAATTACATGACCTCTAAAATAACAATTTGAGAGGAGGCGATCTTGCGCTCCTAATACGCTTTGTTTAAAACCTACTTGGCACTAGGCCGTTAATACAAGGGCTAATCCCATACTAAAGAGGTGACTTAATAAGGAAATAATTTACATTAAGTCGAAGAAGAATAGGTTGAGAAAAATATAAGTTCACCTCAAAAAATATGAGTGGGAGCTCGAGAGGGTTAAGCACTCTCTATCCCAATATGTAGTTTAAAAGATAGAATAGATAGAAGTTTCTTTACATTTTAAGGAAAATTACATAATGGAAAAACTTCGGACCCGCCCCGAGAGTTAAACTGCTGAGCAAGCAAGAAAAGAAGTAATTAGTCGGCCATTACCTGGTTGTTGACTGTCGCCGAAGAAAGAGGCGCTTCCCGCCCCCTGCTATGTACTTTACACACTGAAAGATGGAACAGAAGTGGCCCGGAGACCCAAAAATCAGCAGTTTATATCCTCTCGCGGAAGGTTCGAGGCGTTAGGGGAATGAGAATACCCTCCCACAAAAACTTTTATTGGGTAGGATACCGTAACATATTCCAGTTGGGGGAAGCTACATTCAATTGGTCAGAAATAAATTAAAGAAATTCGGGATAGGCTAAATACAAAACAAGGGGAAAGAGAGGGGTATACAGCCAACTTAAGCAATAACAGAAATAAATTTAACAAGAAACAAACTTTTGAAATAAAAATTTCTCCAAAAAAACAAAAAAAAAACAGTTCTTTCACTCCGCACTAGGGTGCACTATTGTTGATCTTCAGTAGTGTCCTCTAGAAGAGAAAGTTCACACTTCTTACTACAAGCAAAACAAAAATACGTCGAAAATGACATAGTTCAAAAACTCCAAATTTTCCACGTAGTGACATCTTCTGAGAAACTTGAAAATTAATACCATCAATAAAGTTCAGACTTCCTCCAGCAGTGGAGTTTCAATTGGCGCACATTTTAAATTAGCGGCGTGGAGGTGTACCGCCCGGTACAGACCTCCCCCCCCCAAAAGTTCCTCCAGGGGTGACACATGAAATTTGTTTGCAAACAAGGTCCAAGTTTTGATGTAGATATGGAGATTAATTGCCGAAGAATTTATATGATTTTCTTAATGTGGTTCGATTCAGTTTCAAAATTTTTGTTGTAACAGGAGAAGTAAAGTTTTTATGGTTATAGAAGTTGAATTCAGAAGATAAACTTTTAATACTTGAAAGTGAAGAAAAATTTTGCAAGGTCCACCAAATATTGCTGTTGAATTCCCAAGTGCAGTAATTGCTGATAGTAATAGTTCATGTAGTTAATGTTGATTAAGTTGGATGGCCAGACCGGCCGTTGCAGCTTGCGTCCAGAGGAGGCCGCTCGGACCCCTCAAGTACCCTGAGATACCGCTCGCCCGCACTATGAGGGGAGCAGTGCTGTTGAAGCACGCCGCGCCCGCGGTGAACATATACAGGCTGCGGTCCAGTAGCAGGTCGTGCGCCGCACATCAGCCTTAGCCGGGAGGAGAGCTCCGGCTCGCCGTGCCCATGTGGTCCTCGCTGGGGAAGAGGGGGCCCTTCCTCTGACCCAGTCGCAGCACGGCGCCGCGCGGCTGCGGGGGCACTGAAACATTAAAGCTAGGCGGCAGAATTGTTGGACCATCATTTTTTTTTGAGGGCACAGGCTTGGTGGAGAGGTTGAGGGGCCAGCGGCGTGCAGAAATCCATGGCCTTAATTAAGCCACTGTGTAGAGTGGAGCAGGAGGCGGGAGCGTGGTAATGGCCGTGGCAAGGACAGGATGGCAGTTTAACCGTGCGGGAGGGGTTTACAAAAACTTACATATGAAACAAAATATTATAGAAGGGGCAGAATGCCTTAAAAGTGAAAACTCAAAAAAAAATATAACCTTCATATTCCTTTCACGATTATAGGAAGCAAGTTAACCCAGAAATTACACCGGTTTCACATGTGACAGGTGAACCCTAAATATCCTCTCGATAGCTGGATTACTTAATAATAACGTAACCGGCGTCAGGAAATCGAGAATGACACATGGCCCATGAAATCTGGGGGCAAGCTTGCCCGCGGGAACAAAATTCTTGACCATCACTTGGTCGCCTACCTTCAAATTGGTGGGTCTCCGTCCACGATCATACCTTTCCCTAACCTTTTCATGAGACACTATAAGATTGGCTTTAGCCTTCTTCCAAAGATCTTTAATGTTGTCCGGATCTATTGTCTCAGGTAGAATGTCACTCACAGACCAGAGGTTAGAGAGCGGGGTGTTGGGAACAAACTTGAACATCAAAGAGGCTGGAGTAAATTTATGTGATTCATGAACCGCCGAATTCAAAGCAAAAGCTAACCACTGCAGGGACGTGTCCCACCTGGAATGATCTTCATGGTGATAGGCAATAAGCGTGGACCTGAGATTACGGTTAACCCGTTCAGCCAGAGATGGTTGAGGGTAATAAGCAGAAGTTGTCACATGAGAGATAGACAGGTCAAAGCAGAACTTACGAAATAGATTAGATGTAAAAGCCTTAGCATTATCAGATACAATATATTGGCACGGACCGAAAGAAGCAAAAATAGAATTTAGGCAAGTAATGGTGGACTGAGCGGTAGCCAGCTTAGTCGGAAATAACCAGGAAAATCTAGTAAAGCCATCTACGCATACAAAGATGAACTTGTTGGCATTTCCCTTTGACTGGGGGAAGGGTCCTACATAATCGATATACAGGCGTTCCATGGGACGCGACGCTTGATGCGAAGACAAAAGGCCTACCTTGGTGGACATGGTGGGTTTACTGAGCAAACAAGATTTACAAGCTTTTACTTGTTCACGGATTTCACCGTCCATACCCTTCCAGATGAACATTTCACGAATCTTCTCACGAGTTTTAAAGATTCCAAGATGCCCTCCTAATGGGGTCTCATGATAGTATTTGAAGATCATAGGCACAAGAACAGCTGGAACGACAACCTTCATCATCTTATCATGCCTCGAAGGGCAACATAGAACACCATTCCTCAGAACATAAGGGACAACATGTTCCCCAGAAGAAAGGGTTTCCATTATCGGAGCCAGCGTCGGATCTTCACGTTGGTATTTCTCGATATCCCTAAAGAGCATGGGAGCATCAGTTAAGATGGCATTGACACCAGATAGTATGGACTCGGGAGGTGATGAACTGTCGGCCGGTTTGTGGGTCTCGACGTCGTTGGAAAACATACGGCTGAGTCCATCAGCGACAACATTTTCGGTACCTCTGATATGACGGACATCGAATTGGAAGGCAGAAATACGGATGGCCCAACGGGCTATACGACCAGTACGACGCGGCCTACCTAAGACCCAGCTTAAGGCTTGATTATCTGTCTCCAGGTCGAATTTGACATGTTCCAGATAGAGACGGAACTTCTCTAAGGCAAATAAGACTGCCAACCCTTCGAGCTCATAGATAGAATACTTGGCTTCTTGAGCCGATAGAGTCCTAGATGCATAGGCGATGGGTCGCCTCCCTAGTTCAGTCTCTTGAAGAAGGACTGCAGCTACTGCTGACGACGACGCATCGGTTTGGACGATGAATTTCTTCGAGAAATCAGGCATAGCAAGTACAGGGGCATTACAGAGAGCTAATTTAAGATCTTCAAAAGCGGCTCGTTGAGAAGGTCCCCACTCGAATTTGATGCCTTTCCTACGAAGAAGGTTCAAGGGCGCCGCTCTATTAGCAAAGTTAGGAATGAACTTCCTGAAGAAATTCACCATACCAATAAACCTGGCGATACCTTTAATGTCATTGGGAGGTTTAAAATCACGGATGGCCTGTGTTCTAGAATGATCGACCGCTACACCATCAGGTGACACAATATGCCCTAGGAACGACATAGAGGGCTTAGCAAAGGCAACCTTGGACAACTTGACAGTTAACCCAGCCTTACGAAGGCGATCGAGAACTTCTCGCAGATGATCTAGATGTTCTTCAAAAGTCTCTGAAAATACGACGACATCATCCAAGTAATGATATAAGTACTCAAATTTGATGTCGGAGAAGACCCTATCTAGTAGCCTAGTGAGTACAGCTGCTCCCGTGGGGAGCCCGAAAGGCACGCGGTTGTATTCGTATAAGTTCCAGTCCGTGGCAAACGCTGTAAGATGTTTAGACTCTTCGGCAAGGGGAATCTGATTATAGGCCTGATTCAAGTCCAAGATAGTTAAGAACTTGGCCTTACGGAACCATGAAAAACAAGAATGAAGGTCGGGAAGGGGCACAGATTGTAACACCACCTTCCGATTGAGAGCCCTATAATCAATGACAGGCCTGAAGCCTCCTTGGGGTTTCGGGATTAGAAAAATAGGTGACGAATACGCCGACTTAGAGGGCCTAATAATACCATCCTTCAACATCTGATCAATGATTTCTTTCAAAGCCTTCATTTTAGGTGGAGATAGCCTATATGGTGGAAAACGGACAGGAATCGAATCCGTGACCTCAATTTTGTATTCAATAAGGTCAGTAACACCAAGAGTATCAGAGAACACCTCTGGAAATGACTGACATAATTTACGAAAACTATCAGCCTGCTCCTCAGGTAGGTGTCTAAGGTCTAACAACATCTCATCCTGGGTAGGCGAAATAGATGAACATGATACAGAATTACACTTTAGCAAGGGAATTTTACAATTGGACGCAAATTTGAACGTGCACGACTTACTCTGAAGATCGAGCACAAGACCAGTGCGAGAAATGAAGTCCGCTCCCAGTATGATGGGGCAAGACAAGTGCTTAGCCACAAACAGTTTGGTTTTCCATGTGAATTTAAAAATACGAATTTTGACCTGTACAGAACCTAAAATTTCTAATGGAGATGAATTAGCCGAAACATATTGAACGGTAGATGAGCCATAGTCATGTAATTTACAAACAGACTTCAATTTTGAATACCATTGGTCCGAAATAATTGAACAAACACTGCCTGAATCTAATAGAGCTGTTATAGGCTCGTTATTTAACTCAATCTTAAGAAAAGGAACAGGTGCGGGGGTATCCGCCGCAATCCTAAGACACTCTTTGGGGCATTCGAAAGATGGATTTGCAAATTGAACGTTCCCTGAATTCACGACCTTTTTGCCAGGGGCTGAGCCTTGAGAAGCCGATTGAGTCGAATCAGCCGAAGCCGCTAGTCACATTTTATTATTGGTATTGGTGGAATTTGCACCAGAAGTTGAGCAGGAGGGGATGCTATTTGAGTTTGGGCAATTCTTGACGATATGTGAGAAAGCCCCACATTTAAAACAGCCTTGTGATGAACCAGCTCCATTATTTGCCCTACTAGACTTGATCAGTGGACACTTATTGCGAAGATGGTCAGGCGACCCGCAAGCATAACATTTATGAGGTGTGACTGATCGGCGAGGTGGAGGCCGAGTATTACTAAAAGAAGGCGGGGGTTCTTTCGCGACACGCAAGGAATCAGCGTATCTCACTCCTTCCGCTGAGACGGCCAACGCTTCAAGTTCGGAGAAAGTTTGCGGGCACGCCGCGAAACACAAATATGACCTATAGGGAGGTGAAATTCCTTCTACAATAGCCTGTACAATTTGATCTTCAGGAAAATGAAGGGCAAACACCCTAGTATAGAATTTAATATCTTGGATAAAGTCAGCCAAGTTTTCATCCAAACGCTGTACACGATAATAGTACTTTTGAATAAGGGAGGACCTGGCCCTAGCCGGGATGAAGTTAGCTAGCAAGTGGGCGTGGAAATCCTCAATAGATGATTGCTCGGCAATGGCTCTTACTATTTTATCAGAGAGAATACCAATTGCATAGGGATAGATAATTTGCAAAATTTGACATGGAGAAAGAGAAAACACAAGGGCATGATCATGAAATTCAACTAAAAATCTTAAAAAGGAAATTACTTCACTAGAGGTATTAACGGAAAACTTAGAAATACCTCTGAGCAACATTGCCAATGGATGAGGCAAACTGCTGAACCCGGGTGACATAGTAGGTAAAGGTTTCAATGGCAAGGAAGTTAATTCCGAACGTATATTATTCAACGATGCACGGCGTCCAGACTCGTTGTCTAATGGGGCAGAGATAGTTTGAGCAGCAACGGTTATCCTATTAACTTCTCCCTTAGGAGGCTCTTCCTCGGAACCTGCATTCATCGTGGTGGGTTGATCAATTTTGGGAGGAATTTCCCCAGTTAACAATTGAGTGACCTTGCTAGATAACTCAGAAATATTTTCAAGTAGCGTTCTAGCTTCCGTCTTCTGAACGTCATTCAACTTCAGAGACAACAGATCGTTAACTCTATTTGAAAAATGAAACAGCCTGGCTTGCCCACGCTTAATTTGATTAGGAGAAGGATCATTTTCATAAAAAAAACTAACTACAGAGGCTTACCCAGTAATATTCTCGACGATCGTGGAAAGAGAGTCGTCAATTTCTTTCTCTCCCAAGGTGGGGATGGAAATTGGTAATTCAAGGGACTCTCTAAGCTTGTTTGTGTCTACCGCAACCGTGCCTCCAGATTGCACATTTCTAATAGTCAATTCATAGATCAACTCCTCCTTGCGCAAGTAGTTAAGATGGAGAACATCGCGAGGGCCGGGCATGATGAGAGAACAATTTTGAAAAACTCAAAAAATTCCAGCAACTGAGAAAATGGTTAGAGTTCTGATCAAAACAATGTTTAGCCGTCAAAAGGGGCTAAAATGAGACCCATTCAACCACGCTCTGCTACCACTTGTTACCGTGTTTTTGCGGTAGTTATGCGTGAAAGAAGGTGCGGGGTGGTGAATAGGTCTCAAGCTACGAAAGTAAAATTAATTTAAAATTTAACAAGGTTATATTTTTCTTTCAAAATAACGAAATAACAAGCATGGCAGGTACAGAGTAGCAAGTCAAAAGGTAGTTACAATATTTACAGGATTTGGGCTTCGAGCCCCGAATTCACATTTCTAGGGCAATTAGCCCAACCTTACTCCAAAATAAGTTTTACCAGAGGGGCCGAAAACCCCATTCATGTCCCAGAGCACTTGCTCCAAATTACACAGAAAAGCCTCCTCGAGGCATACAACACTCAATTTTCGAAAAGAGCCACTCGCTCTCAACTTTAAGCCTCTCAAAGGCCACACCAAACTCCACCTTCAAGTTGTCCTCTCGGGACATAGACACAGGTGTAAAATACCCAACCTACTGAGGTCTATTAAATGAAAAAGGGTAATTACATGACCTCTAAAATAACAATTTGAGAGGAGGCGATCTTGCGCTCCTAATACGCTTTGTTTAAAACCTACTTGGCACTAGGCCGTTAATACAAGGGCTAATCCCATACTAAAGAGGTGACTTAATAAGGAAATAATTTACATTAAGTCGAAGAAGAATAGGTTGAGAAAAATATAAGTTCACCTCAAAAAATATGAGTGGGAGCTCGAGAGGGTTAAGCACTCTCTATCCCAATATGTAGTTTAAAAGATAGAATAGATAGAAGTTTCTTTACATTTTAAGGAAGGTTACATAATGGAAAAACTTCGGACCCGCCCCGAGAGTTAAACTGCTGAGCAAGCAAGAAAAGAAGTAATTAGTCGGCCATTACCTGGTTGTTGACTGTCGCCGAAGAAAGAGGCGCTTCCCGCCCCCTGCTATGTACTTTACACACTGAAAGATGGAACAGAAGTGGCCCGGAGACCCAAAAATCAGCAGTTTATATCCTCTCGCGGAAGGTTCGAGGCGTTAGGGGAATGAGAACACCCTCCCACAAAAACTTTTATTGGGTAGGATACCGCAACATATTCCAGTTGGGGGAAGCTACATTCAATTGGTCAGAAATAAATTAAAGAAATTCGGGATAGGCTAAATACAAAACAAGGGGAAAGAGAGGGGTATACAGCCAACTTAAGCAATAACAGAAAGAAATTTAACAAGAAACAAACTTTTGAAATAAAAATTTCTCCAAAAAAAAACAGTTCTTTCACTCCGCACTAGGGTGCACTATTGTTGATCTTCAGTAGGGTCCTCTAGAAGAGAAAGTTCACACTTCTTACTACAAGCAAAACAAAAATACGTCGAAAATGACATAGTTCAAAAACTCCAAATTTTCCACGTAGTGACATCTTCTGAGAAACTTGAAAATTAATACCATCAATAAAGTTCAGACTTCCTCCAGCAGAGGAGTTTCAATTGGCGCACATTTTAAATTAGCGGCGTGGAGGTGTACCGCCCGGTACAATAACAATAATATTATTAATAATAATAATAAATACAAGAATAATAATAGGCTAATAATAATAATGTTAATAATTAGGGGCCGACGACTTAGATGTTAGGCCCCTTTAAACAACAAGCATCATCATCATCATCATCAAACTCTTCAACAGTAGAGGCCCGGTGCAAATCTTTGTAGTTGACCCCCAAGATTGACCTACGCATTTGGATGTGTGATAATTATCATGATGTAGGGAGAGGTTCAAACCGGTGCCGGCATTTAGCTTACTCCTAAGGAATTGTCACCATACTACGGACGAATCACTTTTTTGTTTTTGTTTTGCTAGTTGCTTTACGTCGCATCGACACAGATAGGTCTTATGGCGACGATGTACAGGGAAGGGCTAGGAGTGGGAAGGAAGCGGACGTGGCCTTAATTAAGGCCCAGCCCCAGCATTTGCCTGGTGTGAAAATGGGAAACCTCGGAAAACCATTTTCAGGGCTGCCGACAGTGGGGTTCGAACCTACTATCTCCCGAATACTGCATACTGGCCGCACTTAAGCGACTGCAGCTATCGAGCTCGGTAAGACGAATCACTATCAACGGCGTGAAACGAATACAGGATTATGGAGTTCTTTCATTCAACCTCAGAACCCTGCAAGGCAAAAGAAAGCTATAACAAAGAATTGTCTCTTGTATTTATAATGTTTATTAGTGTTAACAAATTCAGGTTTTGATAATGTATGGCTTATAATGTGCTGTTTTAATAAATGTAAGGACATTTGCACTAATATTGGAAGTCGGAGTTGCCAGGCTATTTCTCCTCCACTATAAATATAGCAAATGAATTAATTTGCCAAGCATATCTTTCATGTTGCATCCGGAGTGTCCAGAAAAACACAGGCAGACCAAATATTTTCTGTCTCAGGAGTCTAAGTTCGAGGTCATTGGCTTCTGCAAAAATATAAAGCGTGATCAAAAAGTTTCCGTTTGAGGGTGTTGCTGCAGCGGACTTGCAACATAGCGCGACTCCGATGTGGGTATATAAGCACGGACATGTAAGCAAAGGGATTCGTGTGGCACTCGTGTAGTTCCGAGGTGCGTGCAATAAATGCGACCACGTGAACTATGGCGACGTTATTACCAAATGCGTCCAAACAGGACCAACGTGCTGTTATTCTGTTCTAGACTGCCGAAGAACAATCACCGGTGGACATCCATCGGAGAATAAAGACTGTGTATGGGGCAGGATGTCTGTCGATAACCACCGTTGTGGAATGGTGCACCAAGTTCTCTGCTGGTAGGGTTTCGACACAATACGCCGGTAGCTCTGGGAGGTCAGCCTCATCCATTACGGACAAGAACTCAAGTGGGAGACACTCGAGCAAACTCCCTATAGTCCTGATATCTCCCCATGCTATTATCTCGCCTTCGGTTCCCTCAGAAAAGTCTTGCAGTGTCGACGCATTGTATCGGGCGAGGATGTGCAGCAGGCGGTTGCGGACTTCCTCACGCAGCAGGACTCGGTGTTTTTCTACACGGGGATCTTCAACCTGGTGCTCTGGTGGGATGAGTGCCTCAATGCTCACGCCCACTTTTCCTGATTGGCCTCCCGATTCAGGACTGTACGGCCATTGAATAGAAACTTTTTGATCGCCCATTATACATTCAGCCAACTCCATTTTTGAAGCTGAACATTGTATTGCTTTTCGATGAGATAGGGTTTATTAACTGATGGACAGGCGGTGAAATGTGGTCGAAACTTGCTGGATTCTTTTATGAATTCAATTACGGGATTCATGCCTGACAGCTGGAGAGCTGGTAGCAGAGACTAAGCTCATATACTATTTATCAAACTCTGGAAGTCTGACACTCATTGGTCATATAAACTGGGAGGGTATTCATAAGAGATGGAGTCATTTAATCCCTGAGACTCCCTAAGGTGATGTTTGAGAAGGCACCACTTGAATTTCTGCCAAAGGTCCGTTGTACAGGTACTCAAATGCATGGTGGAACACACTTATGGCAAGCTGACTCTAACAGAACACATAACTTACAGTACAAGCCTGGAAGCTGAGGGCAGATGACTCAGCGAGTAGAGAGAAAATATGCCTGGCTGAAAGGCTCAGACGGTTGAGGCGCTGGCCTTCTGACTCCACCATGGTAGTTTCGATCCTGTCTCAGTCCGGTTGTATTTGAAGGTGTTCTAATATGTCAGCCTCGTGTCGGTATATTGATTGGCATGTAAAATACCTCCTGCGAGACAAAATTCCGATATCTCAGAGACTCCGAAAGCCGTCAAAGTAATTATTGGGGCGTAAAACCAATAACATTGATTAAGAGACGAAGTACCCTATGGCGAGTTATAGCCCTGATAGGCTTTGGCCTACTAAGCGAACGCTGCACACCCCGGAGGCCTGTAGAAGTGACGCATTGCCAGGTGAGACGAATCCTCCAGGCCATTATTCTTGGTTATCTAAACAACGGTCGCCATCTCACTGTCACATAGCTCATGAACTGTAATCACTTAGGCTGGAAGGATCTCGAATCAACCCTCAGATCAAGGTATAAATCCCTGACTTCGCCGGCAATAGAACCCCAGACCTCCAGAGGAGATGCTTGCACGGTGCCCTTAATTCATGGTGCCGGCAAGGGAATTGAAGGCAACGGCAAGTGTTTTTTCCCAAGAGGTCATCTATCCAAATGCTGATCGCGCCCAATGTTGCCTAAATGCGGTGATCAGACGAGAACAGGTGGATTCGACATAGTATGGCTGTTGGCATTACTATCTTTCTTTTTAATAAATGTAATCATAGGATAACGAGATGATGGACGAAAGCTAGCATATGACACGCCGTACTTAAACACATGCTGCATTTTTTCTTCTTTCGTTTTAGTGGACTATGGACCACGTTCATTCGAATTCAGCTTCATCTGTTTCTGGGCTTTAATCCTTGTCAAAAACTCCTTCATCCATTCACCCTGCAATCTCCTCCTTTCTTCTGTCTATGGGTACGGGATCTAACCTTTCCTTGAAACCTCTTGGTGGCCTTAATCCTCGACTTGTAAGCATCCCTGTTGCTGACTTCCGTTCCTGGCATTCCCTTGTCTTCCAGGTCATTCTTCACCTCCTGATACTAACGCACCGTAGTTTTCCTGATTTCAAAAAGTATTTTTTATCTGATTGATAAATCTTCCCGGTGTTCATTCTGTAGATATGTCCGAAGAACATGGCTCTCCTCTTCCGGATGGTATTTAAGATCTTTTCCACCTTGAGATATAATTCCTTGTTTCTTTTCTTTCTGTATGATCCATCCTCTGCTTTTTGAGTTCCCATAATCTTGTTCAGAATCTTTCTCTCCATTAGTTCCTACTTCTTGCCCAAGCCTGTTTTTTTTATCAAATTCAAACATTCAGCCACATATAAAGCCTCCGGGCGGATGACTGTCTGGTAGTATTTAAAGTTTTTATTGACCGAGATCTTCTTGTAATTGAAAGTGTTCATAGTTTATATGCCAGGCTCATCTTCTTGATTCTTAAGAGTGCCTCTCCTTCTGACGGGTTATTGTCTATCCACTCTGCAAATAATAATAATAATAATAATAATAATAATAATAATAATAATAATAATAATAATAATAATAATAATAATAATAATTTCACGTGTGTGTACCTAACCTGTTCGGTCCTTGCAAGAAGCGTGGGGGCATGAAGAGATTTGAGCCTATGGTATTGTATACTATTCGGTTACCACAATTTAGCCATTATTTTTTGTCTTTATTTATTCGTAAGTTATCAAATTTAATGGCTAGTGTTCTCAAAATTAGAAAATAAACAATATTAATAAATAATTACATCTTGCACTAGAAGTTGAAGTCGTCAATATATATATTTACAGGTTGCTCTACATCCTATCGACAAATATAAGTCTTATGTTGGCGACAGGACGCGAAAGGACTAGGTGCGCGAAGGAAGTGGCCGTGGCCTTAATTAAGGTACAGCCCCAGCATTGCCTGATGTGAAAATGGGAAACCACGAAACACCATCTTCAAGGCTGCTGACAGTGAGGCTAGAACCCACTATCTCCCGAATACTGGATACTGGCCGCACTTAAGCGACTGCAGCTACCGACCTCGGTCTCAATAATTCTTCTTGTTGTAATTTATCTGTTTACCCTCCAGGGTCTGATTTTCCCTCGGACTCAGCGAGGGATTCCACCTCTACCACATCTAGTGCAGTGTCCTGGAGCTTCAGACTCTGTGTCTACGGATACAACTGGGGAGGATGACCAGTACCTCGCCCAGGCGTCCTCACTTGCTATGTTGGACAGGGGCCTTGTGGAGGGATGGGAAGATTGGAAGGGGTAGACAAGGAAGAGGGAAGGAAGCGGCCGTGGCTTTAAGTTAGGTACCATCCCGGCATTTGCCTGGAGAACAAGTGGGAAACCACGGAAAACCACTTCCAGGATGGCTGAGGTGGGAATCGAACCCACCTCTACTCAGTTGACTTCCCGAGGCACATTTGACCCGGTTTCTGCCCTCGTATCACTTTTCAAATTTCGTGACAGAGCCGGTAATCGAACCCGGGCCTCCGGGGTTGACAGCTAATTACACTAACCACTACACCACTGAGGCGGACGGTCTCAATAATTTTAGAGCTTTAGATGAAAATTTTACTGCAACCTCGCTCTTCCTATCGCGTCAATGACTTTTTCAAATACCGGTAATTTAGAGCTTAATGAACTTTATGTTGAATTAGTCCATGAGTAATACGTGCTTAAAGTTTATTGTGAATAAATGATTGTAAAATCTTACATGAATTCATATGAATTGAAAACGAGGACTGTCAAATAATGTGTGAACTATTAGTTTCTTACTTAGGTTTTTTTAACAATAATATTTAATATGCTGTCAAATTTATTAAAATCTACACCCTGTTTCCAGTCACTTCAGTGAGTCAAGAATGGTATGAAGGAAGTCCACATCTAGCTGCGAGGATAGAAATTGTACCGGCTGCCGAAACCTGCCGCACTCCTCTGGGGCAATGATTAATGAATGACGGATGTAATGAAATGATACTGGAGAGCGTTGTTGGAATGAAAGATGACAGGGAAAACCGGAGTACCAGAAGAAAAACCTATCCCGCCTCCGCTTTGTCCAGAAAAAATCTCATGTGGAGTGACAGGAATTTGAAGCAAGGAACCTAGCGGTGAGAAGCCGGTGCGCTGCCACCTGAGCCACGGAGGCTCCAATATACTGCCAAATATTCACTGATACTTTCGGGGGGAATATCTCTGATTTCTTCTAAGGAACAAGGAGTTTAATATCCCTTCATACGCTCATGAATTTTAAGGGATGTCAGCGTTCCTGAATTTCGGAGATATGAGATTTTATGTTTCAGTTCTCTTGAAGGCCACCTAACTGCACCAGGATTCCATCTCGTAAAACTGAGTATAACAGGCCCTGCACAGTTAGTCTCCAACAATAGTTCACTGACAAGAAATATATGAATTCATCATCATCATCATCATCTGTTTACCCTCCAGGTTCGGCTTTTCCCTCGGACTCAGCGAGGGATCCCACCTCTACCACCTCAAGGGCAGTGTCCTGGAGCTTAAGACTCTTGGTCGGGGGATACAACTTGGGAGTATGACCAGTACCTCGCCCAGGCGGCCTCACCTGCTATGGTGAACAGGGGCCTTGTAGGGGGATGGGAAGATTGGAAGGGATAGGCAAGGATGAGGGAAGGAAGCGGCCGTGGCCTGAAGTTAGGTACCATCTCGGCATTCGCCTGGAGGAGAAGTGGGAAACCACGGAAAATCACTTCCAGGATGGCTGAGGTGGGAATCGAACCCACCTCTACTCAGTTGACCTCCCGAGGCTGAGTGGACCCCGTTCCAGCCCTCGTACCACTTTTCAAATTTTCGTGTCAGAGCCGGCAATCGAACCCGGACCTCCGAGGGTGGCAGCTAATCACGCTAACCACTACATCACAGAGGCGGACAATATATAAATTATGAAGTTAAAAGTATAGTGCTAGGTATTTGTAGTGATTTTAAGAATCTGAATGTCACGAAATACTGGTTATTCGCTTCTTAATAATACGTATAATTCCTCTTCTACATGTTCAAATTGCACTCTTACGGTATGACGTCAAACGACGGAATAATTCCTCACGAGAGTAATACGCCCAACTCCTCGAAATTCAGAATCAAGGTGATCAGTACAAAAGATCTGTTTGCACTCTAGCTCAAGATGTACGTACCGCATTTTCCCATCTGCATTGCCGTACAAGAGGAGTGTTGCGAACAAGAGAAAAGCATTTTCTAAAGAGGATTATGTACGCTTCGGCAGGTCAACAGTCGTAACCTCAGTGCGAAGATTTAGGGACAGTTGCTGTGACACAGGACATTGTAAGAGACAGGACTCAATATCTTTCAAACATCGCATTTAACGTCGAATTCAGGTGATTTCTCAAATTTGGTTGCACATAAGTGAAATTCATACTTGCGTTCCGTTGTAAATATGTGTATAATTGTTTATTATTTTGGAATCATAGTACATTACACGCGAAAAATTACGGTAATGCTGCTGTATTCGAGCCTTGTACTTTCTAAGACGGAATATGCTAATCTTTACTGAAACAGAAGATGTGGTAGGCATAACGAGATGAAAATCCGTCCAGAGACGAATTTGAATATTTTAAGATACATGGTAATTACCTATACAGAATTGTATTACTTCTAGATTTCACTACCGAGCTCGATAGCTGCAGTTGCTTAAGAGCGGCCAGTATCCAGTAATCGGGAGATAGTGAGTTCGAGCCACAGTGTCGGCAGCCATAAAGATGATTTTCCGTGGTTTCCCATTTTCACACCAGGCAAATGGTAGGGCTGTACATTAATTAAGGCCACGGCCGCTTCCTTCCACTTCCTAGACCTTTCGTATACCATCGTCGCCATAAGACATATCTGTGTCGGTGCGACGTAAGGCCAAATAGAAAAAAATTTTTGAAAAAATCTAGATTACACATTTAGCTCACTGGAAAACATACGATAAAGTAATGATATATATTTTAATAGTGGACGAGTCAAGGAACAATTTTCTTCTTCATAATCTGTTTATTCTCCAGGGTTGGTTTTTCCATTCGACTTAGCGAGGGATCCCACCTCTACCGCCTCAAGGGCAGTGTCCTGGAGCATGAGACATTGGGTAGGGGGATACAACTGGGGAGGATGACCAGTACCTCGCGCAGGCGGCCTCACCTGCTATACTGAACAGGGGCCTTGGTGGGGGACGGGAAGACTGGAAGTGGTAGGCAAGGAAGAGGGAAAGAAGCGACCGTGGCCTTAAGTTAGGTACCATCCAGGCTTATGCCTGGAGGAGAAGTGGGAAACCACGGAAAACCACTTCCAGGATGGCTGACGTGGGAATCGAACCCACCTGTACTCAGTTGACCTCCCGAGGCTGAGTGTACCCCGTTCCAGACCTCGTGCCACTTTTCAAATTTCGCGGCAGAGCCGGGAATTGAATCCGGGCCTCCAGAGGTGGCAGCTAATCACACTAACCACTACACCACAGAGGCGGACAAAGAATAATATTACTTGTTCTATTGTTCAGAAACAAAGGGATATATCCCATTCCGACTTACATTTCCTATCCTGCAGTTTGTAGTCACACTGACATATTTCGCATAGGTACACAAGTACCGAGCATATGGCCATGTGGTTAGGGTTACGCAGCTGTGAGCTTGATTCTGGAAGATAGTGGGTTCGAACCCCATTCTTGGCAGTCCTGAAGATAGTTTTCAGTGGTTTCCCATTTTCACACCAGGCAAATTCTGAGGCTGTACCTTAATTAAGGCCAGGGCCGTTTCCTTCCCACTCTGTCCTTTTCCTATCCCATCGTCGCCATAAGAATTATATGTGTCGGTGCGACGTAAATCAAGTTGCAAAAAAGAAAACCAGCGCACAATACTTTAAATAAGAATCTTGTCACAGAAGCAGTTACAAAGCAGTGAATTTATTGAACTAGTGGTCACTGGCGGAGCTCCCTCACTCTGATCCTCTTTGTGCGGGCAAAATTCATGGGATTTTGTTTATATATTGTTCCCTTATTCTACTATTAAACTAGTCAGAGGATCCCAGGCGTGCTCAATCCGAACTCCGCTAAAATATACCTATCATAAAATTACGCCCTGGATTTTTGATGTAGAACAAGACAAGGTACACTATCTCTATAAATGATATTGACAGTAGCATGACGCCAGTTTTGGGAACGATATTTATTCATAAAAGCAAAGGAATGAAATAGACCTTCAATAAAACAGGTGACAAAACTTTACAAATCCTTACGTTGACTCGATTTTGTAGAGTACGTCTTGGGGTAATCTTTACAATTAAACATAGCAATCGTACGCCGACACACGCACTTAGCGTTACACTGACCACAGAAAATATGTTAACACTTTAAAGAAATTGGGCTCATGTGCTCACACCACGCACCCGCTTGTTTCGTTAATTCATTCAGCTATAGATAAGTACTTTCCTTGTCTGCACATTTGGCAATGCAGTAGGGTCCCTGACTTTAGTTGTCATGTAATGCACTTTGGGGGTAAAATACCTAATGTAACTATACACATAAAATATCTGAGTCGTAAAGCACATCCTACTATAACAAAAGTCGCAACACAAATATATATATATCAAACCGTCGATCGGAACCACACACAAACAAATCACAAGAACAGAAACAAATATGTACAAAAATTACAGAGCATAACACGTTGTCATACTTTCCATTCCAAAATAATAAGTATGCTTCATTCAGGCTATTCCACATACACAATCAGGATGGAAAAGGTATCAAAATAAACAAATAACACTTTGTAGAATTCACTCCCTAATCAAAGTTGGTTCTTGGAAAAGATTACATAACACTAATTCTGATAAATACCGATATAACCACATCAGGATGACTTAGAAATGAAAACAACGCTCTATTTAAATATCTCATCTACAACAATCCAGAAATGTCATGGACAAAATACAAAGATTGGCCGCTTCCAAAAATCCTTCTCGGTAGACGCAAATAAATTACCCTCGCCTATCACACGGCGGAATAACACAAAATAACGGAGATTCAGACTTCCAAAAACAGCGAAATCCTCGCGGGATCTTAGCCTGAGCAAAATTTTGAAACAAATCTACCCGAGTTAAGTCACTCAATAATCATCAATAAATCAGGCCAAACTGAGGAACGCGTCCCTTTATATTCAACAAAATATACTCCCAAGTGAAAAAAGATTGATAAAATCTGACATCAGAAATAGATGATGCTGTACTATTCCTCAACTCTCTTCACAAGTCCGCGCTCGTTAAGGTAAATTCAAATAAATGACCAACTCTGCTCTAATCTAAATTTGAAAACTGAAATAATACCAAACTATAGGTAAATTTATTCCTACATTTTAAAAAAAAGGACACGCAGCACTGGTAATTTTTACCTCAAGATGACCGTAACTGCATTATTGGTTGATGTCATCCTGAGGGTTGTCTGTTCACTATTTCCGCCCTAAGAAAGTTGTGGAGAAACACAAGGTAATGCATAATAAAGGAACATGGAACGTCCTATGTTCGGGTGTGGTACTACTTTTAAAGAATTAGATCTTCCTGACTTGGACTTCTCATGGCAATCGTTATTATTCAAGTACTGCAATATCCGTCTCCATGGCTAAATGGTTAGCATGCTGGCCTTACTATCACTGGGGTACCGGCTTCGATTCCCAGCAGGGTCGAGAATTTTAACCATTATTGGTTCATTCCGCTCGCACGGGAGCTGGATGTATAGGTCGTCTTCATTATCATTTCATCCTCATCAGGACGCGCAGGATGCCTACGGGTGTCAATTCAAAAGACCTGCACCTGGAAAGGCGAACTTGTCCTCGGACACTCCCGGCAATAAAAGCTGTACGCCATTTCATTTAACTACTGCAATACATAAGAACGATAAAAAAAAATGAAAATAGTACATTTTGAACACACACTCCACATACTGAACACTGTCGTCGCCCGGTGATTTTATAACTTTCATGCCGTTTTTAACGCTCACCGGCCCAAGTACGGTTTCGAAACTGTCCAAAATTATGTGTGTCCAAAGTATCTCTTTCTAGAAAACGTGGAAATGGGTTCGTGAATTTGCAGAGGGTTTGACGACTGCAGAAGACTAAAGACAGGATGGTCATCGATCATCAGCAGATGCGCTTGTTAATTCCACTGATGAAATTATATCAAAGAACAGACGTGTAACACTGAGTCAGTTGGGGGTGTTGTACGAACAGAACACCACTTTCTATCGGCAAGCAAAGTACAATTCATTTTCCGCACGACCAATTTCCTAACGACTGTGGTGAACGTATCGAAATATACGGAGCGTTTCAGAAATGATCAGTGTTTTATATCTTGACCTGTATTAGCCTATTCATCTATAAACGGCTAGAGAATGGTACTCATAATTATCAACTTGGCAGATAATTCTGAGGCTCTAACCAAAGTTTCAGGTATAGTGAATTCTGTAAAAACTGTTTCGCATAGGCTGTATTAATTATCTGGCTATTTGGTTGAATAGTCAGCGCCAAGGTCATCGGGCCACAGGGTTCCCGGTTTGATTCCTGGATGGAGCAGATATTCTGAATGGGGCTGCTTCCTATGACTCGAAGACAGGGTATTTGAGTTTGCGTCAATACGCTCCTCTTCATATATACACAACAACCACATGCAATAGTGAGTAGATTCCTCCGCAAAGGGTCAAGTCCAAATGTGCGACACATATCGCAGCCGTGACCACCCCATCCCCTCAGGGTGTGCGAAAATCAGCCGAAGATGAAGAACGAGTCGAAACAGCAATTTACATCTTGTCGAAATACGTGAAAATTACAACAGACATAGAGAAAAAAATTCTTAGATATGTCACTACCTCCTAATGATCATTCGTTCACTAATAATACCTTACCCACAATTAAAATGAGTGAGTTTGTTCGTTGCTGCTCTGTCATGGGTTAAAAAAAATATATTTGTGTAATAAACTTGTATAGGTATCGTGCTATTGGGTCAAAAAATATTAATAAGGAAGTTTGAGGTGCAGAGGTTAGTGTGATTAGCTGTCACACCCGGAGGCCTCTGGAGGTCAATTGAGTAGAAGGGAGTTCGATTCCCACCTCAACCATCCTCGAAGTGGTCTTCCGTGGTTTCCCACTTCCATTCAAAGCAAATACCGGGATGGTACCTAACTTAAGGCCATGGGCGCTTCCTTCCCTCTTCCTTGTCTATCCCTTCTGTGCATCATAGGGGGTGAGGCTGTCTGGGTGAGGTACTGGCTCTCCTACCCACTTTCATCCCCAGACCAAAAGTCTCACGCTCCAGGATACTACCCTAGAGGCAGAGTTGTCATTCCCCGCTGAGTCCGAGGGAAAAACCAACCCTGGAGGGTAAACGGATTAAGAAAGGAAGTTTATGAGTTTGTTTGTGGAGAATAACTTTGAGAACCACTCAACCGATTTCGGTAATTCTTTAATGGAGATGAGACATCAGGTTCGCTTCAGTATCAATGTGCGGGCAGGAATTGTGGGTGACGGACTCATAGGGCCGTACACGTTACCAAACAGATAAACAGTTTGTCTGTATCACTGATTACTACGCGATGAATTACCAGTGCTACTAAGGAACGTTGCCCTTGCATATAGACAACGAAAGTAGTTTATGCTCACCGGGGAACCACCCCATTTACTACACCTCGTGCGACAGTACTTATCCCAAAAATTTCCTGGGCGATGGATTGGTCGAAGAGCTCCGGTAGCATGACCTCCCCATTCACCTGACTTCAATCCTATGGATTTCTAGCTATCGGGACATTTGAATGCATTAGTTTATGCCCAACCAATCGAAAATGTTCACACGTTACGAGTGTATGTGACCAAATCTGAGCACAGCCAGTGTGATCTCAAGAGTTCGTGATTCGTTCATCAATCAATCAATACTGATCTGCATTTAGGGCAGTCGCCCAGGTGGCAGATTCCCTATCTGTTGCTTTCCTAGCCTTTTCCGAAATGATTTCAAAGAAATTGGAAATTTATTGAACATCTCCCTTGGTAAGTTATTCCAATCCCTAACTCCCCTTCCTATAAATGAATATTTTCCCCAGTTTGTCCTCTTCAATTCCAACTTTATCTTCATACTAGCGAATGTACCCGTGCTTCGCTACGGTATTCTACATTGTATTCGAATATCGAAGTAAATAGTGTACATGCAGTAAATAAGATAGTTTTAAAATTGCATGTCTCTTAGCGTTATCCGAGAAAGAGCATGGGGAGGTCCCCGTACGTTTCCAATGTAAAGTGTTTGTTACGGATTTGTGATATAACGGCAGGCTCACTTGCCTACTGGCATTCACAATCAGGTTGGGAAGTTTACATTATAATTGCAGGCCCCATTGCCTACTATGCGGACAGAATCGATTTGGGGAGTTTTCGTTAAAATGGCAGCCCCCCTTTCCTACCTCCAGACAGATTACAGTTTTTATTATAATGGCAGGCAATTACCCTACTATCACTCGAAATTGAGTTGTGCAGTTATCATTATAATGACAGGCCCCTTTTCCTACTGCCAGCCAGCGTACTGCCAGTCACACCAAGTTGGTGAGTTTCCATCAAAATAGCAGGCCACTATGCCTAATGCCAGTCACATTTTAGATGAGTACATTTCTTTATAATGGCGGGCACCCTTGCCTACTGCCAAACACAATCGGGTAGGGGAGTTTTAAACAAAACTGCATGCTCACTTACCTTCTGCAAGTCAAATCGAGAAGGGAACTATTCATTACAATTGTAGGCCTTCCTTACTAATGACAGTTACACAGGAGTTGGAGAAGGAACCCTTTCCTACTGCCAGTCAAAGTCGGTGTGGGGAGTACTGATTACAATAGCAGACCGACCCTTTCTCGATCGCTAAATCGACATCAGTGAATATATATAGATCGACATACGAAAGTATATGCGTGTTTACAATATTGAAGACCTTCATTTACAGATTAACTGCTACTAAACGTACGTCATATCGACAAAGGATTATACCATAAGACACGCCGGATTTAGTGGCCTAAATGGCTGGTCCAATGATATGTCATCTATTCTTGGGTCAGATTTAGAAACGTGGAACAGGGTAAAGGTTTTGTAAGATCATCTCACATTACGCTACTTTTCGGATAATAATGTGACAGCTACATACGTAGCATTTGGCTCACATATGGCTACTGAGTGGGCCAATTTTCGTGAAGAGTTTGATGATTCTGTATTTCATATAAGTAATTGAAAGTATGAATAATGCATGTGAAAATTCCAAATTGACTTAACATCGATTAATAGAGAAAAATCAAACGTAAAAGGGATACAGATACGGCATAAAGTCATAAGACCAAGGTTGTAGATCATTCCAAATTGAACGGAGATTGTGCAATCCGTTACGTGATAGGAATTTCCGAAGGTCTGCACCATCATTAAAATTGCCTGCATATTTCGATATTCTTCGGGGATAAAAAATGAAAAATTTAATGATATAGGATTTTTCATTCGTTACAGGCTAAAACGTATAATTTTGTCAAATTTCAATTATCTTCTTATTCTTCTGGCAGATTATGCCACAATGTGGATTTTGGGCGAGGCGGGTAAAAATTAGGACTTTCAGGAAATCAAAAATTATGGAGATTGTTATTATTACCCCTTAAACGGAAAGCTGTACGAAAATTTCGCCAAAATAGTCAGTGTAGAGGTACACAGTCGTTACGATTTGATTTATATAGATAAGGAATCTGCTCCATGTAAAACACCTTTTGGGCTATGTCCGCTGGACTTAACCTGCAAAAGTGACCATTCATGATATCTCCCTTATTAATCCTCCTGACGAAAAAATGCACATGAAAAAAAAGGTTTAGAGGTGGAATTCCATCAGGTTTGGTCGATTTCCAGTCAGGTTGGTCTTGTTCTGTATATATTGTGGAAGAGTAAAATCACCATTTCGGTTCCTTATAAACCGCCAGTCCATTCCGGAACATGAAATGTGATTTACGTTTAAAACCTACCTTTGGACAGGTGGATGCTAAATATAAATTTTGTTTCGAATGTCTTCAGTAGTTTTCAAGTTGTAAGGAATACGCTTTACACGCACCCGCTCGTGAGTTAAGTCCGATGGGACTTGTACAGAAAAACGGTCCTTTAATGATATCTCCCTTATTGATCCTCGTATCGAAATGATGCACATGAGAAAAAAAGGTTTAGACATTAATTTCTACCAAGGTAGGTAGACTTCCATAAACTTTTGTTGTGTATATTTTTTGGAAGTGCAAAATCACTGTTTCGGTTTCGTATAAACCCCCAGTTAGTTCAGGGATTTAGAAACAATATTTGCCCTGAAACCTATCAAGGACAGGTGTATTCTAAATACGAATCTTGGTGGAAATGCATCCAATAGTTTCTAGCATTCACGTACATACGGCGTAATTAAGGAAGAAAATAATACAGTTAAGAATGTTGAAACTAATAGAAAATGGATTATAACTGAGGACAGCCGGATAACGACAAATAAATAAATGCCGTGAGTTATGGATATAATAAAGCGCTAACAGAGGAGAAATTTAGGTTCAGTGATTCTTAGGTAAACAAATATGAAGATGACTAATGGTGTTATTACTTAATCTATTCGAGGGCGGTTATAACCTCCAACGATATTCCGCCAATATCCCGCAGATGAGCCGATTGATGCCTCTCTTGCCATCTACCCAAGGAACAACCACGAATTTAAAAGCATGATGAGGAAAATGGCAATACGTTACTTCCCTACTGGCATGCAGTCAGAGACGTTGCCATGGTAACCTGTAGGTTCGTTGTCGGTCTGTCGGTCACTAAATGCAGAGCATGATACCAGCAGAAAATTGTAAATTTCTCCGTCATGTGAAGAGTAAGGTAAATTATGAACATAACGAAAGTTGTTTATAATGAAGAGACGTTTCACGTACGGTAAACGAAGTTTACAGAAAATCAATAGTATAAGAGAAAATAGAGGAAAACCACTGTGGTTTTCCTATAAACACCCCGTCTATTCAAAGATTTTAAAATTATATGCATATCGGAACCTTTCGTGGGATGAGTATACTCTAAATATGAAGTTTGGCTGAGATCTATCCAGCCGTTTCGACGTGATGGTGGGAAAACCACTCTGGTTTTCCTATAAACCCCCCGTCTATTCAAGGATTTTAAAATGATATGCATATCTAAACCTTCCCCGGGATTAGTATACTCTAAATACAATGTTTGGTTGAGATCCATCCAGCCGTTTCGACGTGATGGTGGAAAAACCATTCTGATTTTCCTATAAACCCCCCATATATTCAAATATTTTAAAATGATATGCATATTGAAAACTTCCCCGCGATGAGTATCCTCTAAATATGAAGTTTGGTTGAGATCTATCCAGCCGTTTCGACGTGATGGTGGAAAAACCATTCTGGTTTTCCTATAAACCCCCTGTCTATTCAAGGATTTTAAAATGATATGCATATCAAAACCTTCTCCGGGATGAGTATACCCTAAATATGAAGTTTGGTTGAGATCTATCCAGCCGTTTCGACGTGATGGTGGAACAGACAAACAGACAGACAAACAGAAACAATTTTATTTATATAGATTTTTACACTCGTTCTTCACCCCCTTTCCATCCCCGCCCAAAGGAGTCCTATGAGTCCCTTACACAACAGTATATTTTTTTCCCAGATATTAAGTCTTATTTGTACCTATTTTGGTTGACAGCTATGCCCAAACGTACATGCATAATCTCACTGCTCTAGAATCCTGGAGCTGACGTTGCCATGGTTACGGCAGTTCATTTCTTTATCCGATTCCTAGAGCAGGGGTAGTGTGGTGCCAATATCTCCGTAACGGTTGGTTTTAGGGCCTTAAAACATGGTTTTCGGGCCCGTAGGGCTTACCGAGTTTTGTTCTTTGCGTCAAGAGGATTAAATTGAGCTTTGTCTCGTCCTTATACGACAAATTCGATATTTTGCCTATAATAGTATAAGAGAAAATGGAGGAAAACTGTTTTTCCTATAAAACCCCCGTCTTTTCAAAGATTTTAAGATGATATGCATATCGAAACCTTCCCCGGGGTCAGTATACTCTAAATATGAAGTTTGGTTGAGATCTATCCAGCCGTTTCGACGTGATGGTGGAACAGACAAACAGACAGACAAACAGACAAACAGAAACAATTTTATTTATATAGATTGTGATCTTTCCTACTTTTATAGACGCCATTCAAACCTATTCGTCTACTAATGTCATTCCACGCCATCTCTTCGCTGACAGCTCGGAACATACCACTTAGTCGAGCAGCTCTTCTTCTTTCTCTCAATTCTTCCCAACCCAAACATTGCAACATTTTTGTAACGCTACTCTTTTGTCGGAAATCACCCAGAACAAATCGAGCTGCTTTTCTTTGGATTTTTTCAACTTCTTGAATCAGGTAATCCTGGTGAGGGCCCCATACACTGGAACCATACTCTAGTTGGGGTCTTACCAGAGACTTATATGCACTCTCCTTTACATCCTTACTACAACCCCTAAACACCCTCATAAGCATGTGCAGAGATCGGTACCCTTTATTTACAATCCCATTTATGTGATTACCCCAGTGAAGAGCTTTCCTTATATTAACACCTAGATACTTACAAAGATCCCCAAAAGGAACTTTCACCCCATCAACGCAGTAATTAAAACTGAGAGGACTTTTCCTATTTGTAAAACTCACAACCTGACTTTTAGCCCCGTTTATCAACATACCATTGCCTGCTGTCCATCTCACAATATTTTCGAGGTCACGTTGCAGTTGCTCACAATCTTGTAACTTATTTATCGCTCTATAGAGAATAACATCATCCGCAAAAAGCCTTACCTCCGATTCCACTCCTTTACTCATATCATTTATATATATAAGAAAACAAAAAGGTCCGATAACACTGCCCTGAGGAACTCCCCTCTCAACTATTACAGGGTCAGACAAAGCTTCACCTACTCTAACTCTCTGAGATCTATTTTCTAGAAATGGGAAGATATAAATAAGGCTGGAATGATGCATGGTAACCCCATCTAAAGTGTATACGTGTATGCAACGGACAGATGGGTATCAGAGGACGGATTGTCCCACATCTCAACAAGTATTGACATATTTATTGGAGTTTTGTTCAATCGACCTGTACAATTAAGGGACACGTTTTTAAACAACCTACATATATCATCATACTGATGGCCACCCCAAACAGGGGTTCCCAATTGATTGGCCCCCTAATCAATTCATCACAGCAATGCGTTGTTAGAAACACCTCTGGATTATACCTTTAAATATGTTCGGTTCGTGGTTACCAGTAGAAGAATATATATTTTTTTATTTTATCGCAAAAAGTTCATTATCGAGTGCAATATTAAATCAATCAATCAATCAATCAATCAATCAATCAATCAATCAATCAATCAATCAATCAATCAATCAATCAATCAATCAATCAATCAATCAATCAATCAATCAATCAATCAATCAATCAATCAGTCACTACTGATGTGCATTTAGGGCAGTCGCCCAGGTGGCAGACTCCCTATCTGTTGTTTTCCTAGCCTTTTCTTAAATGATTGCAAAGAAATTGGAAATTTATTGAACATCTCTCTTGGTAAGAACACTGACTGACAGAGCAAATGCAACACCAAGAAGGAGTGGTCAGAACTTTATGCCAATTGCAGGGTAGACTGACGTCACTGAGGTATGCTCATGATGTGAAATGCGCCGCTGTGCTGCGCACGTAGCGAACGATAAATGGGACAGGGCGTTGGCGACTTGCCCACTTCGTACCGTGATTTCTCAGCCGACAGTCATTGTAGAACGTGTTGTCGTGTGCCACTGGACACGTGTATAGCTAAGAATGCCAGGCCACCGTCAACGGAGGCATTTCCAGCAGACAGACGACTTTACGAGGGGTATGGTGATCGGGCTGAGAAGGGCAGGTTGGTCGCTTCGTCAAATCGCAGCCGATACCCATAGGGATGTGTCCACAGTGCAGCGCCTGTGGCGAAGATGGTTGGCGCAGGGACATGTGGCACGTGCGAGGGGTCCAGGCGCAGCCCGAGTGACGTCAGCACGCGAGGATTGGCGCATCCGCCGAAAAACGGTGGCAGCCCCGCACGCCACGTCAACCGCCATTCTTCAGCATGTGCAAGACACCCTGGCTGTTCCAATATCGACCAGAACAATTTCCCGTCGATTGGTTGAAGGAGGCCTGCACTCCCGGCGTCCGCTCAGAAGACTACCATTGACTTCACAGCATAGACGTGCACGCCTGGCATGGTGCCGGGCTAGAGCGACTTGGATGAGGGAATGGCGGAACGTCGTGTTCTCCGATGAGTCACGCTTCTGTTCTGTCAGTGATAGTCACCCCAGACGAGTGTGGCGTCGGCGTGGAGAAAGGTCAAATCCGGCAGTAACTGTGGAGCGCCCTACCGCTAGACATCGCGGCATCATGGTTTGGGGCGCTATTGCGTATGATTCCACGTCACCTCTAGTGCGTATTCAAGGCACGTTAAATGCCCACCGCTACGTGCAGCATGTGCTGCGGCCGGTGGCACTCCCGTACCTTCAGGGGCTGCCCAATGCTCTGTTTCAGCAGGATAATGCCCGCCCACACACTGCTCGCATCTCCCAACAGGCTCTACGAGGTGTACAGATGCTTCCGTGGCCAGCGTACTCTCCGGATCTCTCACCAATCGAACACGTGTGGGATCTCATTGGACGCCGTTTGCAAACTCTGCCCCAGCCTCGTACGGACGACCAATTGTGGCAAATGGTTGACAGAGAATGGAGAACCATCCCTCAGGACACCATCCGCACTCTTATTGACTCTGTACCTCGACGTGTTTCTGCGTGCATCGCCACTCGCGGTGGTCCTACATCCTACTGAGTCGATGCCGTGCGCATTGTGTAACCTGCATATCGGTTTGAAATAAACATCAATTATTCGTCCGTGCCGTCTCTGTTTTTCCCCAACTTTCATCCCTTTCGAACCACTCCTTCTTGGTGTTGCATTTGCTCTGTCTGTCAGTCAGTGTATTTACAATCCCTAATTCCCCTTCCGATAAACGAATACTTGCCCCAGTTTGTCCTCTTGAATTCCAGCTTTATCTTCAAACTAGCTGATGTACCCGTGCCTCGCTACGGAATTCTGCATTCTATGCAGCATTTTATTTTAAGTAATGTACACGTTGTGAGCAAGATTGTATTAAAATGCATAGCTCTTAACGTAACCTAGAAACGCGACGGGGAAGTCACCAAACGTCTTTTCTCATACGGGGACTGGGTTAGGGTATTGTCTTTGTAATGGTAGGCCCGCTTGCCTACCATCAGTCACAATCAGGTTGGGGAGTTTTCATTATATTGGTAGACACTCACTCTCCCCGTGCCGTTTTAGATCCTTAGAAAGACTCTCTTAGTGGTTTTTCCAACTGAAATGAACAGAGATCATTACAATGACGTCAGTAGGAGTGGCGCAATTAAAAGCAATGCTTTCATATGAAATACTCAATCAAATGAAAAACCAAACATTTCCTCACTTTTAACGAACAATACAACGCTGCCGATCTAACAGTCCAAAGTTCCAGAGCTGGAATGACCAGGCCGCAGACAGCCGTGATCCGTGAATACTCTTCGTTTTTTATCGGCGGGGGGTTAGGGGTGGGGGGTATGTGTTGAATAGTGGAGAGTCCCGGGGCAAAAACTATGCCAGTTCATTTATCTGTTTGCTGGGAGCATCCGATGAATCGGAAAATCTCAATTCACTACACTGGTGGGGGAAAACTATCTGACTTGGAGGCAATTTTTTCTCCAAGCCAGACAAGAAACGCCATCTTCGCTGGTAATTTGAAATAAAATGAATACAGATTTAATAAAAGTGAAGAGAAAGAAGCTTTTCTTAGGAAACGGCTCAGGGTTGAAATTTGAGTTATTTACTGAATTGTGGTGCTATGATTTGGAATAGGCCCAAACTGTAATTCTAGACCAATTCATACTACTACTACTACTACTACTACTACTACTACTACTACTACTACTACTACTACTACTACTACTACTACTACTAAGAGAGCTTCTACCTTAAGTGTGCACTCTGCTCATTCAAAACAGTGCTTCAGAGTAGGGATTAAATACGGTAGCTGGAATACTACGATGAACCAGTGTGTTACGTACCAGCACTATCAGAAAATGTATGAACCTGAGGAATGGCATGCTAAAGAAGAAAGTTATCTAGCTCCCCAGCTATTTCCCTCCAATATTCAGTCAGGCTGTTATAGGTCCTACTCGGTACGCAACAGTAATCGCATGTATCGGAGTTGAGTTGCAGCATACGAGACAAAGAACATCACAACAAACAATGGTCAATGTAATATTATTGTTGATCAATGTTATGCGCTTTCGATATTCTAGGCCTTTACATTTAAATTTCTTCCGACTCTGAAATACCACTCTTAGCATAGACGCAAATTTAAAATCGAATAATACATGAATGATCGAAAATTGTATTCTCTATAACTTTTATTATGTAGTACTTTTCGATATGACCAATAACAAAGGTGATTAAACATTAAATTTTAGGTGCCTACCCCTAAACTACCATTTCGTCCAGGGTGAATAAAATTGTTTACACCTTAAATGTAGTTTCTGAATCCCCGACTCTATATACCGATTTTCATTAAATTATGTTTATCCATTTTCTCGCGGCTCGGCACTTATATGGACTTAGCAACAAAAATACAAATTCATGAATATCTGTGTTCTCGTAGCCGGTACGGTAAAATGTATAAGACATAAATGATCGGAAATTTATTTCAATACAACTTTAGTTGCGTAGTATTTATCGACAGGACCACTAACGATTAAAATATTTAAGAATTAAATTTTAGGCCTTCCCCTAAACTACAATTTCAGTCAGCGTGAATAAAACGATTTATAGCCTAGATTGTAGTGGCTCATCACCCGACTTTATATACCGATTTTCATTAAATTCTCTTCAGCCGTTTCCTCGTGATGCGTGTACATACATACATACATAGCCTAAAGACAGACAGACAGACAGACAGACAGACAGACAGACAGACAGACAGACAGACAGACAGACAGACAGACAGACAGACAGACAGACAGACAGACAGACAGACAGACAGACAGACAGACAGACAGACAGACAGAAATTACGGAAAAGTAAAAAGTGCATTTTCTTGTTACTGTGGACGTGACTGAACAGAAATACCATTCTTTTCAAATTCTGAGCAATGTACAGACAAAACTCTTATTTTATGTATATATGTATATTGTGATATTTTCTACCTTTAAAGATACTACTCAAAACTTACTCGTCTACTGATGTAATTCCACTCCACCTCTCCGCTGATAGCTTGGAACATATCAGTTAGTCGAGCAGCTCGTCTCCTTTCTCCCAAATCTTCCCAGCCCAAACTTTGCAATATTTTTGGAACGCTTGTTTTCTATATGGACACTAATAAGAATACTGTGTTTATTTTTTAACAGTAAGTAATATAAAGGACCGCAATATTCTAGTGTAAATCCAACCTGCTACGCTCTTCATTATTTTATTTTAAACATATTATGTTACGTATGTATAAAGTGATTGTATTTGGTATTTAGACTTGTGTTAATAAATCCTTGTACATTTATTTTGTAACACCACATTGTGGTAGCCAAATGGAGGGATACGAGAAGGCTAATACAATAAATTAAAATTAAAATAATCTTTATACTCGATGATCTTATACAGACTGGTATTCAGATGTTTATACCGAGCTACTTGGCCTAGCTGTTCGTGTCACACAGCTGTGAGCTCTCCGTGGTTTTCCATTTTCACTCTAGGCAAATGCTGTCCCATCGTCACCAAAAGATCTGTGTATGTCGCTGCGACGTAAAGTGAATTGTCTGTTGCCTCGGGTGTTGCTCATGGCTGAAGACAAAAATTAATTTTAATCTATTTAAAGTCATCTTGATCCCGCCTGGTGTCCATGAAGGTTAAGTTGTCAAGTCTATATGGCATGACATCATGGTTAGCGGGTTCGAGTCCCGGTAGTTAAAAAATTCACCATCAGAAAGTTATCCAGCAGGCTAGCAGAAGTGGTGGTATACAATGTCTAATTGCGTGCCAAATGCCTGTATTCAATTACAATAACAATAATAATAATAATGATAATACTACTACTAATAATAATAATATTGAATTTACATCCAACTATTTTTACGTTTTTCGGTGACGTCGAGGTGCCGGAATTTAGTACCGCAGAAGTTCTTTTATGTGCCAATAATTTGACCAGCACGAGGCTGACGTATTTAAGCACTTTCAAATAGTCCCGGACTGTGCCAGGATCGAATCTTAAAAATTGGGGTCAGAAGGGCAGCACCTGAATCATCTGAGCCAATCCGCCCGGTGAATCAATTACAAACATCTCCGCAGTGTCCAGACGGTGAGGGCATATGATTCGTACGACGGATGGAGACGTTAAGCCTTGTGTAAATCCTTTGTCACTATTGTACAGGAGTTTTTTGCTAGTGGCTTTACTTCGCACCGACACAGGTAGGTCTTATGGCGATGATGCGATAGGAAAGGCCTAGGAGTTGGAAGGAAGCAGCCGTGGCCTTAATTAAGGTACAGCCCCAGCATTTGCCTGGTGTGCAAATGTGAAACCACGCAAAACCATCTTCAGGGTTGCCGAACCCACTATCTCCCGGATGCAAGCTCACAGCCGCGCGCCTCTACCCACACGGCCAACTCGCCCAGTATTCTACAGGAGTGTGCTATTTGCCGGGACATAGTTTCACCCTATCCCTTCCTACTACCAAATATCACGTAATTAATTTCACCTCATTAACTCCTCTGAGGATGCTGACGTCAGGAAGCGCGTCAGGTCAGGCTGCGAAGATTCATCTCACTTCATTCCCGGCTCCGTAGAGAATTGGGTCAAGGATTGGACACACAATGTTGAAAGACATTTTCGATTCTTTAACCTGAAATAATTTAAATCATTCTAACTTCTCTATGAGAGAATGTCACTGTGCGATAGTAACAACAGCAACATAAACGTAAGCCTATAAATAATTCTAAAGTCGTGGTATTCCCTGCGGACAGGATTCCTCTGAACTGTTGAAAACTCTGGAAGCCAAACTTGTTTGCAAGTTGTTCCACGCATCTTATCCGTTACGCTCCTTTGTGTGTGTGTGTGTATGTGTGGTTCCACTTCTAGTAATGTCTTCAAAAGTTTCAAAGAGAAAAAGACGAAAGAGGGAAGAGAGGAGGAGGAGGAGGAGGTCTGGTAGAAGTTTACACTTGACTTCTCACAGGAACTGCGGACGTACGGCGACCTACTTGCTTTAAATCCACTCACTCCTTTGCATTTCTGTCCCACACACACAGATATGTATTCTTTGTGAAGCTCTGGTTAAAAGACCTTTACGTCCAGCATTTGGTATAACGTTAAGAGTTCCTTAAATACTTCTTGCACGTTTTCTGAATTCTACCCACAGCAGTATCAGCAATATATTTTACCGAGCGAGTTGGCCGTGCGGACGGCTGTGAGTTTGCATCCGGGAGATAGTGGGTTCGAACCCCACTCTCGGCAGCCCTGAAGATGGTTTTCCGTCGTTTCCCATTTTCACACCAAGCAAATGCTGGGGCTGTACCTTAATTAAGGCCAAGGCTGCTTCCTTCCAACTCCTAGGTCCTCCCTATCCCATCGACGCCATCAGACCTATCTGTGTCGGTACGACGTAAAGCCACTAGCAATATTTTTACAAAAGGATATGTTCGTACTCTTAGTTTTGACGTGACAATGCCTGTACAATCAGGCGACAATCTTGAGAACCTTAATGTAAGGAAATCTTGAGCCCACATTCCGGCTTATAGTCAATAAATCAATACTGATCTGCATTTAGGGCAGTCGCCCAGGTGGCAGATTCCCTATCTGTTGCTTTCCTAGCCTTTTCCGAAATGATTTCAAAGAAATTGGAAATTTATTGAACATCTCCCTTGGTAAGTTATTCCAATCCCTAACTCCCCTTCCTATAAATGAATATTTGCCCCAGTTTGTCCTCTTGAATTCCAACTTTATCTTCATATTGTGATCTTTCCTACTTTTATAGACGCCATTCAAACCTATTCGTCTACTAATGTCATTCCACGCCATCTCTCCGCTGACAGCTCGGAACATACCACTTAGTCGAGCAGCTCTTCTTCTTTCTTTCAATTCTTCCCAACCCAAACATTGCAACATTTTTGTAACGCTACTCTTTTGTCGGAAATCACCCAGAACAAATCGAGCTGTTTTCTTTGGATTTTTTCCAGTTCTTGAATCAGATAATCCTGGTGAGGGTCCAATACACTGGAACCATACTCTAGTTGGGGTCTTACCAGAGACTTATATGCACTCTCCTTTACATCCTTACTACAACCCCTAAACACCCTCATAAGCATGTGCAGAGATCGGTACCCTTTATTTACAATCCCATTTATGTGATTACCCCAGTGAAGATCTTTCCTTATATTAACACCTAGATACTTACAATGATCCCCAAAAGGAACTTTCACCCCTTCAACGCAGTAATTAAAACTGAGAGGACTTTTCCTATTTGTAAAACTCACAACCCGACTTTTAGCCCCGTTTATCAACATACCATTGCCTGCTGTCCATCTCACAATATTTTCGAGGTCACGTTGCAGTTGCTCACAATCTTGTAACTTATTTATCACTCTATAGAGAATAACATCATCCGCAAAAAGCCTTACCTCCGATTCCACTCCTTTACTCATATCATTTATATATATAAAAAACATAAAGGTCCGATAACACTGCCCTGAGGAACTCCCCTCTCAACTATTACAGGGTCAGACAAAGCTTCACCTACTCTAACTCTCTGAGATCTATTTTCTAGAAATATAGCAACCCATTCAGTCACTCTTTTGTCTAGTCCAATTGCACTCATTTTTGCCAGTAGTCTCCCATGATCCACCCTAGCAAATGCTTTAGACATGTCAATCGCGATACAGTCCATTTGACCTCCAGAATCCAAGATATCTGCTATATCTTGCTGGAATCCTACAAGTTGAGCTTCAGTGGAATAACCTTTCCTAAAACCGAATTGCCTTCTATCGAACCAGTTATTAATTTCACAAACATGTCTAATATAATCAGAAAAAATGCCTTCCCAAAGCTTACATACAATGCATGTCAAACTTACTGGCCTGTGATTTTCAGCTTTATGTCTATCACCCTTTCCTTTATACACAGGGGCTACTATAGCAACTCTCCATTCATCTGGTATAGCTCCTTCGGCCAAACAATAATCAAATAAGTACTTCAAATATGGTACTATAGGCCTATCCCAACCCATTGTCTTTAGTATATCCCCAGAAATCTGATCAATTCCAGCCGCTTTTCTAGTTTTCAACTTTTGTATCTTATTGTAAATGTCATTGTTATCATACGTAAATTTTATTACTTCTTTGGCCTTAGTCTCTTCCTCTATCTCGACATTATCCTTGTAACCAACAATCTTTACATACTGCTGACTGAATACTTCTGCCTTTTGAAGATCCTCACATACACACTCCCCTTGTTCATTAATTATTCCTGGAATGTCCTTCTTGGAACCTGTTTCTGCCTTAAAATACCTATACATACCCTTCCATTTTTCACTAAAATTTGTATGACTGCCAATTATGCTTGCCATCATGTTATCCTTAGCTGCCTTCTTTGCTAGATTCAATTTTCTAGTAAGTTCCTTCAATTTCTCCTTACTTCCACAGCCATTTCTAACTCTATTTCTTTCCAGTCTGCACCTCCTTCTTAGTCTCTTTATTTCTCCATTATAATAAGGTGGGTCTTTACCATTCCTTACCACCCTTAAAGGTACAAACCTGTTTTCGCATTCCTCAACAATTTCCTTAAACCCATCCCAGAGTCTGTTTACATTTTTATTTACCGTTTTCCACCGATCATAGTTACTTTTTAGAAACTGCCTCATACCTGCTTTATCAGCCATATGGTACTGCCTAACAGTCCTACTTTTAAGACCTTCCTTTCTATCACATTTATTTTTAACTACCACAAAAACAGCTTCATGATCACTAACACCATCGATTACTTCAGTTTCCCTATAGAGCTCATCTGGTTTTATCAGCACCACATCCAGGATATTTTTCCCTCTGGTTGGCTCCATCACTTTCTGAATCAGTTGTCCTTCCCATATTAACTTATTTGCCATTTGTTGGTCATGCTTCCTGTCGTTCGCATTTCCTTCCCAATTGACATCTGGCAAATTCAGATCTCCCGCTACAATCACATTTCTTTCCATGTCGTTTCCCACATAGCTGACTATCCTATCAAATAATTCCGAATCCGCGTCAGTGCTACCCTTTCCCGATCTGTACACTCCAAATATATCAAGTTGCCTATTATCTTTAGAAATGCGCCTTACACCTAGAATTTCATGTGTCTCATCTTTAACTTTTTTCGTAGCTTACAAATTCTTCTTTCACCAGAATGAAAACTCCCCCTCCCACCTTTCCTATCCTATCTCTACGATACACACTCCAGTGCCGTGAGAAAATTTCTGCATCCATTATATCATTTCTCAGCCATGATTCAACTCCTATTACAATATCTTGTGAATATATATCTATTAAATTACTTAATTCTATTCCTTTCTTTACAATACTTCTACAGTTCAACACTAACAATTTTATGTCATCCCTACTTGATTTCCAGTTCCCTGTTCCCTTATCACCGCTCCCTAGGCCATCCCGTTTCCCTGAATGTACCTCCCTATTACCCTTCCAAACAAATTTCCTAACTTATACGTACCACTGCGGTTTAAATGAAGGCCATCCGAGCGCAGATCCCTTTCTCCTACCCACCCATTAGGATCTAGAAATTTCACTTCCATTTTCCCACATACCCACTCCATAGTCTCATTTAAATCCCCAATCACCCTCCAGTCAGTATCCCTCCTACACAGTATTCCACTAATAACAATCTCCGCTTTCTTAAACTTCACCCGTGCTGCATTTACCAGATCCCACACATCTCCAACTATGTTGGTACTTATATCAGCTTGCCTTGCGTTGTTGGTACCAACGTGAAACACTACCACCTTCTCCTTCCCATCCTCCCTCTCTTCTACTTTCCTCAACATCTGCCTCAACCTAATTCCTGGATAACATTCTACCCTGGTTCTCTTTCCTCCACACACTTTCCCCACGTGTCTAACGATGGAATCCCCCATGACCAGAGCCTCAACCCTACCCACCTCATCTGATCCCCTCCCCTCCTGGTCAGCCCTATCTTCTCTCACTGCTGCAGAAGCTACTTCCTCCTCCCTTTTCTCCTTCCCATGACCCTGTTCCACCTGTCTTTTCCTATCCTCTACTCTACATTTCCCTTTCCTACCTTTTCCCTTCCTCCTACTTCCACGCATCTCAGCAAAAGTTCCCTGTCCCTCATCTTCCCTCTGTTGTTCTACCTGGAGTGACTCGTACCGATTTCGCACAGACACCTGTCCTGAATTCTGATCCTGAATAGAGCCCTTGGCCTGCAATCTCCTTTCCCTTAGAGCATTAGACCACCTGTCTTCTACAACTCCTCCCTTTCCTTCCCCTCCCTCTTGTCCGGATTTAAAGATCCGGTCCGAAAGATTGAGGTACTTTTTAATTAATCAAGTCACACCTAGGGAAGAAGAGAGTGATAAGTGACGAAATGATAATTCTAACTGCAATGTAGGCATGAAAACGTTATTAAAAATATCAAAATATATAAATTATATAAATATATAAAATATATAAAAATCCATTAATAGACCTTTATAAATTGCAATTATCTCAGAGACATCATTTTTGTACTTGTCACCCTCTTATTCACAAGGTGCGATGTGAGACATGAAAGAAAATATGACTGTCAGCGAGGCTCTGCTAAATTTTAGGGACGGGAAGGTATGATTACGGAAATCGATTTCGAGATATGAGATTAGATTTGCGATTAATAATTTCTCACTTCTACAATTCGAACGCCTTTAACTCAAATTTTCTATATCCCGAAGTAACTATAATACGTATGTTATATGGTGCATTTTCAACAACTCAAAGTTCTATTACTGGAATCCTTCGATATCTCGACCGATATTCCAAGCCTAGGTGTATAATACTTTTCTGTAACTCGACGTACATCCAGAATATTACGCTCATGTGTATTTGATAATCCTCAGATACACTTAGTTCCTGTAGGAGAAAGCTAAAGTTAAATCGGCTCCTTATACAAAATTAAGCACTTTTTACATTTTAGTCAATAGTGTATTGTTTGATTAGCCACTAGGACTTCCAGTGATCCCCTTGAGATATACTTTCGCCCTATCAAGACAGATTGATTGATTGATTAATTGATAAAGCTTTCGACACTGTGGACAGAGACATACTTATATCCGAATTAAATAGTTAAAATTTCTTCGCGAATCCACTCCAGTGGATCCGTTCCTATTTCACCGGTCGCCGGCGGGGTGTACTTAATAACAACAATGCATATTCAAGTTGACGTACGGTTGACGTAGGAATACAACAAAGATCTGTACTGAAGCTAACACCCCCCATTTTTCTCTTTGTAATTAAATGGCATAGCGCTTCCAGATTAAAACCCTGTAAATACCACTTATACGCAGATTACTTCCAGATATATACACAACAAACCTGAAAACCTACACTCATAAACACTTTACCTAAATGAAGACCTGGTGATCATAGATATATCGGCCAGAAATCATGTATTAAAATTAAATCCATCAAAATCCCAGGCAATAATTATTGGTTTCCCTAAAGTACTTTGCAAACTCAATCGAACAGCGTTACCATAGTTGTCCATAAGTGGTACTCCCATACAGCATAGCCCAAATGTAAGATATATTGTTATAATATTTGACTAACATCTGTCGCTACACTGTCTCAGTAAATTCAAATTCACTTTCTCTTTAAATCTAACGAAAATTCTTGGTGAATCACTCGCAAAACCTCATTTCGATTATTGCGATATAGTTTATAACAACCTGGGAGTAGAATGGAGAAGGAAATTACAGTGTGCTCAGAATGCTTGTGTAAGATTTGTCTGTGGACTTCGTTACGCTGACAATTTCACACCGTCCTAAACACGGCTCGGGTGGCTTCGCCTACAAGAACGACGGACACTTCATACTCTTTGACTTTTGCATACCGTAACATTCTTAAAACTTCTCAACCAGCCTATCTCCGTGATCGCGTCAAACTCCTCTCCACAGACCATAAGAAAAATACCCGAACCTGCAGCACCATGTATTTATCCCTTCGTATACACAGAACAGCAATCTACACTGACTTAGCAAATGCCATGGGATAGTCACCTAATAGCGTGTTGGGCCTATTCTGGCCTTGCGAACTGCAGTGAGACGCCGTGAAAGTGAGTCGACAAGTCCCTGGTAGTCCTCTGGACCCAGCTGACACCAAATCTTTTGCAGAGCAGCCGCCAATGCTGGTCTGTTCGTGGGTGCAGGATCCATGGCACGCAGCCTGCGTTTCAGGACAACAAAGATATGCTCGATAGGGTTCATATCGGGGCTCCTGGGTGGCCATGGCAGTCGTTGGACCTCCGCTGCATGCTGCTGGAACCATTCCCGGGCGACGTGGGAGCGATGTGGCGGCGCATTATCATCTTGAAACACCGCAGAACCGTCTGGGCGCTGGAAGGCCTAAATTGGTTGGAGATGGTCTCTTCCAGAACAAGTAGGGGGCCCATTCCATACCAGGAAAATGAACCCCAGACCATAACACACTTTCGAGGCAGGCGGGATCCATCTCTTCACGTGGTCTGCGCCATACACGGCGCCTCCCATCGGCATGGTGCAGTTGAAATCGTGATTCGTCCGACCATATCACGTTACGCCATTGTTCCAGTGTCCATCCCTGGTGACTGGAGACAAATGCGCGTCGTTGTACCCGACGACGTTGGATTAACAGTGGCACCCGTGTGCGGCGCCGGCTCTCATACCCCATAGAACCCATGTTCCTACGGATTGTCCACTGGGAGACGTCTCTAGCACGGCCTGCGTTGAATTAAGCCATGATTTGTTGCACGGTAGCCCGTCTGTCACTATTGACAATCCGTCTCAGATGTCGCCGGTCACGGTCATCGAGGGTGGCTGGACGGCCGGAAGTTCGTCTGTTGTGGAAGGTGACACCCGCATTCAACCATTCACGATACACCCTGGACACTGTTGATCGTATGAAGCTGAATTCCCGCACCAGTTCCGAAATCGCACTTCCCATCCGTCGGGCACCGACCACCATACCCCGTTCGAACGGTGTCAGCTCACGACGACGTTCCATATTACACCTGTCAATACACAGCCACTGCTCACAAGGTCCCCTATACAACTGCCGCTGGCACAGGGGGCGTGAGGTGTGCAGACAACACATCTGCGCATCAGTGCTTCGCTATCCCATGACATTTGCTCAGTCAGTGTACAAGAAATCATTCACCGTTACCGCAGCCCGGCAACGGAATCCCTTACCAGTGGATGTCAGAAGAATATCCAGCAGCTCAGCTTTTAAACATGCCTGTCTCCAAATACTAGGCAAGCATGCGTGAATCATCAAGTTATGACCTGAAATAACTTCCTCCTGCCGCCTCTTCATCATTATTTTTCACTTCCTTTCACATATCTTCTTCTTCATACTAATCCTTCTCTTCTCCTCTCAATTGAAGGCGGTATCTCGGTATACTGTAGAAATGTATATTTCCTAAACTTTCACTTACAGTAATTAGTACTGTAGTTATAGCACTCATTATTCATATATTTTTATGTACTCTACGTTCGATGTGTATTATGTAGATCATATGATTTGTTTTTCTAAGTGCTATTACCTTTATTTTTACTATTACTGTTTTTGTTATTATTATTATTATTATTATTATTATTATTATTATTATTATTAATATTTTCGTCATAATATTGTCAACAGTAGTTATTATTAACAGTGTTCTAGGTTAAGACTGGTTAAGTGTAAGAAAGGGAGTAAATCCTTTCTTTGCCAGAATAAATAAAACATTTTATTATTTCTTGCTATTTGGTTTACGTCGCACCGACACAGATAGGTCTTATGGCGGCTATGGGATAGGAAAGGCCTAGGAACGGGAAAGATGCGGCCGTGTCCTTAATTAACGAACAGCCCCACCATTTGTCTGGTGTGAAAATGGGAAACCACGGAAAACCATCTTCAGTGGAGTTCGAACCCACTATCTCCCAGATGCAAGCTCACAGCTGCGCACCCCTTACCACACGGCCAACTCGCCCGGTCATATTATTATTAGTATTATTAGTATTATTATTATTATCATTACGTCTGAACAAAATACGCGCGCGAGTATTTCTTTTTCATTTATTTTTATTTTATTTTTACAAGTTGCTTTCTTCCGCTATTTTGCTTTACGTCCCACCGACACAGACAGGTCTCATGGCGACGATGGGATAGGAAAGGCCTAAGAGTAGGAAGAAAGCAGCAGTGACATTCTTTACGTTACAGCCCCAGCTTTTCTTTGGTGTGAAAATGGGAAATCACGGAAAAATCAGCTTCAGGGCTGGCGGCAGTGGGTTTCGAACCCATTATCTCTCGAATGCAAATTCACAATTGTGCGACCAAAACAGCAAGGCCAACTATAGCTCGGCGAGTATTTTGTTTTCACTCACGAAACTTGCAATGTTCAAATCAATCAATTCACTGTCAGATCACAACCTAACATGCAGTTTCCGATTAAATATTTCCCAGTCTGTGCTTGCTATAGGAGAGAGAAACAGAAATTCCAGAAAAGGATTACTACAATCATCCAAGCTGATCAGCCTGAACGTTATGACCACCTACCTAATAGCCGGTATGTCCTCTTTTGGCGCGGATAACAGCGGCGACGCGTCTTGGAATGGTAGCAATGTGGCCTTAGTAGGTCGCTGGAAAGAGTTGACACCACATCTGCACACACAAGTCACCTAATTCCTGTAAATTCCGGGGAGAGTTGCGATGAGCTCTGACGCCACGTTCAATCCCAGATCTGTTCTAACGGGTTACGATCTGGCGAGTTGGGGGCAAACACATCTATTGCAACTCGCCACTGTGTTCGTCGAACCACTCCGTCACACTCCTGATCTTGTGACTTTGCACATTACCTTGTTGAAAAATGCCACTGCCATGGGGAAACATGATCGTCATGTGGTCTGCAACCAGTGTGCGAAAATTCTCGGCCGTCATGGTGCCTTGCTCAAGCACCACTGGACCCATGGATGCCCACGTGAATGGTCCCCAGACCATAATTCAGCCGCTGCCAGCTTGTCTACGTCCCGCAGGACAGGTGTCAAGGATCTGTTCCCCTGGAAGACGACGGATTCACACTCTCCCATCGGCGTGATGAAGAAGGTATCGGGATTCATCAGACCATAGAACGCTCTGCCAGTGCGCCATCGTCCAGTGACGATGGTCACGTGCCCATTTCCGTCGTAGTTGCCGATGTCGTGGTGTTAACATTGGCACATGCACGGGTCGTCGGTTGCGGAGGTTCATCCTTGGGGGTGTGTTCAGAAACACTTGTACCCTGCCCAGTATTAAAGTCTGATGTTAGTTTCGCCACAGTTCGTCGCCTGTTCTGGTTTACCGGTCTGCTCAGCCTACGACGTCCGACATCTGTAGTGAAGGGTGGCCGTCCGACCCCTCGAGGTTTGGCCGTGGTTACCCCTTGGTTTCGCCACTTGGTGAAGACACTCACCACAGCCATTCCTCGAACACCCGACAAGTCGTGCGGCTTTCCAAAATGCTCTTGCCTAGCCTCTAGGCCATCACAATCTGCCCTCGGTCAAACTGAGGTAGATCGTGTGCCTTCCGCATTCTACACACAGACAGCACCCTCACTCATTGATGCACCGTGCGTGTGTCTGACTAGCAGACACTCCTCGTCAGGTGACGCTTTTATCACCCGGACGGGTTTATGTCGATAGCAGGTAGGTGGTCAGAATGTTCTGGCTGATCAGGTACATGCGTTGTACCAATGAGGTGCAGTCAAATTTTAAGTACACATTCCTCACACGTAGAAGAAGAAAATCTGTTATATGGACATGGATGCAGAAACGCTTTATTTCCATGTTACAACAGGAACAGCACGGAGCAGCATACTACATGAAACACTTTCTCATATCAAAATTAGAGGTGTGACAAGTGATTATTTTTGTGTAACTACTACATCTATCACAGTAACTGTGAAAAGTAACAGTTAAGAATATCTTCCAACGTTACTCACCTTTTATTGGCCACAGCCTGGTCACGGCTTCAAGCTTCTCTCCTTACAGCTGTGTTGCGAAATTCCATTCATTCACTCGCACATGCGCGCACGCACACTCTTGAAAGTCGGTGCGGCAAAACACGCATTCCCATTTGATATAAAGTTAACGAGAGACAGACAACGGATGAAATGAGAAGACAACGTAGCGTCCTTTCTGAAATGTAAAGGAGTGAGTTTGACAATGCCCCGATCAAGGATTGAAGACAAGGAAACATGATCTGTCCGCGAAACCTCGACACAAACCGGTACAAGGGGATCGAGTAACTAAAATGAAATGAAATGAAATGGCGTATGGCTTTCTTAGTGCCGGGAGTGTCCGAAGACAATTTCGGCTCGCCAGGTGTAGGTCTTTCTATTCGACACCCGTAGGTGACCTGCGCGTCGTGATGAGGATGAAATGATGATGAAGACAGCACATACACCCAGCCCCCGTGCCATTGGAATTAACCAATTAAGGTTAAAATCCCCGACCCGGCCTGGAATCGAACCCGGGACCCTCTGAACCGAAGGCCAGTACGCTGACCGTTCAGCCAACGAGTCGGACAGTAACTAAAATGAAGTACTGTTATGTTATCTATAATATCAATACGGAAAGTTAGCATACTAATTTATTTATGGTTCAAGAAAAATTATACGGGTGAAACGTATAATAATATTATAATTTAGGCAGCCCTGAGCATTGTCTGAGTCAACGATTACCCATGAGCAGTTGAATATGTCATAAGAGTTTACACTTTAGTTACCAGATGACAAAAGCAACTTAAACAAATACACTATAAAACATATTATACACTATAGTGCATTTGACTTAAAGCCATCTTGTACGAAAGCGCTCTCACTTGGCATACATGCGTACTATCTGAACTCTGAAGGTCACATTCTGTGTCTGTAACCTGCTGCTACTGACAGTTCCCACTTCCCAGTTACTGTTGTCACTAGTACGTTATTCTGCTGTCGTTACTCGGTAACCTGTTATTTTTGTCCCCGTTACATTTGTAACGGCGACAGTCATGTAACTGTGACAAATAACTGCTACGTTATTTTCAGCTATCTCTATATCAAATGTTCAAAATGCCCTCCGTTAAGACTGATACATGCGCCAACCCGCCATCTGTCATCAACCTTACTGTTACACACTTTATTATTTACATTATTTTACCTTATCTTGCCAAATAAATGAAATAATTACATGGACACAAGCTACTTTAAATTTCAATCCGGATATTTTTTCTATACTACTTTGTTTTCATAATAGCAAAGCACGAAATATTTATAACTTGTGAACAAATTTTGTAATTGGTATAGTTAAGGAAGAGAATGTCCAGAATATAAATTATATAATTACTCCAAGGCATGGTGTTATTTTACTCCATGAACTTCCCCTATCCGCACGTCCTTCTTCACCCTAATAAACATCACCCTGCATTTTACAAACTCCTCGAACAAGTCTACTGCGAGGAGGCCGAGTGGAGTGAGGTGACGTCCTGTGTTCTGGATCTATGCACAACTGCCTCCTTTGATATACAAACCCTTGAGGAACTTTGGATTATCAAGGCGATTGCTGCGCAACCAGATAGACTGCAAGATAGTGGAATATCCCGCAGTCTCTTTGACGATATCCTCAGCCATATTGTTTGGCTTTCATGTCCAGGATCACTGTCTCTCTTATAGAAAATCCTCTGTTAAGACTGACGAGGCTGAGGGAGCCATGTATCACCACAGTGTCAAGGATTGAAATGCTTGGACTGGTTGGGATCGAACGTGCGACCTCTGGGTAAGAGGCTGATACCTGCCCCTATACTAATGACTGACAACTAAAACCAGGCTGAGTAGTTCAGACAGTAGAACACAAGTTGTCGGGTTCGATCCTGGCTTATTCTGATGGTATTTCAAGGTGTCCAAATATGCCACTCTCACATCGATAGTTTTACTGGCTCGTTAAAAACTCCTGCGGAACATAATTCCGGCACGTCTGCAAAAATCGTAAATGCAGTTAAGAGGACGTAAGACCATTCTTTCTTTCTTTCTTTCTTTCTTTCTTTCTTTCTTTCTTTCTTAATCCATTTACCTTCCACGGATGGTTTTTCTCTCGGAATCTGCGAGTGATCCCACCTCTACCGCCTTAAGGGTAGTGTCCTGGAGCGCGAGATTTTGGGTCGGAGGTATACAACTGGGGACAACGACCAGTACCTCGCCCAGGCAGCCTCATCTGCTATGCTGTGGGAGAACGGGAAAATCGGAAGGGACAGACAAGGAAAAGGGAAGGAAGAGGTAGTTTCGTTAAGTTAGGTACTATCCCGGCATTTGCCTGGAGGAGAAGTAGGAAGCCACGGAAAACCACTTCGAAGACAGCTGACGTGGGAATTGATCCCGCTCTACTCAGCTGACTTCCCAAGGCTGAGTGGACCCTGTTCCATCCCACGTACCCCTTTTCAAATTTCGTGACAGAGTCGAGAATCGAACCCGGGCCTCCAGGGGTGGCAGGTAATTACACTAAATACTACACCACAGAGGTTGACCATTGATTTAATTTTTTTTGTTCTACATCTCACCAACACAGATAGGCCTTATAGCGATCTCTCTGCACTTCTTCGTCGACTACCCATCCCTGCCTTTCCTCAGTTACCTACGGACAGTATTTCGAATAGATTTAGCCTAGTTTTACGGTCAGATGACTTTCCTGGCACCAATCCTCTGTGGGGGATGTGTTCACTACTGCGCGCTCCTGTCGTGGGTTTTTCGTGTGATGTGTATGAAGATGTGTATTAAGACGAACGCTAACACTCAGCTAACGAGCTAAAGGAGACACTAATAAAATCCTTGAGCCTGACGGGAATCGAAATCGGGGTCCTTTAAACCGAAGGCCAGTATTCTGACCATTCAGCCAAAGCACTGGATGCAGTAAAGAGGAAGTGGTTTGTTTTTCATTACTTCTGTAATAATAATAATAATAATAATAATAATAATAATAATAATAATAATAATAATAATAATAGTCTTTCTTAATCCGTTTACCTTCCAGATTTGGTTTCTAGTTTTTCCCTTTTTCCCTCCCACTAAGTGAGGGATACCACCTCTTCCGCCTCAACGGCAGTATCCTGGAGTGTCAGACTTTGGTTCCGGTGGATACAACTGGGTAGAAGGACCAGTACCTTGTCCAGGAGGCCTCACCTGCTTTGTTGAATACGAGTTTGGTTTCTTAATGTTCTGATTCTGTATTCAACCCGCATGTGCCAAAGACATCTTCCGCTTGAATGTATTATCCTGGTTTAAATTAACCGTGTTACACATCTCTTTACTAGGAAACCTTCTAACCTGAAAATATATTTCTCTGAATGTGCTTCGATAAATGATGAAAGATACGCTGCATTACCCTGTGGGAGATAATATACTGATGTATTCCGGCTCAGCTGTACTTGGGTTTCCGATCATCGACCTTTGTAAATTTTGGTAGCATTTGTGCTTGCCGTAACTTGGGGGAATGCTCTAAAATTTTGAGATAGTTTTCAGATGACCGATGGTAAAATTGTACATGTAATGACCTTTAATTTTCACTGACCTACTATATCCCTCCACGTGCCATTCCAAACATTGAAATCGCTGTCATTGGCTCAAAAAAGAACAAGGATAATTTTAAACGCAGAAGGTGACGCGATACGGATGAACAAACGTTTTACACTTTATTGCTTTAATTTGGTGTTATGTTCTAAATCTGTTTACTTGAACTCTAAGCGAAAATAACGTCATTCTTATTTATTTATTTCGCACACTAGAGATCATTAGATACAAGACTGAATCGGAAATTCTGTCTCCTTCCTTTCTCCGCTTGAAACTTGGTAATTGGATCTGATAATTAAAGACAAGCTAGACGGTGACAGACCTTATAATTAAGAGCGCAACTCTGGGAATGGAGCAGGAACGAGAAACCCAGAACTTCTGTTATTATCGTTGATCTGTAAACTGTGTGGAGGTATCTTACGACTTTTCAATATTCCCCAGTAGAAACCCATTTGAAAACATCATCATCATCATCATCATCATCATCACCTGTTTACCCTCCAGGGTCGGCTTTTCCCTCGGACTCAGCGAGGGATCCCACCTCTACCGCCTCAAGGGCAGTGTCCTGGAGCTTCAGACTCTTGGTCGGGGATACAACTGGGGAGAATGACCAGTACCTCGCCCAGGCGGCCTCACCTGCTATGCTGAACAGGGGCCTTGTGGAGGGATGGGAAGATTGGAAGGGATAGGCAAGGAAGAGGGAAGGAAGCGGCCGTGGCCTTATGTCAGGTACCATCCCGGCATTCGCCTGGAGGAGAAGTGGGAAACCACGGTAAACCACTTCCAGGATGGCTGAGGTGGGAATCGAACCCACCTCTACTCAGTTGACCTCCCGAGGCTGAGTGGACCTCGTTCCAGCCCTCATGCCACTTTTCAAATTTCGTGGCAGAGCCGGGAATCGAACCCGGGCCTCCGGGGGTGGCAGCTAATCACACTAAACCACTACACCACAGAGGCGGACCTATTTGAAAACATTTTTTTAAAAATATGCTCCGCAGCATCGTCAAGAATATCAAGATATGAGGAAAGACGTGAATTCCGATTTCATATATAGCCTAATAATCTATTCTTTCTTAGAAGCTTATGATCATTAAGGTTTCCGCACGTCTAGTGATTGTACTGTCAGGGTTAATATAACTTTAACCGTGGGAACGCAGTGCGAAATAAATCCGGTAGCCTCGGGTTCCATTCCCGGCCGGGTCAGGAGATTTTAATTGCAAATGATTAATATCCCTGGCCTGAGGACTGTGTGTTTATGTTGTCCTTAACGTTTTTTTCCTCACATTCAACACTTTACACTTCCTCCATTTACAAAATACACGCAGGTTTATTACATATGGTGCAAGTAGAGGCAAAAGATCATTCTAGGTCGACGCCCCGAACAAATAACATATAGTTTATACGAAATAAACGCTGCAGGCGATAACATAAAAAACGTAAAGTTTTTGGAATTCTGGTTGCAAATCGCAAATTTGTGGAAAAAGCTAAAAAGACCACTGGGAAACAGTGACCAGAAGAAGGGTAAACACACCACGGCGTATTCATGAAGAGGTTTTGGGAGAGGAAGCAGGAGAAAAAGAAGAAGCAATCAGAAAACATCTAACAAATTCAAACGTGCTCTTTAATTGGACATAACGAAGGAATTTTACGAAGAAGAAGAAGAAGAAGAAGAAGAATGGGATAGAAGTGATGCCGAGGAAAAGAGAAGAAATTGCTGAACACAACGGTCCTTGGCCTTCGTCAACATTCTGAGATTAAATATCACCTGAGGTCTAACGCAGAGTTGTACTCAGAGTTTAAAATGTTCCCAATTTCTATGAGGAAGCACCGTATAGTATTTTATTCATCTATCGCAAATGTCGAATATAAAAATATCACGTTGAATTTCCTAACCTTCATACGACGTGGAATTGTACTTTAGTTTTACAATTTGCTTTGCGTCACACCGATATAGACACTGTGTTATGATGACGATGGTATAGGAAAGGGCCAGAAGTGGGAAGGAAGCAACCGTGACTTTAATCAAGGTCAAGCCACAATATTTGCCTGGTGTAAAAATGGAAAACCAAAGGAAAACATTTGCAGGGCGGCTGACAGTGTGATTCGAACGCACCATCTCCCAGTGCAAGCTGATCAGTTTTAGGTGACCTAGACCAAGGAGCCACTTTGGCGGTGGAAATGTACAACTCCGTGAGCAATTGCATTGAAGGAGAATCTGACCGGTGGTTCTGAGGCACTGTTTCATGAAAGAAGTAAGTTCAAAACCTGGGTACCTGGGATAAACGATCTTCTACGAAGAGTGAGGAGAAGGAAAACTGATGCAAAGTGGTTTGAAAAGCGAAGAACTGCAATTTCTACCGAGATGAAGGAGCACTAGAAGTCCTGAAAGACTGAAAAGTGTTTACCATGGCCATAAGTGGTCAAAACGTTATGTTAAATATTCGTATATATTCTTTTACTGACCAGGTCCCAGTTTTAATAATAATGCCCTAAGTGTAGGATTTGCTGGAAGCACTGAGAGATGATCCGTCATGGAATTGCTTGTTGTACTCTTGTTGTTGTTATTGTTGTTGTTGTTGTAAGACGCAGTGTACAATTTTGACATACTTAAGGTTCGTGTGAATTTGTATACGACGATGCTGGATTTAGAAGGTTGTATTATTTCTTGTAATATTTTCTTTCCATAGAATTACTTGTTCTACTCTTGTAGTAGTAGTAGTAGTAGTAGTAGTAGTAGTAGTAGTAGTTGGGTAATTATGTTTTAACTTTACTTTGTTATCACTCTACTGTAAGTGATCAATGCCACCGGTATATTTCCAAACTGCGATGTTTTGTTGTTGTTGTTGTTGTTAATGATAATAAAATTTTAAATAATAATAATAATAATGAAAATAATAAAAAAATAATAACGTAAAGCATTTGTCGAGTCCTAGTGGTTGTACCTAATCGGCATCGCAGTGACCCTCAAGGCTAAATTATGAGCCATTCATCCTCCTCAATTATCCAGGATGGAGACTGTCATTAAAAGGAACCGTGGTGACTTCTAAAAGTGAATTAGAACCCATAAATCCAAGCAGATAATCCAAAATTGAATATTTGTGTAGCCCTTCTAATCAGACAGGCGTAATACGACTAAAAAGGGAAATATCAATGAGTTAATATCGAAACTCGCCTTGAGTTTTTCAAAACATATAGGACGCTCAGTTGCCAAAGTTAGCAGCAAATTTTAGCTGAAAGGTTCCGAATTACTTTTTTATTGCTAGTGGCTTTACGTCTCATCTACTCAGATAGGTCTTTTTTTTTTGCTAGTTTCTTTACGTCGCACCGACACAGATAGGTCTTATGACTACGTTGGGATAGGAAAGGCCTAGGAGTTGGGAGGCAGCGGCCGTGACCCTAATTAATGTACAGCCACAGCATTTGCCTGGTGTGAAAATGGGAAACCACGGAAAACCAAATTCAGGGCTGCCGACAGTAAGATTCGAGCCCACTATCTCCCGGGTGCAAGCTCACAGCCGTGCTCCACTAACCGCACGGCCAACTTGCCCCATGGTTCCGAATTAGAACCTTGAGTATATCGCATGAAAGCTGTAAGTTAGCAGCAGTGGGACTTCCCCGAAGAGTTGTAGATACTCGAGCGAGTGGTGCTGTGGGCGCTTGACCGCAACATACGTTCATCTGTTCCGTCGGTAATTAATTAGGGCTTCAAAAACATAACTCCACCCCATCAATTATAATGCAATGATTCTCTGGATTCTTGTTTCGATTTAGGAACTTTCTAATTAAAACTCCGAACTAATTTTGGTAAGTGAGCTTTTTATATGATTTGGATGATTTTAGCAAATTTTCAAGGTAGGTTTCGCTATGAGCCCATTGATAAATAATTCCCTTGTATTTAAATGATAGATTGAAGAAAAATAAGCAGAAGAAGATACAATAAAGACCCGACTATCCGCGAGCGGATGCTCTGCTATGCTACAATATTTTAAAATCACGAACCACAAAAGGCCCTATTTTAATCCAACCCAACGACATGGAAAATGCAATAAGCGTAGAACAATCATTGACAGGTTTATCGTTCATCGTTATCCTGTAGGCCTTCTCGGAATTTGTGGAAGAGTGTTAGGCTCTGGCTTTTTTTTCTTTGCTACTTGCTTTACGTCGCACCGACACAGATAGGTCTTATAGCGACGATGGGACAGGAAAGGGCTAGGAGTTGGAAGGAAGCGGCCATGGCCCTAATTAATGTGCAGCCACAGCATTTGCCTGGTGTGAAAATGGGAAACCACGGGAAACCATTTTCAGGGCTGCCGGCAGTGAGGTTCGAACCTACTATCTCCCGAATACTGGATACTGGCCGCACTTAAGCGACTGCAGCTATCGAGCTCGGTCTCTTTTGTTTTGGTCACTGCACCACGTAGACGGATTACTTCAATATTTAGAGGAACGAGACGACGACGCACATCTGGCAGAAAAACTCATGTTACGGAAAGTTCAATCTAGAATAAGGAAGACGTGTATCCGAAACAAGAAGCAAAAAACGAGTGATTTTTAAGGAATAACGTAATACCTTTTGTTTTCTGTTTACTATTCTGTATTTTAGTGATTTAGACGTAGAGCGAAGGTTTCTGCTATAGGGTCTACTGTACATATTTTGAAAGTTTTACGTATCATGTTTTTGTACAATAAAAACAGTTTATGCTGAAATATTTTTTCGTGTTTACATATTATTTTTAGCCTTTTTCGGGTTATCCGCGATTTTCGCTATCCGTGGAGCCCATGCTAACCAATTCTCCGGATAATAGGGAATTTACTGTATAATGATAGCGTCCGGCTTCAAGGCTAAATGGTTAGTGTGCTGGCCTTTGGTCCAGGGTGTTCCGGATTAGATTCCCGGCCGGGTCGGAGATTTTAACCTTCATTGGTTAATTCCTATGGCTGGGGGCTGAGTGTGTGTAACCATTTCATCATTAGAATTTATCATAGATAAGGCCCCATTTTCGCAGACGCACAGGTCACCTATAGGGCGTCAACTCGAAAGATTTGCACCAGGCATCTTCCACAGCCACACGCCATTATTATTATTATTATTATTATTATTATTATTATTATTATTATTATTATTATTATTATTATTATTATTATTATTATTTTTACCTGCTATAGACATGGATAAATAGGTATTTCCACACGAAAGAGATTATAAATCTAGACCATCACAAGTAGGTGTTGAAAGAGGAAGCAGTGACAAGAGAAATTCGGATACTGAATTTGCTAATAAAAAATGTAATGCCTTAACGAGTACGAAACATATGGAGCGGAAGACACAGGCAAATAAGAAACTAAGGAATAAAACAGAAACGGAGGAAAAGTGCAGGCTTCGTGCTCAGTAATATTTACAGAAGAAATAACAGTGGCGTCTCGTGGCCTAAAATGTTACCGGAGCTACGTATTTTGCACATACAAGATTTGTGTTAATAAGAAAAAGCCTGGTAGATAATCTATATATAAGTTTAAAAAATCTGTAGGCCTAGAACATGTAAAAAGTAAACTAGTAAACTTTGTAACGAACCTGCTACAAATTATGGGAATTATTTGTACAAGAATTCTGCTCTCCTATTCTTCAGACCAGTGAACTTCGTTCTTACTTTTTCGTTAAATTAGTACTGTATTCTCTCTCTATTTTAAGCACATCTAAAACGCTGGGTCTGGCTTGTCCTGTTTTATTTCCGAAACATCGTTCGGACTTCTGAAAAGTATTCTCTAAAAATTTTCAACGAGAAAATAGTACAGTACACCGACAGAGTTAATGTTCTTTCATTCTTCATTAGAAAAAACAATAGAGAGTTCATTCCTGAACTTTCGTGTTTCTATGAAATGGTAATATTTGCTACAACTGTCGTACAAATCATCACTAAACATACACGTCACGTCACTGAATTTTTCTCACGGCAACAAAATTGAAGCACTCCGGACCTTCAGTTTTACCAAATCTTTCTTCGGATTGCTGAGTAATTACATCGCAGTGTTCAAAGCACATGCATTTTTATTAACACTTATTTTCTTCTTTTTCGAAAGATAACATGTAACGGAGTTCTAAGCTGGTGAATTGCTTATTTCATTTCTAATATTACTTATGTTGTCAACAAATTTACGAAGATGTTCATGCACGAGTACTACAGTCGTGACTTACTTCTGCAGAATGTTGTAATTCTGCTAACAAAGTTCAAAGGAAAAACTGAACTCCTCATATTCAAGAAAATTATTTAATCCAGTTGCTTCTCTCGTTGATGAAGACTCAAATGAGCCATTCTCTTGAATAATTTTGTAGCATGCTCTCAGGGTTTCCTTGCATTAAATATAGATTATTGTTTTAAGAGCAAATGCAATAAGGCAAGAATCCACATCAGACCGAGCGTGTGGCTACGCGGTTTGAGATCTCGTATCTGTCAAATTGAATTTGGAAGATATCGGACACCACTGTCGGCACCCCTGTAGATGTTTCTCCATGGTTTCCCATTTTCACACCTGTACCTTAATCAAGGCACAGGCCACTTAATTCCCACTCCTAGCCGTTTCCTATCCCATCGTCGTTATAAGACCTATGTGTCTCGGTGAGAGGTTAAGCAAATAGTAAAATAAAAGACAAATCAGAGGTAATAAAAAAGTGGGACCTTTCGAAAAACTAAGGGTATCGGCTAAAGAAAGGAAACGACTGAGGAAGTGTGGATAAACTATGAAGGCTCTCCAGGCCTCACAAATCCTAAAATCGTTGGGATTGTGAGAGAACAAGCGTTGACCAAGGAAGTTCAGATAAAAAATTTGAAAACGAGGAGGCGGGCACTAGGCAGTGGAAACAATCTTAGACTCAGCTAGGGGCCCTGGCTTCACAAACAGAAGATGAGAGCCCTAGGCGGTTACCCCTTCTACGACAGACAGGGGATACCGTGGGGTTATTCCAGCCACATGGAGGATTTTTCATTAGTAGTAGTAGTAGTTTAAGCCTCCTTGGCTCAGGCGGCAGCACGCCGGACTCTCACCGCTGGGTTCCGTGGTTCAAATCCCGGTCAATCTATGTGAGATTTGTGCTGGACAAAGCGGAGGTACGACAGGGTTTTCTCCGAGTTCTCCCGTTTTCTCTGTCATCTTTCATTCCAGCAACACTCTCCAATATTATTTCATTTCATCGGCCATTCATTAATCACTGTCCCAGAAGAGTGCGAGAGGTTTCGGCAGCCGGCATAATTCCTATCCTCGCCGCTGGGATTCATTCATTCCATTCCTGACCCGGTCGAATGACTGGAAACAGGCTGTGGATTTTCATTTTCAATCACAATCCAAGGAGAGGAAATCAAAACGCTGGGATTTGCCGATGGTATTGTTATTTTAGCTGAGACTGCAAAAGATCCAGAGAAGTTGCTGAATGGTATGGACTGAGTCTTGGATAAGAAGTACAAGATACAAGATGAAATGGCGTGTGGCTTTTAGTCCCGGGAGTGTCCAAGGACATGTTCGGCTCGCCAGGAGCAGGTCTTTTGATGAGGATGAAATGATGATGTAGACGACACATACATCCAGCCCTCGTGGAAGCGAAATTAACCAATCATGGTTAAAATTGCCGACCCAGTGACCAAAGGCTAGCACACTAAGCATTTAGCCATGGAGTCGGACAGAAGTACAAGATGATAATAAATAAGTCCAAAACAAACTAATGGAGTGCAGTCGAACGAAGTCAGGTGATGCAGGTAATAATAGATTATTAATGGTTATGAATTTCATGTTTTTGGTCCGTACTGAACTGAGAATAATATATAAGTAATAATAATAACAACGTCAACGTTTCCACCTTTTCAATACTAAAATATATTCACAAAATTTTAAATTACACGGTACTAGTTTCGACCCATCTAGGGGTCATCATCAGCCGTATTGGAGCAAAGATCACTTTTGGCGAAATCGTAAGAAAATGTTATTTTAAAGAATAACAAGTGAAATGAGATGTTATTATGGTAATAGTTAATAATACAAGGAATATACATACTAAGAGGTTTTTAACAAAGAATAAAGTATAAATGGGGTGTTGTAAAATTTATAATCATGGAAATCAGTAAATTCTTGTATTGAAATGAACAAGACATGGACATCCTCGTATTAGCAAACAAGGGCCCTTTACTCAACATAATGGAAAATTACTACATACACCTAGACCAATACTTTAATGCCAGTCACAATCTCAATGAAATCTCAGAGAAACCCATCATACTCTTCGATCTATTTATCACTTTCCTCAGAAACAATAATACAGCCAACCTAAACTCAATCCTAAATTTAATCAAAGGTACTCTTCCAAGACAATTACACTTTCTCCCGCACCCTTCAGCCCCACCTTAAGCCCTCTTCCTAAGCCATATATAATTTTATATATGTCATTTCAATACAAGAACTTACTGATTTCCATGACAATGGCAGCAGAGTTGGTTAGTTGTAGGTATGTTCCTTTCCAGGATCCAGAAACTGTATTATATTGTCTCCTCCCGTAACCGAGCCGAGCGGGGAAGATAAAGCGGACAGCTGTGTAAAGTGCAAGGAAGGATGACGGTATTTGGGTAGTGCTGACAAGAACGACCGTGGGGACTCTCCATACTGGTCCGTAAAGAAGGAAGCTGGTTTGCGGCAGCTGGATATATTGGCTAAGAGGGAAGTGAAGTGGAATTTCTTTCAACGGCACCCTTGTTCTAAGACGCTAGTAGGGGAATCATGCAGTTAATACATCCAGGCTTAAAGCGTTAAAGGGCATGATTAGCGGGGTGATACCGTCTTAGTTGGCTTTTCTCCAACTCGACCGTGGTTTGATCCTGAATGTGAGGATTAAAGAAAATCACATCACTACTGTGAGGAAGCCAACCACACTTTGGAGATTCCGTAGCTATGGACATGTTATCAGCTGTCACGCAAACCTACAAACTTAGTTTTGGCTTCAGGAATTCAGAAAGAAGAAATACCCCGACTCCACATGATAGAAAAGATGTAAAAGAAAGTAAGTAATAAATAATAATGATATTTGCTTTATGTCCCACTAACTACTTTTACGGTTTTCGGAGACGCCGAGGTGCCGGAATTTTGTCCCGTAGGAGTTCTTCTACGTGCCAGTAAATCTACCGACACGAGGCTGACGTATTTGAACGCCTTCAAATACCACTGGCCTGAGCCAGGATCGAACCTGCCAAGCTGGGGTCAGAAGGTCATTGCCTCCACCGTCTAATCCGCTCAGCACTGCAAGTAAGTACGAGTAAGTAAGTAAGCAAGTAATAATATATATATATATATTTATATATAGATTTTTTGCTATTTGCTTTACGTCGCACCGACACAGACATGTTTTTGAAGGAAGCGGCCGTGGCCTTAATTAAGGTACAGCCCCGGAATTTGCCCCGTGTGAAAATGGGAAACCACGGAAAACCATCTTCAGGGCTGCCGACAGTGGGGCTCAAACCCACTATCTCCCGATTACTGGATACTGGCCGCACTTAAGCGACTGCAGCTATCGAGCTCGGTAATAATATTCTTGGCTTGAAGACCCATTAACTACTTTTACGGTTTTCGGACACTTTGAGGTGCCAGAATTTAGTCCCGCAGGAGTTCATTTAGGCCTACGTGCCATTAAATTTACCGGCACTGGGATGACGCGTTTGAGCACCTTCAAATAGTAAGTAAGCAAATAATTAAGATTAAGATATCCGTCAGAAATGACAAAAACTTAAAAGCGAAATATTACATATGAGGTGGATCAATACCTGAACATTTTTGAAGTAGAGTTGTGGTGCGTACTCTCATTTTGTGTATCTATTGTATGGCTCGTTGTTCAATGTACAAAATTAATGAGAGGAATGACGAATGGTTTGTGACGCAATTTTGTATCGCTCAGAAGTTCAATTTTCAAGTGTTCAACCATTTTTCTTCCTTTAGTGCCTTGTACTTACAAAAGGTTGATAGTCATATTGGAGTATATTTTGTTCTTTAATTTTTCCTATTCTTTGCTTCCGTTATTAGGATTATTGTTGTTTTAAGGATGTCGACGCACTGTCGGAGGTCTTCTTCACCCATATCAATGTATACCTTGTACCTTGCCTTCTACAATGTTGTAGAAGGCTTCCTCGCGAACAGTCGAGATTTTCTTTAGAAGACGCAAAGCAAATTTCTCTGCGAAACGTAGAGTTTCGCCTTGATTTCTTGACACGACATCAGCTTGAAAGTCCATAGTGATGTCTACAAAATATCTTCTTGTTTGTAAACCCTTTAATCGATTTCAGGGGTCGCCTGCACAACGCATAGTAGCCCACATGACAGATTGGCCATGGAATTCAAAACCAATAATACCTCAATTTGTGTTCAAGAAATATTGACGGAGTATAGAAGTAACAAGTCCCTTCCTATATTACTAACGTTCAATTTCTGAAAATTTTCGTCATATATTGGAGGCACTATAAGCTCACTAAGGGTACGAACATACCGAAGATGCATCGCAGCGGTTTACATCGCGGTCGATGCCTCGCTGTCACCTCCTGGTAACACAAACACACAGTTTTAAATGGAACAGTTCATGTCAAAGATGCTCGCTTCCATTCACCATCGCGATTTACCAGGAGGTCTAGCGCGATGACAAGAAAGTTTGTGTTCCCATCGCTGTAGAACGGGAGGTATCGATGTAGCTTGCTCGTGATTTGCTTATCCGGATTGAGATCACGTGATATATCCCCCCGTTCTACTGTGCCGTTGATCCGGGTGTTCACAGAGCCCGCGTGTGTATTCGTGTGGTAGTTATTGTACTTTACAGTATCAATTTTTGATTCCACGTTGTTGTATATGTATTGGAACGTCTCAAGGGACATTCTCATGTATGAATGGAATCTGTCCGCGCGGTATTTCAGTTCTTCAAATAAGTTATAATATTCCCCCAGCGCCTGCCTTCTTTTATTTATAGGATGAGCATTCCACTGGCGGGTTTACTGATTTGAAAGTAGCTACCATCGTGTGCTTATGCACAATGAATCACTATCTCCACTGTCACTTGAATATGCACTCTATACTTGTAAAAGCTCACTAGTAGAGGATGAATTATCTTTAACTTGAACGCGGAGATATAAACATAACGTCCACTCACTGTAAACACATCTCAGAACACTGGAAAGGTAAACCTCCCCGGTATGTTCAGCCTCCATCGACCGCGACGTAAACCTCGACCGCGACCGCGAGCTGCGATGCATCTTCGGTATGTTCGTACCCTAAGGAATTAAAAACAACATATTAATTAGCATCATAATGCACCCATAAGCGAATTTACGTAATTAATTTACAAATTAAAAGTTGAATATTTCGCATATGGGATACTACAGTAGGCTGGCAATCTAGCAGTCACAAAGGAACTTTCTGGCGCCAGTCAGGCGGCGAGTAGAATCCACAAAACTCTCCTTAGAGCACGTCCAACTTGTAAGCCACCCTGAGTACTCCTTCCAATAAAATTTATGACACCGCCTAGGAGTGGCGACTTTCTTCTGGTTCTCACGAGAAAATCACGCGTTGAGGCCTGACCTACTTAGCTAGGACAAAAGGGACAACGACAATACCCGCCAATCCTTGGGAGGAAATGGAAGTATCCACTTTACGAAGAGCGCGAAAGTCTCAGCCAATCACAAAATTCTAAATTTGAATGAACTGTCATAAGCGGGAATCTACAATCAGTATTTCACGATCTGAAGCCCGGTGTGGTGGTGAAAAACAGTGTCCTGATTTCTTTATAATATATGGAAAATTATCAGTGCGAATCTGTGGTTAATTAGTGCCTAATTAATAAAATTTAACTTCACACGGAGGAGTAAGAGGACCCAGAAGAACGAACTGTCATGGCGGGATGGAGCCATTCACCGGAAGAAAATAACACCAGTGACGCGCGCCGTCGTGTGGATTATCCTGTGATCATTTCCCACGGCGCAATATTACATGTAAGTCAGACAAAAATTAGGGAGATTTGTACATAAATTTTGAAAACCTTAACCTACGGATGTACGATAAAGCGCTCCTGAGGGCTAGATCATTACGCCACATCCCTTCCACGGAACTATTTTCTAGGTGGGGGGAGAACCCTTTACAAAACCCAGCGACCAGGGGGTTGATTTCTCAGTGTTTCTTGAGTTTCTCAGTGTGTCTTGAGTTTTCGCAGTGGTTCTTGAGTATTCTCAGTGAAACTTCAGTTTGACAGTGCGAATCAGAGCGACAGTGAGACAGAGTGCGACAGCTAAGTTAGTTAGTCAGCTTTATTTTTTGCTGGTAAGAAAGTGATTAGAGACACTTGTAGGCATTTAGAGAAAGCCTTGTATTATTTCACTCGGGAGAGTAACATTTCAGAAATGAACACTTTAACAAACTTTTGCTATTTATGCAGAAACAACAGACAAGAGCTACACTTTCAACACTTGGCTTAAATAAACTCACATTACGAGTCGAGAGGAACAAATCCATGTTTGCAGCATAATTACATAAAACCTCTCTAACCCACGGGTAGTTTCACATTTGTTATAAGCATAAATTTCTCCACAACATTGGAACTGTATTTAGCTTGCTTTACCATTTAATAAACTGTTTGGCAAGCGAGATGTTTACGGGGAGAAACTTGTAAAGGCAGACGGGGAGGAGAATGACTTTTCTTTAATGAAGGCCGCAGTGGCAGACCTTGAACAAACAGTTATGTCCCGTTGGGGTTAATGTTCGATAAGCTGTGTGTGTAAACAAAAGCTGAGAGACCGGTGGCAGACCAACAGGTGATTTCCAGGCAGGTAGCAAGACGACCGTCTAACTTCAGGACAGGAGTCTGCAGGGGAGTGCGAGAAATACGAGTGTTTTCTGTCAACGTAAGCGTGTGTTACGCCATGGCAAATATGTGTCAAATTTGCGTGTGTAAAAATTTGGAATACCACATCAGCTTGAAGATGGAATTCTAAATTCACCATGACCGAGGCTGGAGGGTGAGCCAACATGCTGCCATCACACAGGTATGAGCATCAATAAATAATGTAAATAAATAATGTAGGACCGTGACTAATCGATGATCAATGTAGCTTAAAGTATTAGGTAGGATTGTAAATAGTTCACATCTTTTAAATAATCATAATTGTAACTATAATAATAATAATAATAATAATAATAATAATAATAATAATAATAATAATAATAATAATAATAATAATAATAATAATCGAGTTATGTGTGCACTTCGTTTAGGTAGATGTTGTTTGCGTGTTGTTATGGATTGTTTCTGTAGTATGTCACTTTGACAGTTTAGGCAGCTATGATATTTGATCTATGAGTGTAATGCCGATTTATAAGTAATTTTTATATTTCATCATGTTATTATATCGATGGTTTTGAGTCATATTTTTGTTGGAGTTTTGATCTTGTAGACGCCGCCTCGATGATTTTAATGTTTATTTTTGCTTTTATGCGCTTTCAGCTTGTTTTATGTTGTCGGATCATTCTTCAGATGACCGCGTCTGATAGTACTTATCCCGTGTCTTTTGCGACGATTTTTGGTAGACGCGAGTATTTATTTCTGTGTAGTTGCGGTTACACGTCTTTCAACATCTGTGTTTTGAGAGGCAATCTCGCCACCTTTTTTTTATATAGAAACAGTGAGTGCCAGGAAACCATTGATGAGTCAGCTCTGATTTTTTGTGAGATGCGAAGCAGAGAATGATCAAGAGATCGAGCTAGATGATTAATATCCCTGATGATCTACGTTGATAATGGAAATATGATATTTGGACCATGTCATGAACTGTCGTAAGAAGTCGTAATGTGCACGACAGGTATTTTGCCCGCCGGATACGAGCGAGGCCGTGTTGTGAGAATAATGAATAATAAAGACGTCGAGAATTAATGTGCAAAGAGAATTGTGAAATGAATAATTTAACCAAGAGTGTTAAATGTGTTACGACATGGGTTATGATTGTAGGCAGAAGCCTGTATTTGTTTAAATAATTCCTGGGAAAGTAGATGCTCGACAAATATGCTAGCCATTGTACAATGTGAGCAGAGCGACGAGTCAATGTGTTTTCTTTTTATAATCATGTAGAGTCATGGATGACATGAAATAACAGTCATTGTCCACAAAGGTTAAATAGTATCATGGCCAGACATTTATCGTCTGAGGTTAGAGATTGCCGTCAAAGTCACAATATTTATATTTATTACATTTGCTACTCGCAGCGGGGTATATTTTTATGGAGACTCCGAGATTATTTTGCGCATTCCATCCTTATTAATTTCCAGTAGGCCGCGATGGTGGGATCTAGTTTTGCTTATCTTATTTCTTTCTGAGTGTACTTTATTACCGTTTATTTGTAGGACGTAGGCGTATGTGAATTATTTATATTTGATTTGATGTAAATAGATAGGTGTAGATAGGCTAGTTTTGATTTTTGTATTTTCTTTGTCGGAGCAGTGTTTCTCCATTTAACAGATTTAATGATGTAAATGAGATTTCAGATGTTAGGTTAATGGATCGTCGATTAAGTCATAGTCGAAACGATAGTAGTGGTATGCTCATACCAGGCATTTAAGTAATTACCAAACTTTTAAAAAAATCCACTACATTTTATTTAGAAATGAAGCGATCTTTAATAAACCAATTGTATAAACTGCCGCAATGAATGAGGTAAACAAGATGGCATCTGCATCCATCTAGTGGTGGTACCACAAACAATGAGTTGATAATGAAATGCAGTTAGCGGCAAATTCAATAGAAAATTTAATGTACAAGGATCGCTGTCATTTGAAATGCTAACATCAGGCACTTGGCCTAATCTTTTGGATTATTTTTAAGCAGTCCAGTCTATCACAGATATGCAAGTGAAGTGTAAAAATTAGATGAGTGGTTGTAACACTCAGATTGATGTTTCAATAATTTATTTGTTTAATCATGAGGTGTTTGAATAAGACAATGGTTATGTAGGAAATGAAGGGTGATGTTCACGGCTGTTTTGTTGTCTTCGATTTATTCTTGATGTGATACACTTGGTTAGTGCAGTCCATGATTATTTTAAAGTTGGGTATTTTTACCAAATGAGCCACATGTGTGAAATATTTGATAACTCCTATGAGTCAGTGGATTGATGACGTAACTAATTATTTTATCGTGATTCAACTATTTTAATTTATTTTGAGAGATATTTTTCTACGTAATACCATTCTGTAGTTCAAGAAGGTGGTCTTTCTGACCAGAGTTTTAAATTGAGTCATGTTATTAACTTGAAGACAGTGTCAACATAGTCTGCAATATTTTAATTAATGTATTTGACCCTCAGTCAGTTTGTTAGGCAGATAACTTAATGGTGTTTTGTAAGGCAGATCTTCAATCTTTAATTTTTCTTAGTCTCATTTATTTCATTTGTTTACATTTTTTTCACCAGTCTAGTTCACTTACATTCCTTTTGGCATTTTGCATTTTTTCAATAAATTAGTCTTTTATTTAAATTTTAATTCAGTCTTTGGGTACCGTCAATTTTAGTTAGTTTACCCCTCTTTTCATTCCCTCACTCCTTGATCGTCGGGTGGCCTCTCTTCGGGGATAGCGGACGGTCACGACTGAGGAAGAAGAGTCTACATGCAGCGGTGAGTATGATTTACATGTCATTTATTACAGGAGCAGCCGGCGCACAGAAGAAGGAAGAGTTCACCGCAGTTGTTGCCTTGAAAAGGGCACAATAAATCATCAGTTGTTACTTTAAGAAATTAGATGCTTGACATCTAAGGTATATAAAACGCCCGTGTTTGAAGCGCAAGCCGCTTTACGGTCATGCTGAAAAGTAAGTACACTAAGGCTTTTAATTCTCTCCACAAACCACGAGGCATCACGTGTTTTGTACCTCTCGTATCACAATATATGTAAATACTATTAATTGACTTCAATCCTTGTTCAGACGTGATGCTTCATATACAGTACAGTATATAAAGAATTGGAAGGCAACAATAAATAATGTAATCATGTAGGATGCCTTTCAATAACAAATTTAGCAAAGAAGCCGCATGTTTCGTCTAAAGTTTCTAGTGATTAAATGTACGCAACATACTGCGCTTCCTTTGAACGTTTTTTATAAACCCAGACCCGGCTCACGATGTTTCTACTCTGCGCTACAGCCGCTGCCTCGGCCCATCTTTCGTCGCGCGCGGACGCCCTGCTTTAAGCGTGTATGCAGTCTTAATTTAATCTTACCTTATTAAAGATGCTGGAAGAGCCGTCCTTCATAATGAGGGACTGCAAGAAAACAATGAGGATTTTCTGCACAACAATAGCGGTAGTTATGACTATTCACACGACCATTAAGGTGAAACCGGGCCTTATCTGAAAAGAGCACAAGTTGTGCGTCGAATAAACGATATTCAATGACACAAGAAGATACTACGCACAATATCTAACTCTTGAGGCTGGATCAAAAGGTCTTAAACAATGGGCCCGTGTACTGACTGTACGGTTTGATGTGTAACAGCTTTGTAGCTCTGTGTGGAGAAAAACTGAAACCTCTACTTGTGTTAATTTTGTGAGTGAATTATCCGGTGACCGTTCAAGATTCGCATCCGGCTTTTCCTCTGTTAAAACTGCTCGTGTTTTTTTTTTTTTTTATTGAGCACTGAGCCAACAGATTCAAATGTACTTACAATTACGTGAATCTGTGCTCACGAAGACGGCACTTCACCAGGAAATTGCTGAACAAATGCATCGCGTACGCGTCGAGCCGACTCGTACTTAAAATAACTTTTACATACTAAAATACGGTGTTGCAAAGATGACTGTCTCACCGTGTTAACAGCTGAGATTCAGAGTGGCGACTGATGCTAGGTTAAACACGAGCCCGCTTCTTTCAAGGTCAAGCACTACGCGCGCGCCTCCCGTACAGCTGTTTAGGTCTCGGAGTGTAGAAACGCCGCTGGAAGGTCTGGGTTTATGAGAGAGAATACGTAGTTCCCACAAGCTTGTTTGACAGGTTGGGCACTTAGGTGTTTCTAAATACAATAGAGACAAAACGCGATACTTCCGGATTTAGCCTTGTTAAAATGGGAGACAAGTCGCAAGTGGCGCTCCTAGTGGCTTGACCTGAAAATTCGCGCTCAATTCAAATATCAATGGAAATGCATATACGGGAATGGATAAATAAATTACGTCTAGAAAGAAAGTGTTACTAAGATATTAACTTCAAAGTTGCACAAGCAATTCTACACTGACTGACAGTGACAATGCAACACCAAGGAGGAGTGGTTCGAAAGGGATGAAAGTTGGGGAAAAAACAGAGACGGCACGGATGAATAATTGATGTTTATTTCAAACCGATATCGACTCAGTAGGATGTAGGACCACCGCGAGCGGCGATGCACGCAGAAACACGTCGAGGTACAGAGTCAATAAGAGTGCGGATGGTGTCCTGAGGGATGGTTCTCCATTCTCTGTCAACCATTTGCCACAGTTGGTCGTCCGTACGAGGCTGGGGCAGAGTTTGAAAACGGCGTCCAATGAGATCCCACACGTGTTCGATTGGTGAGAGATCCGGAGAGTACGCTGACAACGGAAGCATCTGTACACCTCGTAGAGCCTGTTGGGAGATGCGTGCAGTGTGTGGGCGGGCATTATCCTGCTGAAACAGAGCACTGGGCAGCCCCTGAAGGTACGGGAGTGCCACCGGCCGCAGCACATGCTGCACGTAGCGGTGGGCATTTAACGTGCCTTGAATACGCACTAGAGGTGACGTGGAATCATACGCAATAGCGCCCCAAACCATGATGCCGCGTTGTCTAGCGGTAGGGCGCTCCACAGTTACTGCCGGATTTGACCTTTCTCCACGCCGACGCCACACTCGTCTGCGGTGACTATCAGTGACAGAACAGAAGCGTGACTCATCGGAGAACACGACGTTCCGCCATTCCCTCATCCAAGTCGCTCTAGCCCGGCACCATGCCAGGCGTGCACGTCTATGCTGTGGAGTCAATGGTAGTCTTCTCAGCGGACGCCGGGAGTGCAGGCCTCCTTCAACCAATCGACGGGAAATTGTTCTGGTCGATATTGGAACAGCCAGGGTGTCTTGCACATGCTGAAGAATGGCGGTTGACGTGGCGTGCGGGGCTGCCACCGCTTGGCGGCGGATGCGCCGATCCTCGCGTGCTGACGTCACTCGGGCTGCACCTGGACCCCTCGCACGTGCCACATGTCCCTGCGCCAACCATCTTCGCCACAGGCGCTGCACCGTGGACACATCCCTATGGGTATCGGCTCGATTTGACGAAGCGACCAACCTGCCCTTCTCAGCCCGATCACCATACCCCTCGTAAAGTCGTCTGTCTGCTGGAAATGCCTCCGTTGACGGCAGCCTGGCATTCTTAGCTATACACGTGTCCTGTGCCACACGACAACACGTTCTACAATGACTGTCGGCTGAGAAATCACGGTACGAAGTGGGCCATTCGCCAACGCCGTGTCCCATTTATCGTTCGCTACGTGCGCAGCACAGCGGCGCATTTCACATCATGAGCATACCTCAGTGACGTCAGTCTACCCTGCAATTGGCATAAAGTTATGACCACTGCTTCTTGGTGTTGCATTTGCTCTGTCAGTCAGTGTAGATAAATGAATGAAGAATTATTTAACAGGTTAGACTGAAGTTGGACATATAATCAAGATGTGAAATGGACTGCTGTGAAAGGACTTGATCTTTCATTTATGCATTACCTTTTTAGCTTTAGATTCCTGCCTGAACATTCACGACTAGATTTTTCTTTTTTCTCATTTAAAAGCATTGTATCATCATATTAAAATACTTGTCAATAAAAATATCGGCACATTCCTTACACGCATGATTCAATAAATTTGCATTTAAGAGGTGGTCAATTTTCCTTTTAACTTGAAGCCTACTAACAGAAAGAAAATCTATAATTTAGCCTCAAAAGCATTCAAACTTCCCTATAAGCAAACTTGCCATAATGGCATTACATTAGGGTAAAGCAAATTTGCATCATCATATTGTTTCAACAAAATATGAACATTTCTTAAATCACCCATAATTTTTTCAGTGCTCGACAACGCATTACGGCATTCCAAATGGGGTAATTTGGAACACAACCAGCGACACTCATATGCGTATGTATTTTCCTGAATTAAAACAAACCCACAGATCACACCTACAACAACACATCGGTATTGAAGGTTAACTACTGCACTATACAAATAAAATATGTGTATTATATTTTAAGCCAGTTAAAATATGGGTCGAGCAGATCAGAATATTATGAAGTACTATAAAAATCTCTTTGTCACTAGAAGAATATATATGCAAACACAATATTACTTACATTTTCTTGTCACGAGGGAAACTGAAGAAAGACCGCGCTTTCTTCTCTACTTCATAGTTACTGCAGCCAAGCACAGCACATACCTTTCCCCTCATGTTGAGAGGAGATATCAAGGAATGACACACGCTATTTAATTATGTCAACTCACTGAAAACGCATAAATACCGTAATAATAATAACCGTCATAAAAATACCAATTTTTTAAACGTTCTGGTCAAAGAACCAAAAAATATCTTATTTTATTTTATGTTGCATATTTCTCCCTGGTGTTCGCTCTATATTTTTTGTGTTTGAAATTTCACATTTGTGAGTCACATAATTTTTTACCAAGAAATGAAACAGAGTGCGAGGAGTTGAGATCGAGTCGCACAATTTTATACTTGTCTGTCTATAAATAGAGATTTAGTGATAGACAAACTGAATTACTGTCAGTGCATACTTCTCGTACATCCGTTGGTTGTGTTTTGTGACTTTTTGTCGGCTGAGAAGTTCCTCTGTTGTCCTCGTATGACAGCTGAACCAATTGCCGTCTTGTTCAATTGAGGTTCTAGTCTCGGTCTGTTTTATCGCTCGGCTACCACTCCGTGATTGCTTTCTTTCGATAAACCAATAAAGTAGATGTACTTTTTCTTCTTTCTCCTCAGCGACGCTTGCGGTTCCGAAGATCGATGGATGAGCTCTCTCGGCTATTCTAAGAAACCGAAACATTAATATTTTACTCCTACCAAGAACAGATCTCCATCATATCTAGATTATATACAAAGCAAACCTAAATTTTATCTCTAAACTAAAACATTTGTATTGTGGAGAAAAACGCTTGTCTTTTAATTTAAGTTCGTTAATATAGGATGATCATAGAATATAGACAGCCGCTTCTGATAAATTTTCAATTTGGTTTACTACACGAAGGAAATTAAACTACAATTTTCATAAAGAAAGCTAAGCAAAAATAATCGCTAACAGACATTTTTGACTGGCAACGGAAGAAATATAGGGAATATTCGATAGAAGATTTAATAAGGTCTAACCGTACCAGTCAACAATTTAGAGCTACGTATAAGAAAGCATGAAATGTCATCTAGTATCTAAAATTGTTCCACTATAGCTCTGTAATGTTTTCTCAGCTCTTATACCTAACAAGATATGTGTCGCTTGAGTTGAGTTAGGTCAAGTATTGTAGAAGTTATGCATTCTTTAACTGTTGGAAGTTCACACTAAAATCAATGTTTTTGGAAATATAGCGTACTGTATCTTAATGTGTTGAAAGTATTATCTCCAAGATATTTTTGCAAACTTAGCAATAGGTGCGCGTTATTTTAGAACAAATATAAATATTCCGAAAAAATGTGCCAACGTTTCTTGCGTGTTTATTATTTTTTCAAAGCAGCATCAAGATGGTCGATTTTTCCTTGTTCTTGTCATGTATGGCCAAAAGTCCCAGAGCAGCGTTTGTTTGATTTCTCTAATTTAGTTCAGGATGACCCAATACACACACACACACACACACACACACACACACATACATACACAATTCTAATAATAATATAAGAGAATTTATTGGACTCCAACCTATTCAATATATTACAGTGTAATGTACTGAATAAGGTTGGAGTCCAATAAATTATCTTATACAATTATTGAGATTCTTTCAATACGGAAAATAAAATGATTTTCATTACTTGTACACAATTCTATTCAGCTACGAATGACGACATTAATTTTTTAGTGGCACATTTATCACCTTCAAGATGTTGCTTTGAGTACATCAGTATTTACTATTTACTATCCTTCCGCGCTTTAATATAGAGACACTTTGGTAAGATTAACTTTAACAACGGTAGGATGCAGGAAATAAATATAAAATCTTAAATTCGTAGTGGGATACATTTATTCATTGCAAAAGAGTGCAAATGTTATTTTCTGCAGCATGTGTTATATGTTGTTATTCATCAATAAGAGATATTTAAGATTTAATTTTTTTACCTTCACCTAAACTACTATTACACCAATCAGGCCCTACAGCAGGCACGTGGGGGGCACGTGTCACCCACGTAGATTTTATATTAATTTGGATGCTAGTTCACTCACTCCAGGTTCGCGTGTCCTTCAGTATCTTCCAAGGATGTTGCCGCCAATAATATCTGATCATTATACTGTTCATTGTTCCATTCGTACCAGAACCAGGAATCATTGAACATTGCTGGGTGACGGGTGTCCCCCGTACGCCTATTCGTGTTACAAGTTTCCTTTTTAAGTTTTATTCTTATTTCACTTGATATTAGTGATTAGTTCAAGGGAATGCCTACATATCCACGGTAATCTTCTGAATATAAATGCTATGGTTGTTCATTCCGATTACGTAACCGTAATGAGTTGCGATGGCATCAGCACCTACCGCCTATCATGTTAACACCTAGGAAGACAACAATTCTGAGTACTGTGAATTCCTTGGTCAGACGTGGACGGTTAAATGAACCATTTGGTGGTCAGTAGGACATTTTCTTTGAAGATACAGAAATCAGGAGTAGAGAGGTAAATAATTAACTCTTAAACTTACCGTTCCATCGTTGGTCGTCTGCCTCGGCTGCTTCAGTAGAGCAATATCGTACTCTTAGATCTTGGGGTCGTTGCGAGTTCTTTTATTTTCTGTCACTTCATCGACCAAACGATAGGGTTCAGAAGAGAGCATAACTACGTCAAATAAGGAGCAAAAATGTGCTTGCTAAAATATTTATTCAATTAAATCACGATAAAAATATTTATTAAATTAGCCAGAAAAATCACTTAATAATTTTGCAACATGTTTTAACGCAGTCAAAATACATAACTTGAGTCTTATCTTTTTATCACTGTTTAACAGTACACTTCAAAGAAAGAAAAGGTATAAAATTTGTGGACAGCAAAAATCAGAAAATTGGGTGCCATTGATCCAAACGATAACTGAGAGTTAATCCACACGATCCGTGTAAAATCTGACCTTCAACAAGTAGAATTCCAGATTTACATTTCATTAATGTTATCTACCAGTCTACTACCCTATCGGATATTGCAACATCTCACGAATGGACCCTTAATCGTACCAAATCGACTATCAGTAGCTTTGGATAGGATGCGAAATATTACTAGAAAGCATGGTGTTCATTAAAAGTTAACAGCAATTGTCACAATAAAAAATAAAATTCCACCATGCAATCTTTTGACACCCTTAGGTTGCAGAAGAATCCCGAGGCTGAAACATGGATCACCCCAAACAGATGTTCAGAAGGAACCAACAACACTTAATCCGATGGGATCTTACGTTACGTGGTCCTGAAGGAACAAAACTGCAAACTGCAGAAAAACATTAATTCATTATGCATTTAGAAGAAATTCCAAACACATAAGTTAAAGAAAAGTGATAAGTCACATGAAAATGTTCTTACTAAACAAACTTTCATGCTATGAAATAATAACGTCGTTAAGTTTGTAAAAAAACAAGTCCACAATATAAAACACATAACAGGAAATCTTTCCAATTATTCTAAATAACTACGACTACCATTACAAAGCTGTCTACATACACTTGTCCAATTAAACTAAACTACAAGTGATCGGTATATCAACGTCTCACATAAAATAAAGTGAATAACGAAAAATGAAAATATATTATATATTAACAGCTGACGAATCGAAACCGCATTCGTAATGTAAATCCTGCATGAATCAACTAAGGGTCAACACACGGCATTATCACAATATACCGGATATCCGAACAATAAATCTAAAAATAAAGGAAATAAACACTAGATAAACGAAAGTTCATCGAACTTGAACACGCGCAGCTAAGCAGTAATGATCAGTCTCCTTTAGCTAAGTTTCCACGTGGGAAAAATCTTACATTCATGCCACTACTGATGCAGCGCTATTATGGGAGCACCTTCTGGCTAGAAAGAATTATGTCGAAACATGTCCTGAATAGTACCTGCTAATACCCTTCACATTCGTATCCACTACTGCAGACACTAACATCGTTCAAGTCGATTCGCAAAATTGACTAACCTATGACTTGACTATATACAGACGACGCCCTAATACTGTCGTTGATCGGGCGAGTTGGCCGTGCGTGTAGAGGCGCGCGGCTGTGAGCTTGCATCCGGGAGATAGTAGGTTCGAATCCCACTATCGGCAGCCCTGAAGATGGTTTTCCGTGGTTTCCCATTTTCACACCAGGCAAATGTTGGGGCTGTACCTTAATTAAGGCCACGGCCGCTTCCTTCCAACTCCTAGGCCTTTCCTATCCCATCGTCGCCATAAGACCTATCTGTGTCGGTGCGACGTAAAGCCCCTAGCAAAAAAAAGTACTGTCGTTGAGCCTTCGTTGCAGTATCTACACATCCTTAAATTATATAATACACGCAGCATCCTAAATCTATCGTTGAGCCAACGTTATGGTATCTACACATCATTTATACTGTCAGGCGAAATCGAAACTTTAAACACAATCCTGGATATTTAAATCTAATCCTGTATGAAGCCCTAACACAATGAAGTGAAATTCGCCATAGAATGAACTCGAACCTGGAAATATAACTGTGTCCATTTCTTACAATAAATCGTGAAATCGAAATTAAACAACATGTCCGAATAGTTTAATCCATTCCTCAATACAATCTCAACACATGCAGTGAAGTTCGCTAAATAAAAACAAACTCATCGCTCGTTTGATTTTACATAATATCACTGAAAACAGTAATCACTACCATCAAGATATCACGGCATAATCCGGATGTGAGGCTCCAACTGGCCTTTCATCTCAACGCTCCAAATATGTATCACCGTGAACTGTCCAGTGAAGTAACTTTTCATCAATCTACTCAAGCTAAACTATCATTGTAATAAAATTCATTTTCACACCCGCAATGTTTCTAGTCAGCGATAATTTCGTCTCGTAAAGATAAAGAATAGAATTCAATTTACAGTAATCAAATATTACCTTGACCGTGCGTCAGAATGTATTTTGTTTGTGAGGTCGGCTATCACAAAATGCACTTTGCTGGTACCAAATAGTAGACTTAATTGTTGAGACCTAAGCTCTCACATGAAATAGTAATCATGGGAGAACATCAACTTGTACTTAACATAGGCGTTACAATGCGCTCACTTGGATTTAACCACCTTTAAATTCGTCGACTGTCCTGGATTGCTTACAGGGCATCGTCATCTTACGCAGCCGGCCTCAGTAATATTGCATCTTAACATACACCCTGTCACAAAAGTCCTCTCTGTCGATAAACTGGGACTCTTATTCTAAGCCTCCTGTTCACTATACATTACTCATAAAATACAGGCTTACTCTGACTGTAATATCCTCCTAACTACGCTCATAATACTTCATTTGCGTTACAATCCATTTCTTCTTGTTTGAAACTTTTTCAAATACAAGCAATCCCATGACCAAACAAATTTATAATGATCTCACAATTAACTTCACTAAATTTTCCTGACCTCAAGAGAAAAACAACATACCTTGATTTTCTGTATCACAAATACACGGTGTCACAAAATTTAAGTTTCCCAAAAATAAATGCCAACTTTATCATACTTCACGGGATTTCGGTATAAATCGCAAATCTCGCTTGACATTACTGATGAACACATAATTTATCATATCAGTTTTATCCTGACGTGAATATTATTATTAGATAATTTGATGTTTTTTATTTATCACACCCACAAAGGCTATTTATCATTATTGTAACTTTTACCGGCTTAAACATTATTTCATTGATTTTCATCACGATATTTAAAACTTCACCTTTTACATTTTTCTGAAGAAATTTAAACACATTTTAAAATTTCGCGCACTATCATTACACGTGCCACATATTAATTTAACGGGACATGCATGTACATTTCTAACTACAAAACATGGCATTTAAATTAGACAGACCTCTAACCCCGTCGCGGGCAATGGCGTTATGTTGGCCTCATTTTTACGCCATCAGTCTCATATTTAGACAGTTATAATTGTAGAGCACATTCTTCTCTTATACATTACTTATAATTACACAGATTCTACAATTTAACTGATTCAACAAACGTAAATGGTAAATTATTCTAGGCACATATAACAATTACAACCACTCCGCTTCTTGCCGAGAATTTAACTCTCGTTTGTGGGAATCTCCAACTCCCCCTAGGCCAGGTGTTTTAAAGATATGACAAACCGTGAAACCCAAAGCTCATCTCTGCCAGTCTATAGTTCTCTTTACCGATTACAAAAATACACCGTGTCACAGTAATTCACAAATGCTATCTATGAATTCGCCGTTTCCATTTGAGAAGTTCGAGAGTCCTATAATAATTCAACTAATGATATTCTTTAATGATTATGATAGATGTCGTAACTTCACTGTATCAATTGCTAATTTAGTCCTCATTTGTCGTTTACCACTTGGTAAAAATATTCTATCTCGAGCTAACTAAATAAATTTCACAAGTTCATTGAACGGACACTTGAAGACCTCTTCTTAATGTTGCCCGACGCAGGTCCACATTCTCGGACCATGAAATAGTAAGTGAAACTGCTGTCTGATGTGGGGGTATAGCCTCTCTAGGGACGCGTACTTGTCGTGATCTATTGTGTTTCAGTCCTACTATTTGACAACCACTGGACCGATTTCTTCAACACTCACCCCCCAAAAAACACCTAATTATCAAGTCATGATGATGTCTGCTGATTTTTGCAGTTCCTTTAACAGGCATAATTAGTTAATTAATTAATTAATTTCGTGCGGACGATTTCACGCGCATTCCGATTGCATGCTCTTGAAACGTGTTTCCCTCACGGCCAATATAGATGCCAACTTCTTTCCAGGCTTAATTAAATACATTTCAACCCTGTGGACTTTAACTTCATTAAATATTTCTTACAATTTTTAGTTAGTTGTTTCTTTGTTAATGATAGTGCCTAAATCTCTCGCAATGAGGTTTATTATATAGAAGTTCATTATTCATTACCCAAGGTATGCCGAAGTGTTCCGACCACGTTCGAATGGATGGTTCGCTTTCCACTCCGACTTGTAACGCCCCGGAACGTGAGATGAGCTTGCAATAAAGAATTACGGTTGCACTTGTAGCTGCATCTTGCAGCTGCAATATCTAGCAAGGTAGTACTATTGGTTCAATATATTCGTACATTCATGACCTTGAAATGGAGTTTATAACGAATAGGCGGAGGGTAATGAAGAAGACGCACCTGATGGAAGTGTGAAGGATGAATCGCCAACGTTGTATATGAGAAATAATGGTGAGAATTGAAAAAATGATACACCTAACCTCATTATTAAAATAGGTGGATACTATACCACATTTACAAGGCGCAGGGGGCACAAAGTTCAAGTTCAGAATTTTGGGGCTAATATACGACATTAAGTAATACACTGACTGACAGAGCAAATGCAACATCAAGAAGGAGTGGTCAGAACTTTATGCCAATTGCAGGGTAGACTGACGTCACTGAGGTATGCTCATGATGTGAAATGCGCCGCTGTGCTGCGCACGTAGCGAACGATAAATGGGACACGGCGTTGGCGAATGGCCCACTTCGTACCGTGATTTCTCAGCCGACAGTCATTGTAGAACGTGTTGTCGTGTGCCACAGGATACGTGTATAGCTAAGAATGCCAGGCCGCCGTCAACGGAGGCATTTCCAGCAGACAGACGACTTTACGAGGGGTATGGTGATCGGGCTGAGAAGGGCAGGTTGGTCGCTTCGTCAAATCGCAGCCGATACCCATAGGGATGTGTCCACGGTGCAGCGCCTGTGGCGAAGATGGTTGGCGCAGGGACGTGTGGCACGTGCGAGGTGTCCAGGCGCAGCCCGAGTGACGTCAGCACGCGAGGATCGGCGCATCCGCCGCCAAGCGGTGGCAGCCCCGCACGCCACGTCAACCGCCATTCTTCAGCATGTGCAAGACACCCTGGCTGTTGCAATATCGACCAGAACAATTTCCCGTCGATTGGTTGAAGGAGGCCTGCACTCCCGGCGTCCGCTGAGAAGACTACCATTGACTCCACAGCATAGACGTGCACGCCTGGCATGGTGCCGGGCTAGAGCGACTTGGATGAGGGAATGGCGGAACGTCGTGTTCTCCGATGAGTCACGCTTCTGTTCTGTCACTGATAGTCACCGCAGACGAGTGTGGCGTCGGCGTGGAGAAAGGTCAAATCCGGCAGTAACTGTGGAGCGCCCTACCGCTAGACAACGCGGCATCATGGTTTGGGGCGCTATTGCGTATGATTCCACGTCACCTCTAGTGCGTATTCAAGGCACGTTAAATGCCCACCGCTACGTGCAGCATGTGCTGCGACCGGTGGCACTCCCGTACCTTCAGGGGCTGCCCAATGCTCTGTTTCAGCAGGATAATGCCCGCCCACACACTGCTCGCATCTCCCAACAGACTCTACGAGGTGTACAGATGCTTCCGTGGCCAGCGTACTCTCCGGATCTCTCACCAATCGAACACGTGTGGGATCTCATTGGACGCCGTTTGCAAACTCTGCCCCAGCTTCGTACGGACGACCAACTGTGGCAAATGGTTGACAGAGAATGGAGAACCATCCCTCAGGACACCATCCGCACTCTTATTGACTCTGTACCTCGACGTGTTTCTGCGTGCATCGCCGCTCGCGGTGGTCCTACATCCTACTGAGTCGATGCCGTGCGCATTGTGTAACCTGCATATCGGTTTGAAATAAACATCAATTATTCGTCCGTGCCGTCTCTGTTTCTTCCCCAACTTTCATCCCTTTCGAACCACTCCTCCTTGGTGTTGCATTTGCTCTGTCAGTCAGTGTATTTGTGTGTTACAGTCTACGTAAATATCGAATAAATCAGGTTATCCATGAAGGGGCATACACATGTAAGTATTTCGTTACGAAAAACCATGAATACTTTGAGTGACACCTATACTCCACGCGACCATTCTTGTTCCCAAATTGCACGAGTCTGCTCTAGGGTTAATCTGATCAGAACTCCTATTGACATTGACACCACGCCGGTCAGTTATACAAACAAATAACCGTATTCAGAGACATTTGACTTCCTGCTGTTTGCTGATCATCTTGAAACTCAGTGACGAGCAAACGAAAGTGTACTGGAGATACAGAAATGATTATTCCACGAATATGAGGCAGCTGTTTCCCTTCTCTTCCTTTCTGTTTTAATAGCGTCAGTAATTGCGATGCCATTAACTGTTGGTAATTAAAATATATTTTCTAGCCCATAATCAGAACCATCCCGGGGTATTTAATGATGTGGAAGTAAAAAGAGATAAAAATCAGACTTTCTGAACAAAGCCGCTCTTGATTATTCCCTCATCACAGAGCATTATAACATTCTACTGCACGCTTCACGCGGAGAATGGGCATTGCTGTGGGAATATTCAGCTTTTTCAGCATCCTCACTCGTTTATTTCTGTGGACTAGATCCTTTGCATTGGATATCATCGTCCCTGCCATGTAAGTTCAGACAAGGAATCGCTTTCGTTCTCAACCTATTACTTCGAACCGATAACATAATGGTAAATAAACATCGCGATTAGCCTCTGTGGCTTAGTGGTTAATGTGATTAGCTGCCACCCCCGGAGAAACGGGTTTAATTCCAGGATCTTTGACAATTTGAAAAAGTGGAAAGAGGTCCTCTTATCTTCGGGAGGTCAACTGAGTAGATGGGGTTCGATTCCCACCTCAGCAATCCTCGAAGTGATTTTCCGTGGTTTCCCACTTCTCTTCCAGGCAAATGCCGGAATGGTACCTAACTTAAGGCCACGGCCGCTTCCTTCCCACTTCCTTACCTATCCCTTCCAATCAACAGATTCCCCTATAAGGCCTCTGCTCAGCATAGCAGGTGAGAATGCTTGGGCGAGGTACTGATCCTCCTCTCCAGTTGAATCCCCGACCGAATGTCTCAGCCTCCAGGTCACTGCCCTCGAGGCGGTAGAGGTGGGATCCCTCGTTGAGTCCAAGAGAAAAACCAGCCCTGGACTGTGAATGGATATAATAGTAATAATAATAATAATAATAATAATAATAATAATAATAATAATAATAATAAAAACCTGCTAGTTATCAATCACATGGGCAGCAATTATTCTTCTGAGCGCCAAGTTCTTGCATCAGCTTCTACCGCTTGGAACGCTAGTAAAAGCTGTCGTTTGATTTCGCAGCGAGTGTCCGGTATTCATATTGTACAGTATTAGGTGATACCAATGCTATGTAGACGGATATGTTCGCTATTATGTGATTCTGTGTTTGTGCATTGAGACAGGCACAAAGGCCTAGTCCCCGAGCCAGATGAATTAATCAGGCATGGTAGAAATTTTAACCTAATCGAGAATGGAACCAAAGTCCGTCTGTTACTGCAGTATGAACTCTATTTTCTGCATAATGGCGAAAGATGACAACTTTTTAAAAGAGTCATGGCTATTTCACATATTTTTTATCAAGTTTTAATTCCTTCCCTGAAGGGGGAGGCGGGCCACATAGAGGGTAACGCCTTCTCTCAGGCCAGAAGATTCAGGCGAGTTAAAAAGGAGTTAGGTATTTAGGAGCTGAATAAGGAGTGAGGGGTGTGCAGAAATTAGGAGAGAAGGGGTCTGGCTTTTGGCTAATCTTCTTCTTCTTCTACTTCTTTGTAGTTTAGGCCTACTGAGAACCTCGGGGCTCGTATCTTCTCATCGGTAAAGTTGTTGCTTTCTTCATCTTCCAATGCCTATTGTCTAATCGTATTTGTTTTTTTATTCTGTATTTTGTATTCATAGTACACAGTTTGCGATATTTACAATTTAGGCCTAAGTTTTATCAAAATGTTGTACATAGTACATATTTTGGTGTAAGTGTCTATTTATATTATATATATACAATTGTATATATTATTTATATACAAGGTTTTTCATAACAATTGTTATTGTGTATCATATTGTCGAATTTCTTTTTTTATTTGCGTGTGAGATGGGAGTATAATAGGTTGGGGGTGTACTGTCACAGATCACAGTTAAGCATCATTTAAGGGTTTGGGGGAGGGGTCGGTAAAAATGCAGAGGAGTTTGGATAAAGTGTGGAGAAGTGAGATGTGGTTCACTTAGGTGTTTGTTAAGGGGTAACCTTGGTTTGGGGCTAAAAGGAAGGCACGTTCCATGTAGGTTCCATGTAGTGGGAGGTGGGCCTCCTAGATGGTAACACCGTCTCTCAGGCCAGGAGATTTGTATGGCAGAAGGAGATGTGCGTTGAAGGTGAGAGAGTTGACGGCCGTGGCCTATTCTAGGAACTGCCCCGCCATTCGCCTCAGTGCAGGAGAATGGAAAACAACAGAAAACCATGCTCAGGACACCCGACGGTGGGGTCAAGCAACTCTCCGTCTCCCGAATTCTAGAGCCTCCTCTGCTCGGCTGGCTGGTTGGAGTGCAGAGCTGTTGGACCACGGACCAGCCGTGGCCACCTGTGGGCCGTTACCCTCTCTGCATCCGCCGTCCGTCGAGTTTACGGGGAGTGTTTTCCCTTAGTTCCCAAAACGATTTGGCTATATTCGAATTAGAAGCACGTCTAAGAAATATTTGAAATATGGACTGCGCAAAGGGGCGTTGCACACTGATAGCTGCCAAATATGTTTTTTTTTTTTCTATCGCCATCAAACAGAACCATCTACGCACCGATGGGAGAACCTTTAGCGATCCAATGTTGGCTCCTAGCATTTCTTTGACATGTAACTTACTGTTTTCTAGCAGGTAAAATCTGCACTAGTGATGTAAAGAAACCTTTCGTTGAGAATGTAATTTATGAACCTTTACTTTCCTCTCCTTTACAGCAGTTGTGTTTTGTTTATGTAAATGACTGCCTGATGTAAGTTGTAGAAATTATATTGGCAATTGTTGAGAATATTGTGACAGTGAATGCGGAAGTAGTGCCAATTTGAATGGCTATGTGTCTTGTACTCGTAGGCCTATTCATTTTAATAAACTTCAGTTTTCCGTAATATTGTTTTTCTAAGTTCAATGCCAACTTCTTAATCCTAAATATTAACCAATCTCAATGAAATTTTGTAGAAAATAGTCATGAGGTATTTGCATTTTTCTATATATTATTATTCACGGAAATGTAGTTTGACTATTTTATTGTCACAGTTGTGTTCCAATAAGTAAAGATAATTTATGTTTGAAGTTTGAAAAATTTGAAAAATGAAAATACACAACCTTTTGTGAGTTTCAACCAGGTCAGGAATAGAATGAACGAATGAAGCCTATGCGATCTGTGCCGGTTGCCGAAGACTGCCGCACTCCTCTGGGGCGATGATTAATGACTGACTGACCTGTCCCACCTGCGCATTGTCCAGCACAAATCTCACATAGAGTGACTGGAATTTGAACCACTTAACCCAGCGATGAGAGGTCGGCGGGCTGCCGCCTGAGCCATGGAGGTTCCTTGAGAAAATAGGAAGTACATTTATAACATTTCTCATAAAGTGAATGCATAGAACTGTTGAATTATGTCTTGTGAATGTGCCAAAAAATCTGCAATGTGAAAATTGGCGTCTGAGTAACAACAGTTGGTCGTGAAAAATACGATTAAAAATCATGTTAAAAGTTCAAAACTCAGCAACCAATTAAGTTCTGGACTTCAAAACTATAGTATTGATCCATCTTTACATGGTAGACACGATTTTAAAATTTGGTTGCAATCGGCAAAGTAGAAAGAAAGTTAAATTTTTAGGAGGAGGTTCCCCTTAAGTATATGCACTATGAAATATTAAAATAATCGTTGGCACTTTACTATTCTAAGAAACTCATATCTGTTCTGTTGGAATGGCCCCTTCTTCCATGACAAAGTCTCACCACCAAATAAAAAGCTGATGTTTTGTGGCTTAATCTCGGTGGAGGAGTTATTTCGAGCAGCGTTCTTCACTCGGTATCTTTTAATTGCGATCGAGCGAAGAAGAGCGTAACTAGGACAGAAAAGTCGGGATTACAACTCTCTCCTTAATTAAAGTGCAAAAGAGAGAAGAGTTCAACGCACGTATAAAGGATAATCCGGCTTTAGATAATAGCTCACGCTACTTTATCACAATTACGTCGTGCTTAGAAATTACACAAGTCATTTCATCTTATTCATGGAAAGGGAAATCTCACGTTCATGCGATACGTAGTAACTATGGTTTAGGCATTCAAATGTAATCTTACTCTTGATTTCATCTTGGTCCCTGGGATATTTTGGAAAGATACCAAGGTATTGGAATCAGAGATAGGGATATTTGCGGACTGTGTTATAGAGTAGTAAATGAGTTGCGGGCTTATGAGCAACTGCAGGGGAACTTACACAATGTAGCGTGATGGACAGCAGACAATGGCATGAATGTAAATGGGATGAGAAGTCAAGTTGTAAGTTTTACCGAGAGTAAAATTCATCTCAGTTTTAATGATCGTGTTGATGGGGAACTATGCTAGTATCTAGGTGTTAATATAAGGAATGATCTTGATAGAGGTTATCATATTAAGTAGGTAGTTAAGAAAGGTTACAGATATTTTACATATATATATGAGATTATTTAGGGGTTGCAGTTAGGATGTAAAGTAGAGAGCATATAAGCCTCTGGTAATACCGCAGTTAGAGTAAGGTTCCTGTGTATAGAATCCTCACAGGACTTCTTGATACGAGAACTGGAAAAAATTCAAAGGAAAGCAGCACGGTTTGTTCTGGCTGATTTTCGACAAAGGAGTAACGTTACGAAAATATTTACAAACTTTGGACTGGGTAGACTCGGGAGTTAGGAGAGTAGATGCTCGACTATATGATATATTCCGAACTGTCATTGGTGAGTTGGCGTGGAATCACATAAGTAGAAGAATAAGCTTGAGTGGAGGTTTTAAAAGTAGAGAAGTTGTTTCAGAGGTTGTTTTACGTCGCACCGGCACAGGAAGGTCTTATGACGACGATGAGACAGGAAATGACTAGGAGTGGGAAGAAAGTGGCCGTGGCCTTAATTACGGTACAGCTCCAGAATTCGCCTGGTGTGAAAATAGGAAACCACGGAAAACCATCTTCAGGGCTGCCGACAGTGGGGTTCGAACCTACTATCTCCCGAATACTGGATACTAGCCGCACATAAACGACTGCAGCCATCGAGGTCGGTCTTTTAAAAGTAGGAAAGAACATAATATGAAGATACATTTGGAATTCAGGAGGACAGATTATGGCAAATATTCATTTATAGGACGAGGCGTAAGGGATAGGAATAAATTATCAACGGAAATGTTCGAAAAACTCCGAAGTTCATTGAAAATATTTAAGAAAAAATTTAGTAAACAATTGATAAGGTTAAAACCCCTCGAAAAATTCCGAAGTTCGTTGAAAATATTTAAGAAAAATTTAGTAAACAATTGATAGGGTTAAAACCCCCGATCTTGGCGGGATTCGACGCCAGGACCCCTGGGTCAAAGGGCAGAGCGCTAACCACACGGAACTGGACACAGGATGCTATGACGCCAATTTTGAAATTATATCGTATATCAATTTTACTTACGAAATATAGCTGCTAGGCCTATTTACCCTTGTGTTCTTCCTTTTTACAACTGCCTTTACGTCACACCGACACAGATACTTATGGCGACGATAGAATAGGAGAGGGGAAGGGGTGGAAAGGAAGCAGCCGCACAACCCCAACATTTTTCTTGTGCGAAAATGGGAACCACGGAAAACCGTCTTCAGGGCTGCTGACAGTGGAGTTCGAACCCACTATCTCCCGAATGCAAACTCACAGCTGCGTGACCCTAAACGCACGACCAACTCGCTTGGTATCCCTAAAATTCTTATTGTAGAGATGTTCTTCTTTTTAACTGTTTACCGCTCAGAATCGGTTTTTCCCTAGGCCTCAGTGAGGGATCCCACCTCTACCGCCTCAAGAGCAGTGTCCTGGAGCTTCAGACTCTGGGTTGGGGGATATAACTGGGAAGAATGACCAGTACTTCGCCCAGGTGGCCTCACCTGCTATGATGAACAGAGGCCTTGTGGAGGAATGGGAGGATTGGAAGGGACAGGCAAGGAAGAGGGAAGGAAGCGGCCGTGGCCTTAAGTTAGGTACCATCCCGGCATTTGCCTGGAGGAGAAGTGGGAAACCACGGAAAACCACTTCGAGGATGGCTGAGGTAGGAATCGAACCCACCTCTAATCAGTTGACCTCCCAAGGCTGAGTAGACCCCGTTCCAGCCCTCATACCACTTTTAAAATTTCTTGGCAGAGTCGGGAATCAAACCCGGGCCTCCGGGAGTAACATCTAATCACGCTAACCACTACACCACAGAAGCGGACAAAAGATGTTCTTTGATTCCTAAAAAATGTATTTTACTTTGCTATGGGCTACTTGTAAGTATATTGTCATTAAAACTATAGCTTATGCTTACACGTAACCGTATAGACAGATGAGATATTTATAATCCTTAGTGCGGTCTTTAAGGAGTTGTAGTCTATTCTGGAACTGAAGGATGATCGGGAGGGGTATTTTAATCAATTTTCATTGAGCCCATATTCACCCAAATCCAGTCCTTAAAGCAGGTCTGAAATTTGTAGCAGGATACAGGCTGTGGATTTTCATTCATTTTCATCCCCGAGATCGACACCATAAGTTTATTATAACTCACAAAAACCGTTGCGTATTACCAGTCAATGCCACTTTTCCAGGCAACTTTAACTCGCGGTCACTCGCGCTATGAGGTTCCATCTAACATTTTTACATATTTTGCTACAATTCTTTTGTCCTTAGCTTTGAATCCATGTCCATTTGAAATGCCTCATTCAGTCCTTTGAGCACGCCATGATGTATTTGTGTAGTAGCTGTTCTATTTGCGGGGGGAGGAAAGAGTGGGGGAAAGAGAGCGCACATCTTGTGTTAGTTGCTATCCTACAGCGAGAGCGGTCGGGTGTGTGTAACTAGTGAGTAGGGTTAGAGAAGACCCTAGGTACTTCTAACTACCTTGGAGGAGACCTAACAGCGCGAGTGATCAAGTGCGTGTGATTTTCTACAATTTGATTGATTTCTATTGTTATCGCCGGCAATAAGTGTGAAAGTCAAAGCCAGCAAATCATTAGCTGGTTGTTAGAAGAAGATTGTATCCAGGAACCATCTCCATTGTCTGACACAGATGATGTCAATGAACGCAGTGAACACGACACGGCTTCAGAACAGTCAGATGAAAGTGAAATTGAATTGTCTACTGAGAATATTCAGGATGGAGGTGAACGGGGCGGAGAATGACTAATGCTTTTTATACTGGCAAAGATGGAACCTGGTGGAAGATTCACAAATTTCCCCCAGCAAAACAGTGTGGAAAAACTTGGTAAAGAAATTGCCAAGTGTAGGTCGAGAATTTCTGGATCATAAAAAAGCATTATTTAGATTGCTGGAAGATTTTCTTCCCTGATAATTGATTGCGGACGTTGTTTTTACAAACCATCAGCTATATAGGTATCGATGGCCTAGAATGAATACCTCGTATCTCACAAAGTTCTTCCTACCTATTATTTCACTTAAGACTGGTCACGCCTTCCAGCCACATCTGGATATGCAGTCCATCAGAACAATGTTCGTTGGGTTTATTTTCCTATGCTTACTAGTAAAGAAAAATGAACCTTATAAAACTTATAGTCTAGGAGTTAGTAAATATGTCACACAAACATACTTTCCTATAGTACGGTAAGGTAAGGTTCATTTTCCTTCACACACCGGCATAGGAAAAAAGAACACAACGTACATTGTTCTGATGGACTGCATATCCATGTGTGGCTGGGAGGCGTGGCGAGTCTTAAGGGAAAAATTGGATAGGAAGAACTTTGTGAGATACGAGGTATTCATTCTAGGCCGTCGGTATCCGTTTACAATGATACTGACTTTCAAGAAATGAATGCTTTCTTAGGGCTTATACTGTATATTTAAGGGAGGCTGGGACTGAGTTTTTGGTGAAAAAAGTAACAACTATCGATTTTTCAATTTGTGCATATTATTCTACGCCGGACTCCTGCGGATCATTTGGCGGTGGTATTTTTCGGGTTCCGCCATTTTTAAAGTACTAGCGTGACATTTAAATGTCCGGTTGAGTCCCCATCCACTAGCTTTTACTTACAAAAATGTGTTTCTCTCATATATACATTTTCAGGTATTTAAAATGTTCCAGCTGAACCAATTTGCTTCCAAATTCCATGAGCATTTCATGGCTTGTTAACACCTGTACTGTCTTGATATTAACAGAAGGGATTTTTTATAATGTTGATACTTTAAAAGATAGTAGACTTCAAAGCGGAATTTTTTTATCATAATTTGAGAAAAACATAAACACATAAAACACATTTTTTCCTCACATTCATGGACAACATATGCAGACTTTATCTCTGTCAAAATTCTTTCCATACCTTGAAGTGCCTGTACAGCAGTTTTCAATGTGATATTTGAGGTAACTATTCAGCTGGAGCATTTTTTATGCTAATCGATTTTTAATAATTTTAAAATGTAAGTGTTAATTTCTCAGGAAGTTCTGTTGCTATTTTTCTGAAAATTGGTATGTGGCGTTCTTTCACCATTAGGAGACAACAAACCACATTTCATTCAATTCTATCAATAATTACTATTTTTTTACAAATTCAGTCCTAACTTCCCTTAATAGGTGTTAAAAAGGTCATCACCTGAACACAGATTAATTGTGGATCACAGATGGAACAGCTCCAGATATATTTGTTTCATAAGTTTCCATACTTTAGTGCAAGCAATCCGGTTTGATGACAAAGCTACAAGAAAGGAAAGAAGAAATGTCGATAACATTGCTCCTATTCGTGGCATATTCGAAACTTTTGTAAGCTTATGCAAAATGAGCTGCAACATTGCTGAATATGCAACGATTAATGAGATGCTTGAACCTTTTAGAGGTAAATGAAAATCCCGACAGTTCATTGCAAATAAACCTGCCAAGTACGGAATAGAAATATACACATTTGTTAACTCAAAGACATATTTCACTAATACCATGGAGATATATGCTGGGAAGCAACCCTATGGTCCATATAAGATACCTAATGACCCAAGTAGTGTTGTTAAAATATTGATAACAAGTGTTTAAAACAGTGGGCGAAATATAACAATGGACAATTACTACACTTGTGTTCCTCTTTCAAATGACTTGTACGCAAATTACAGACTGATAGTGGTGGGCACAATATAAAAGAAACAACCGACAAATCCCACCAGAGGTCCTAAATATAAAAGAGCAACCTCACTGCAGCAGCATGTTTGCATTTGGAGAGGAGCCTAACAAGTGTAATTTAGTATCGTTCGTACCAAGGAAGAAGTTCAAGTTGTTACTTGTAGCAACAATGCATGCAGATGACGAAATTGATCAGGAATCGGGAGAAAATAAGTGAATAATAGTACCTTTCTACAACATCACTAAAGGAGCAGTCGATGTTGTTGATAGGATTAAAAGCGAGTACAGTATCGCCCGAGTTAGTAATCGATGGCCAATTACTACTTTTTGTGGGTTACTGAATGTTGGAGCAATGAATGCCCAAATAATCTACAAAGCAAACACAAATGTAATGATGCTAAGAAGAAAATTCTTAACTAATCTAGCCAAGGAACTAACAAAGCCTCACATGATTCGTCGATTTCCCATTGAAACGCTACCTACAGCACTGCGGTTAAAAGGCAACTAACAGGACTTGTGGCTCATCGTCCAGAACAAAAGTATGACGAGAAAAGGAGGTGTGTTTCCTGTCCACTAAAGAAAAACCGATTCACCCCGGGTATGTGCAATGGCTGCAATAGGCATATCTGCAATGAACAGATTTAACCACTCGCATACAGCTGCTCGCATAAGTATTCGTCCACATACGCCATGTGAGGACAATGGCCAATAGCACCAATATCGTAAAGAAGTTAATGATAAACAAATAATAGTGTGTTTTATTTGCCATCTGAACATCTGTGAACATAATGTATAGCACTGTAAACACTGGCAATGCTTGCAGAAAAGTCACGTTGCAAAAGTATTCGTCCACAGTAAGAACTCGAGGAATGCACAGTCATTTTCTAAGAATTAGCAGCGAGTCGAACGTCCTTTGGAAGCAATTACGGCTTGAAGGCTTTTTGGCGTGGATGTCACCAGTTTTTCTATCACTTACGGGCCAATTTTGTGCCACTCGTCTATGAAGTATTGCTTCAAAGCTTTCTTATTTATACTACGCTGCTTGTTCAGTTTACATTTTAATTCCGCCCATAAATGCTCTATGTGGATTAAGTCTGGGGACTGGAGTGACGTGTGCAGCTCATGAGGTGTATTGTAGAGTAGCCATTACCTAACAACACGAGCAGTGTGCTTAGGGTCATGATCTTGCTGGAAGAAGTACCCACTATCAAGACCTAATTTTGCTACGCTGGGTGATCTGTGTTGCTTTAAATTATTCAAATACAGCATCTTATCAAACCGTTCAGGTATTATATGGCAGTTACCTATCTCAGCCGCCGACATACACCCCCATAACCATAATGGCACTCTCTCCATATCTTACGGTTGGTTGCAGACTTTGGTTTTCGAGCTCGGCGTTCCTTTTTTTTCATACACTTCGCTTTCCAGAGCAATCATATAAACAGAATTTGCTCTTCTCAGCAAACAACACGTGTTTCCAAAACGCCGGAGACTTTCTAACATACTCTTTGGCGAATGCCAGCCTCTTCTTACAGTTCACCTCACTCATCCAGGGGCTTCTTCTGTCTTTTAGAGCCTTGAAAAACAGCTCTGTCACACACGTCGTACGTTGTTTGTGCTGATGTTCTTCCCAGTGAAGGTTTGTACGTCTGTTCGAAGCACAGGTCCAGACACACGGGAAATTTGCTGGACGGTGCGTATAATGCTTCACTCTTCTCCTGCTGTCAGCTTCCTTGGTCGTCCAGTTCTTGTTCTGTAGAGTACAATTACACTGGTCTCAAATCGCTGAATGATACTTGCGACTGTATTCCTGTTTTCTCAGCAATTACTCTGTAATAATCATCAATTTGGATAATTCGTTTGTGCTCAGCAACAGTTCGTTTCCTTATCTTAACCATTGTACTCGGAGCATTCATTAGAAGTTCACTCACTGACATTGTCCTCATCACTAATTGGCTGAGCTTGGTGATGTGACTGACTTCCTCAATGCTGTGATCGTTATGCAAGACAGTGCACAATGTGGACGAATACTTTTGCGTTGCCAGTTCCTAGCCCAACCACACTAATTATTTTTATTAAAGAGTATTGAGCTGTAGGAGCGTATATTCTGCCGTTATTATTGTGAGTATATATTGCATATCCACTGCTTGCTTCTTTCTTAACGTACCTTAAGCTTTGTAATGTATTCTTCGTGTTCAATATTTTATGGAAAGGGCAGACGGACGAATATCTATGCGAGCGGCTGTATGCCAGACGTGCGCTGTACACTCGAACGAGGAGCTGAGGACAGGAAAAGATGGTTGGATAGGGCGTTGCCTTTAGATACTGGTGAATAATAATTCCATCACTTTTGCCACAAACCGATGGGGTCACGGATGCGAAATTTGTCACACATGCCAACGCGGTTCTGTTTTACGGCCGAATACCCATACTGATGCCAATCCTATGTGAAGGTATGTGTTCATTATTACGTGTTTTGTGGTGGTCTGTAGTGCGGTGAGTTGTTTGCGTATGTATGAAGCGGAGTTTACTGGGACAATACAAACACCCAGTTCTCGAGTAAGACGTGGTTAAAATCACCTATTCGGCTGAGAATCGAACTCAGGACTCTCTTAACCGAAGGTCTCCACGCTAACCATTCGGCCATAGGGTCGGACAAAGTAATAATAATAATAATAATAATAATAATAATAATAATAATAATAATAATAATAATAATAATAATAATAATATGGAAAGGCTACCATTTGCAGGTATTTATATATGATGCCATATGATGGATATAAGCAAACCAAAGTAAACCAGGTTAACCCGACCGTTGATATCACGCAGGATCAACAGCTGTGATGGTGGCCCCAAGGCCGTGCCTTGTATTCAAAGTGGTTCGGCAGTACGAACCGCGCAAAGTTATTCCTTCTGAGCCATCTCCGTAAAGGCCATGCCTGTTATAAGATCACGTTCAATAACACGAGCTTTCTATTCAATAGAACGAAAAGAAAGCTATTTGATTTCAATTTATCTGCCGAGAACACTCTTTGATGAAGTAATCATCCAAACCATTCCCGTATTTACTAACAATTTCATATCGCTACTCCTGGACAGTTTTATGAGGATAAAGTTTAATCAGCGCATTAACTGGTGCATTCATTTCCATCTGGCGATATGAGCTTTTGTTTTTATTCCGTCACTCAGGAAAATTAATTACGAGGAGAGATAGGTGGTAGCTGATAACTTCTGGAAATCATACTTCAGAACAGTGATGCTCAACTGGCGGCCCGTGAATTAATACATTACAACCCCAGCGAGTCTGTGGTTTACTTTCCAAAATCATAACTTAAGAGCAGCATTTTTCTTCACTGAAGCAGGTAAAATCTAAGAACAGAAATAGACTTGCAGATTGCGTGTTATAACGTATTCTTCGACTGGCAACCTCACAATTGGAAGTGGAATTTAAATAGTTGTCCGCCTCTGTGGTGTAGTGGTTAGCGTGATAAGCTGCCACCCCCGGCTCTGCCACGAAATTTGAAAAGTGGTGTGAGGGCTGGAACGGGGTCCATTCAGCCTCGGGAGATCAACTGAGTAGAGGTGGGTTCGATTCCCACCTCAGCCATCCTGGAAGTGGTTTTCCGTGGTTTCCCACTTCTCCTCCAGGTGAATGCCGGGATGGTACCTAACATAAGGCCACGGCCGCTTCCTTCCCTCTTCCTTGCCTATCCCTTCCAATCTTCCCATCCCTCCACAAGGCCCCTGTTCAGCATAGCAGGTGAGGCCGCCTGGGCGAGGTACTGGTCATTCTCCCCAGTTGTATCCCCGACCAAGTGTCTGAAGCTCCAGGACACTGCCCTTGAGACGGTAGAGGTGGGATCCCTCGCTGTGTCCGAGGGAAAAGCCGACCGTGGAGGGTAAACAGATGATGATGATGATGATGATTTAAATAGTTGCTTTCCTATATTCATAAACCAGAAATTCCCATTGTTCAGTGCGTACGGAAGGATGCCAGTAACTACTTATAAGGCTATGGCTCACAAGATCTTTGGGTTTGTTCCTAACGAAATATATTTTAATCTATTTCTATTTTTTTGGTGAGTTATACCTATCTTGTGCATGAATAAAACGCACCTACTGAGGGAGTTGACCGTGCAGTAAGGGGAGCGTAGCTGTAAGCTAGCATTCAGGAGGCAGTGCGTTCCAACCCCACTGTCGGCAACCCTGAAGATGATTTTCCGTGGTTTCCCATTTTCACACCAGGAAAATGCTGGGGTTGTAACTTAATTAGGGCCATGACCGCTTCCTTCGCACTCTTAGCCCTTTCCTATCCTATCGTCACCATAAACCTATGTGTGTCAATCAATCAATTAATCAATCAATCAATGATCTACATTTAGGGCCATCGCCCAGGTGGCAGATTCCCTATCAGTTTTTTTTTTACCCAGCTTTCTCTTAAATGTTTTCAAATGACTTGGAAGTTTATCAAACATTTCCCTTGATAGTTTATTCCAATCCCTTATTCCTCGTCCTATAAATGAATATTTGCCCCAATTGGTCCTCTTGAATTCCAACTTTATCTTCATATTACGATCATTATAACTTTTGAAAACTCCGGTCGAGCTTATTCATCTACCTGCGTCATTCCATGCCAGCTATCCACTGACAGTTCGGAACATACCACATAGTCGAGCATCTCGTCTCCCTACTCCCAAGTCTTCACAGCACAAAGTTTGCAGCACTACTCCTTTGTCGGAAATCACCCAGAAAAAATCGTGCTACTTTCCTTTGAATTTTTTCCAGTTTGCATATCAAGTACTTCTGGTGAGGGTCCCATACACAGGAACCATACCATAACTGCGGTCTTACCAGAGACTTATGCGCCCTCTCCTTTACATACATACTACAACCCCTAATACTCTCATAACCATGTGAAGATGTCTGCAACCTTTTTCAACAACCTCGTCAATATGATTACCCCAGTGAAGATCATTCCTAGGTACTTAGTGCTCCCCATTAGGTACTATCACCCCATTAACACAATAATTAAAACTGAGAAAATGTTTCCTCTTAGTGAAACTTACAAATTAACTTTTCATCCCATTTACTTTCATACCATTGTCTGCTGTTCATCTCACTATATTGTGTAAGTCCCTCCTGCATTCGCTCACAATCCTGCAACTCATTTACTGCTCTATACAGTGTAACATCATCCGCAAATAGCCTTTTCTGAGATTTCAGACATTTAATCATATCATTTATATATGTTACTGTTGTAGTTGTTTGAGTTATCAGTACATATACTAGTTTGATGCAGCTGTCCATTCCACCCTATCCTGTGCTAACATTTTCATTTCTACATAACTGCTGCATTCTACATCTACTCTAATCTGCTTGTCATATTCACACTTTGCTCTACTCCTACCGTTCTTACCCCCTACACTGCCCTCAAAAATCACGTGAACAAGTCCTGGGTGTCTTAAGATTTGTCCTATCATTCTATCTCTTCTTCCCTTCAAATTTAGCTACAACGATCTCCTCTCGCCGATTCGATTCAGTATCTCTTCATTCGTGATTCGATCTATCCATCTCACCTTCAGCATTCTTCTGCAAAGGCACATTTGAAAAGCTTCCATTCTCTTCCCTTCTGAACGAGTTTTTGTCCATGTTTCAGTTCCATACAATGCCATGCTCCATAGAAAGTCTTCAAAAACATTTTTTTCAATTCGCATATCAATTTTCGAAGTGATCAAATTCCTTTTCTTAAGAAAGCTCTTCCTTGCTTGTGCAAACCTGCGTTTTATGCCCTCCTTACTTCTGCCATAGTTAGTTATTTTAGTACCCAAGTGACAATATTCACCTAATTCCTTTGAGATTTAATTTTCTAATCTAATATTTCCTGCATCTCCTGACTTCACTTCATTACTTTGGTTTAGGATTTATTTATTTATTTATTTATTTATTTATTTATTTATTTATTTATTTATTTATTTACTTATTTATTTATTTATTTATTTATTTATTTATTTATTTATTTATTTATTTATTTATTTATTTATTTATTTATATGCGTAAGAAAGCATAAAGGTCCAATAATACTGCTATGCAGGGACCCCCTCTTGAACATTACGAGATCAGATAACGCTTCACCTGCTTTAATTCTCTGAGTATTTATGGCAATTGGGCCAACGCCCTATCAAATATTGCATGTCGCCATTCCGAAAATCGATCATCAAAACTAAAGCAAATAATTTCACAAGATCTAGGCAGACTGCTTGTTATGAAATGTGTAGCAAAAGGCATGAAAAAGGTCAGTGACCCACTAAATTAAAATCATGTGAGATGTATTACGTGTTAATAATAATATTTATGGAAGATATCCTAATAATATACTCTTGTTTTAGCTTCCGACCAATATGACCTTCTCTTCAAAATACACAGAAGTGTCAAATTTTACCGAAACAAATGTGCGGGCTAGAACTCAATGCATGATCTGGCTCGTAATGTGTTTTCTAAATTAAATTTGGCCCTTGACAGGTGTTAAGTTGACAAATCCTCCTTTAGATAATTTGTAAATATGACCATATTTTTTGCATGAAATAGAACGGCTTCAGATATAAACTGAAATGAAAGGAAAGGACGATAATATTTGGAAATCCTTCGAAAATAGTATTGATTTTATGTCAAGTGTCAAGTAAATTCTTGGAAGAATTACCATGGGAAAGTTTGCAAATGTATGGAAGGATAGAACAGTAACCAAAACCATAGAAGTCCAACTAGTGGAAAATGTGATATGAGACATGGACTTGCAAAGCACCCACTATGAAACGAATAAATGCATCTAGTATGTGTTGCTGGCGAAGAACGTCACGTATTCCATGGACTGAACGAAGAACAAACGCTTCGATCATAAAAACGCTGAACATTATTGAGCCTTTTTCACCTAGCGGGAAACACAGAATTCTGAGGTTCGGGGCACATTGCCAGGATGGATCCAGTGAACCCTGAAAAATGGAAAAGAGAAAGGGGAAGGGCACTCTAAATGTGGGATAACCAGATGAAAATAATCAGCGATTTGCATTTCCCGCAAACACTGAGGATGATTTAAGATCGGCATGAGCGGCTTATTTATGTCAAGGTAGCGACAAGAAATGCGTTAGGATCAATGCTGTATATGTGGCGATACGCAACGGTACGCACTACCGGCACCTGAGAAGAAAAATGCGATTTGGATTTCATTTGGAATATTTCTATCACATTTCACAATCAATCACTACTGATCTGCATTTAGAGCAGTCGTCCAAGTGGAAAATTTCCTATCTCTTGTTTTTCTAGTTTTTCTTAAATGATTTCGAAGAAATTGGAAATTTATTGAACATTTCCTTTTGTAAGTTATGTTTTGTAAGTTTTGTAAGTCCTAACTCCCCATCCTATAACGGAATAACTGCCCCAATTTCTCATCTTGAATTCCAAATTTATCTTCATATCGTGATCTTTCCTACTTTTAAAGGCGCCACTCAAATGTATTCGTCTACTAATGTCATTACACGCCATCTCTCCACTGACAGCTCGGAACGCACCATTTAATCGAGCAACTCGTCTCCTTTCTCTCAAGTTTTCCAAGCCCAAACTTTGCTACATTTTTGTAACGCTACTCCTTTGTCGGAAATCACCCAGAACAAATAGAGTTCATTTTCTTTGGATTTTTCCAGTTCTCGAATCAAGTAATCCTGGTGAGGGTCCCATACACTGGAATCATACTCTGTTTGGTGTCTTACCAGAGATATATATGTCCTCTTCTTTACATCTATACTACAACCCCTCATAACCAAGTGCAGAGATGTGTACCCTTTATTTACAATCATATTTATGTGATTACCTAAATAAAGGTCTTTCCTTATATTAACACCGAGGTACTTACAATGATTCCCATAAGGAACCTTCACCCCATCAGCGGAGTAATTAAAACTGAGAGGAATTTTCCTATTAGTGAAACTCACAACCTGAATTTTAACTCCGTTTATCATCATACCATTGCCTACTATCCATCTCACAACATTATAATCTTTTTAGAGTTGCTCACAATTGTGTAAGTTTTTTATTACTTTGTACAGAATAACATCATCTGCAAGAAGCCTTATCTCTGATTCCACTTCTTTACTCGTATCATTTAGGTATTTAAGAAAACATAAAGGTCCAATAATGCTGCCCTGAGGAATTTCCCCTCTATACAATATACAACAATGAAAACACTTAATATTGAAGAATCGGTACTGTTGTATATGTTAAGACGTTCTTATTTTTAATGAGTTCATACACTTAATAAGTTGTGGTGAAATCTTCAGTATGTCCAAATTAACCACTTGTCAAGATAGCAACTCTTGATATTTAAATAGCTAGAAGTTTTCTAACAGGTTTAGGCGATATCTGATTAATATTCATTGTTTCATGGTTAGGTTAGCTGCCAGTAAGGAGTTAAGTAGCTTACGAACGTCACGGTGATAAAATTGCCTCCCATTGCCTATTCGAATGATGTATTGATGTCCGTGGCCTTGTGCACAAGTGTATGAACTCATTCATAACAATAACGTTTTAGAAGATACAATAACACAGCTTGTTTAATTTTAAGTGTTTTAATTATTGTACGTGTCAATTTAAAATGGATAACATGAAATAGGTTAATGACCTTCTCTCCCCTCTGCAGTGTTGATAGGAGATTCCACAGCGCTCCACTCGCTCCGCCCTACTTTCCCCTCCCCTCTCCCCTGTACAGTATACTAGATTTTAACATCCAATAGGAGGGATCCACAACGCTCCACACAGCCCCATGAAACGAACGAAACATGTCATTCTTTGTATAATAGTGTGCATTTTACCAGTGTGTAATTTTACAGATATGTTATAGTATTATAAGTTATATTCTAATTGCAGTGTGTTTGACAGACTGAAAAGTTTCTGTTACATTTAACAAAGTCGACACTGAAAAGTATGGCTTCATTCTTAACAAATTTTTCCGACAAGTTGCGAAGCCAGAAAACTCAAATCACTTAAAATCAAAATCATGAACATTGACAAATCAATTACATTTAATAAGAAATGTCTAGAATTAGAGCTCGCTCCTAAGTACATACACATAAAAGCTAAACTCACAACAAGTTCGGGTAGAATATCAACATCTCATTCACAATTATTATGGATCAGAAACGAAATTAAATTCGCGTGCATAAAGAAAGAGGGAATCAACAAGCAAATTCTACGCGCCCATTTAAACCCAAGTATCTCTGGCACCACAAACAGTACAATGGACATCCTACACCAACTTTTTACACAATTACATTAAAAAAGAAGCAATCCGTAAACAGAATGTCATCGACAATAAAATACGTAAACGAATGATTAAACATGATCTCGCTAAATATCACCCTATATTAATTAACAGATCAGACACTACTTTTTCAAATGTTGAAATAAATCTGCTAGAGAAAGGACTCAAATTCAATTGCCAGGAACGTCATAACTAAAACAACACAAAACAGCTCCTCACCGACGTAGAAATTGCTTGCGACAAAATATCCTCTCAACAAGGAGAAATTATAAAAACGTAGCCATCAACGAAGCTCTAAAAATGATCACACAAATAAATTCCACCAAACAACTGAAATGTGCCACTCAGTACTCGCATTAAAACAGTTAAGAACAAAATTAAAAACGACAACCTTATCGTCATGAAAGCGGATAACGGAAACACAACAGTCATAATGAAGAATGACGACTACACAGAAAAAATACTTCGTTTAGCTGATACTTTGGACATTTAGTTGGAGGAGTCGAATGGTTGGTCCAGTGTTTCTTCTTAGGGAGCTGTTGTGACGTGTTTGATATGTCATTTCCAGGAGATCACAGTGAGAGACTGGCTGCCAAATATATTGTTGCTCGCTTAGTACCACCCAGGGTTCACATGTAGGGTATTTTGAGGTTAAACCTACGGACGTGAGCAGATGCAGAGACATGTCGTTTAAATGGAACAAGTTGCAGACACCCGCGTGTGACTGCGGAGCTGCACGACAAACCATACACCATATTGTCGGAGAGTGTGAAACGCGGGCATACACATGCAGCAAAGTGGATTTTCTGATGGCAACTCCAGAAGCAATACAGTGGATCGATGATCTTGACATTCAGTTGTAAGGAGTCTTTCCTTGTTCATTGTTTTATTGTATGTAAATATGTTTATAATTTATTTCTGTACTAAACTTGATTGTATGGGCCATGCGCTAAATAAATAAAATAGAAAAAGCAATAGAAATTATCAACAACAACGCTATTAAAAATTGGAACGCGACACTGCAAATATATTTCAAAACGGAATCAAACAAACTATCAAGGAAACAGGCTTTATTTGCACAAAACAAGAAAAACAAAGCCTAAATATCAAAAACTCCTAAATCCCCACAATAAGAGCACTCCCCAAAATACAAGAACAATCGTGTCCAATTAGAGCAATAGTGAATTTTAAAGATGCGCCAAGTTACAATTTAAGCGAACAACTCAACCTAATTCTAAAAGAGAAAATTTCACGTAAAGAAAACAGATCAATTTAAAAATCCTAGAACTATTTAAAGAATTAAATAAACTTAAAATAACATAGTGAACACGTATGATATCCTTTGACATCACTAACATGTACACCAACATACCAATAGATAAATCCACTAAAATATTTAAAATCTTCTTAAAGAAAGAACTTCTCTAAAAGAGACCAAATAAATTATTAGCCTTCTTAGAACAACACTACACCAGAATTGCTTTGAATTCAACGACAAAATGTATAGCCAAAAAGAAGGGTTAACCATGGGCTTACCATTATCAGTTATAATACCAAACATTTTTCTGAATAACTTCGAAAACATCTTCTTAATGGGCCAGCATTCAAAACGTATCTTACACTGGAGCAGATGCGTAGATAACGTCATATGCATTTATGATAATGACATCAGTAATGTACACCAGTTATCAAATACACTAAATTTTTACAAAAGTCAAGTCCACCAGGTTCACAATGGAGCCAAAATCTAACAAGAAAATAAACTATTTGGACATCACAATCAACAGGAATAATGACAACTTATCTTACAATGTATAGAGAGAGTCCACTCAGACGTCTCACATTATTGACTACGAGTACAACCACCCATACACATACAAAATAGCATGCTGAATACAATGATACCAATGAGCACAACGGACTTCAATGAAGAAATAAAAATTAAAGGAATCTCGAAAGATAACAACCACCCTCCAGGCACAGCAGATAAACTATTAAATAAACTTAAGAAAAATATGAACTCAAGTACCAAGAAACTAACTGCTATGCCACATATATAGGTCAGACGAAACGTTCTTTCCACACAAGATACAAAGAACACAAAAACGCGATCAGATATAAATGGCATTCAGCGTTCGGGGAGCACGTATACGACTGTTCACACCATTTCACAGACATCAACACCGATCTAAAAATTGTACACATCGAAAATAAAAGTAAATCTTTGAATATAAAGGAAGCAATCGAAATTTACATCGCAAAAAGCTAATGTAACCAACCTAAATGACCATACACACTTGAAAAATTCTCCCCTCTTCTCTCTACTCACATAACATCTGCACAACACTTACTCATTCAATTAGCTTTTATCATAATAATAATAACAACATATAATAGTCCTTAATTCAATTCCTTAATTTTTCACCTAAAATTATTAACTTGCATTCATCCATATTATATAAAAGTGCATTATAACATGAAGTAGGTTAATAACCTTCTCTTCCCTCTCCAATGTTGATAGAATGTTCCACAGCGCACCAGTCGCTCCGCCCTACTTCCCCCTCCCCTCTCCATGGTACAGTATACTAGATTTTAACATCCAATTCGGAGGGATACATAACGCTCAACACGGCCCCTCCCATCCTTTCCTTGCCCAATGAAAGCTGCTATACCCAAATATTTCCATTTGCCTCTACATGACCAAAGTCCTGAAATAGTGTTTGGTGACAACGGACTTAGCATCGGCAGTCTAGATAAGTACAGAAGTTTTTAATTATATTAATAGTTGTAAATTTATATGTTGTCATTACTGGTTCATATTATCATTAAACTCTCTATCAATGACAAGTTTATGCAACGTAATCAATACTGTACATATATAAGTATGTTTTAATTGATTCGATAGAATCTCAGGATGTTCTTTTAGAGCGAAACATGCCATTCTTTTTATAACAGTGTGTACTTTTACAGTGTGTACTTTTACAGATATGTTTATAGTGTTGTAATTTATATTATAATTGCAGTGTGTTTGTCAGACTGAAAAGTTTTTGTTACACATTCATCGATTTTGTTCAATTTTTGGACCACAATAAACAACTAACTTGCTGGTTAGTCCTTATTTTTTCACCCAGAACTTCTTCATAATTTCGCTGTGGTTCTTCCTCTCGTATGACCACATTTTCTTGGACTTTTCATTTTGTTTTCCCTGTAAACCCTTGATTTTATCACTTCTAACTCGAAACATATATTTATTAAATATTTCTTTTGGAGCGATGCCAACTTTCTCCATGTCCTTTCTAGTTTTCTTCTACCCATTTAGTAGTTGCTTTTAATTTGATTATGTATTTATAGATTTTCTTTATAAGTCGACTCTGGTTCATTTTAGTGAACTGTCCATAAAACTTCACTCTCCTCTTAAGTATGGTGTCTGTGATCTTCTCTCTCTGTCTATATAGATCTTTATTTCTCTTATTCCTCCCTGTACAATATTTTTTTTGGGTCCTAAGATCTTTCTCAAGATGTTTCTTTATTTCATCTCTAGCTCACATATTTCCCCTTTCTTATTCAGTATCAAACATTCTGAACTGTAAAGTCCCTCTGGCTTTACAATCGTGGTTTATTGTCTGATCTTTGCTCTGTAAGACATCGTTCTTTTATTGTATTCATCCTGTACTAATCTATAGGCTAATCCTTCTTTCTGGCCCTTCACTTATTTCCTTATTTATCGAGCCCATTCGAATAGATCCATTGACCAAAATATTTACACTTATCACCAGTTTTCCGCATTTTAGCTACTCTCCCATCTTCTCCAGGCACTTTACTCTTTTGGGGTTCATTGATGATTTTTTGTATGTCCACGAGACTCGGTAGTTTTGAATGTGGATTCATCTGCTTTGGCTTTTCGAAATTCAGCCTTTCCAGTGGTTCCTCGCAGTTAAAATGGGGTTTCGAATTAATTGGCCAAAAGGTGGCAATTCTCCTTGTTTCTCAATACTAATGTACCCTACTCTCTCTTAAAACAGAAACTTGGAGGTTGGTATTGTTGTAGCTATTCCTTAAAAGTTCTGTGGATTTCTCTAATGTTATTTTTCTTGAAGTTGTCTTCTATATTTTCTAACCGCTATTCATTGTCGCTTTTCTCTTCTGATGATCTTGGCAGTGATTTTTCTTTGTTGACTGAATACATCCCCATGTTCTGTCGTTTAGTTGGAGTACTATCTCTTCCATGTTTCTAGCCTCTCTTCAAGTGCGTCATCACATATCTTCTTTCTACGTCTGTGTTTTGTTTTCCTTTTCCTTTCACCCAATTATTATATGTTAAAAGCGTTAAAATATGTTAGTATATTATCTGACGTGCCACATAAGTCACGTTCACGTGTCACTTAATGGCACGCGTGTCATAGATTGGCCATCCCAGTATTAGGGATAGGAATGTTGGCACTGATAGGTTAGAATGCGAACATGTTTGAACAAGGAGCAACTATCATCTAGCCACTCTACACTTCTGTAGGAGAGTTGCATACATTTTAGGAGTTCTGATAGTTCAGCTCGCTAGTCAGTGAGGAACCGTTGTGCAGGCTAGAAGACACTTGATCGACCTTACAAGCTTCAGCATAAAGAGCGAGTTCACATTGTTTATTTTGCTCACTCACCGTGAACGGTGCGCAATACTGCTGGAAGTCACTCCATCATCTCCCAAACAAACAAATAAACAAAAAGGAAGCGATGAATTGGGTCGGCTCTTCTATACTTGTCAGATCAAACAACACTGACAGGAAACAGAAAGGAACCTAGAAAAAAGAGACTAGCCAATTTATCTTTGTGAACGCAAGAGGATACGTTGAGGAATTTATGACGTTATACATAACGGAATAATAAATCACAAAATAGCACTTAAGATAGTGCATGTTCATAATATATGGCTTTTTAGCAATTGTGACTATTAAAAGCAAAAGTAAAGTTAGTTCTGCCCAGGCCATAAAGGCCCTTGGAGGAATGGAACGTACAAGCTCCAACTATAAGTAGGCTGGACATCAAGTAGGCGTTAGCGCCTAGGAATTAACCTGGAACTAATTTTTTGTGTAGGCTGAGTAAACCCCAGGACAACCTGTCGAAATCTCGTTTAATATTTTGACCTCATGACGGGTATTGCCGGACAAAGGTAAGGTAAGGGTTGTTCTGCCCGAAGGCAGGTCCGAACCTCCGCAGAGGTGTTCCTGAGCCGGAGTTTACGTGCGGTAGGGTGGCCAGTTCCTTTCCGCTCCTCCATTCCCTTACCCCCACAAACAGCGCGTTGCAACCCATCCAACTCCTGACCACTCCCAATGTTGCTTAACTTCGGAGATCTCACGGGATTCGGTGTTTCTACACGGCTACGGCCGTTGGCTTGCCGGGCAAGAAAGAGGAGAATAACGGCCGAGGCAATTCGCCGCGCCTAACATACGACATTTTGTAATTTTCAGACCTTTGTCCTGAGCAGCGGCCGCTTGGTTGGCCATGGCCCTTCCGGGCTGTTGCGTCGTGGGGTTTGGATGGGAATCGAATACACGTCCTTCCATGCCAACTGCTTTACTGCCTCGACTGATCGTGATCATTGAGCCCCCGATTTAGGGGTACCCAGCTTGATAATTATCCGGATGTCCCGGGTTTGATTCTTGGCTAGAAGAGGGAGTTTTACCTCAATGAGTGCTTATTCATGTTTCATAACATGATTACAATTTATGAGATATTTGACGGTGAGATAGAGGTCTCGATCTGAAAAGCCAAGACAAATTGCCGAGAGGTTTCGTCCCGCTGAACACTCGTCACCGCGTAATTTGCAGGTCTTAGTACTGATCAGCGGTCGCTTGGTAGGCAAAGGCCCATAAGGTCTATTGAAACATAGGGAGGGATGTTTTTTTACAAGTTTCTTTACGGCGCACCGACACAGATAGGTCTTATGTCGACGATTGGCCAGGAAAGGGCTAGGAGTCGGAAGGAAGCGGCCGTGGCCTTAATTAAAGTACAGCCCCAGCATTTGCCTGGTGTGAAAATGGGAAACCACGGAAAACCATCTTCAGGGCTGCCGACAGTGCGAATCGAACCCTGTATCTCCCGGATGCGACCTCACAGCTGTGCGCCCCTAACCGCACGGCCAACTCGCCCGGTTAGCTAAAGAGAAAAATCTTCTTTGAACAACTAAAGCACCTACATTCAAATAATGTCGCAATAATATTGGATTTTGAGATGGATTCCGGGAGAAATGATTTATGCACTTTAGTTTTGGAATACATTATGTAGTTCAATAATTGTATCATCTTATGTCGCTGTTGCTCGCTTAGCACCACTCGGGGGACACGTGCAGGGCAATCAATAGGTACAAACCTGCGGATGTGAGAAAACCATGGTGTCGCATCAACAGACTGAGAACTGGGCATGGACGCTGCAATTTCTTACGCCATAAGTGAGGTTGGAAGGATTCTCCCATGTGTGAATGCAGTGAAGAGGAGCAGACCATGGACCATGTCATCCTACGCTGTCCTCTTCATGCCTACTCCGGAAGCCCCAGAAACCAGTTTCATCTTTAAGAAAGTGCTGTAGAGTGGCTGAAACACTTGGACCTGGACTTATAAATTTGTAGTTATAATCACCATAAGATTAGATAAATAAATAATAGTTTGGAATCTTTTTTAAATCGATATTTCGTTCCATTGTAATTTTATCTGCTTTTGAATTCAGCCAATGATATGTCTCCGCAGGTGAATTCAAATGGGCTTTGCGGGGTGGTGTTGCTAAATCTGGACGTGGCTTACGACCGGCTTTAGAGCTCCCATCGAAGAAGAAGAAGAAGAAGAAGAAGAAGAATGACTTCGCTAGGAGAGGGATATGTACGCGGATCTCCGGGCTGTCAGGATCGTGTCATAACAAGTGCGCTACGGTGACACTGGCTGAAACCCACGGTGTGTTTTTGATTGATGCTGACCTTTTGGTACGGATCACAAGGAGTTGGAACTACTTTGAAATTTAACAACACCGCTTCGCAAAGCCCATTTGAATTCTCCCGTGAAACAATTTGATTGGCTAACATTATCAGCTGATAAAATTACAAAGGCGCGAGATATCGCATTATTTATTTCAAATTGCATCTATTAGGAGTTTATAGGGCAACCGCAGGACTGAGAGTAAAATATTTGGAAAGGGAATAAAAAACAAAACTAGAAAGGGAGAGAAAGAGCATTCTATACAATTGCTAAAATATTAAATAAAAAGTGGATTAAACCGGGAAGAAAAGCAACTTTTTTTGTATTTTAAAAATATGTGGAAAACAGGAAATTAAAAACTTCAGAACAAATACAAACGGGAGTAATGAAAGATAAGTTGCATAAGCAGACTGCATACCCTAGAGTAATGAATGTGTCTACTAGTAGGTTAAAAATTAATGGCAAATATAGTAATACATTAATGGTTGTATGCTCGTGTCATTATCTTCTGTTCATAATTCAGCAGTTAAGTAAGGGATGTTAATAGCAAGATATTCCACAATGACTTGTGACAAAAAGGTAAGCATTAAATAAGCTAACATGCTGTATAACACGAGGTCCATGAAGCCATCCTGCCTCAAATCTCCCTCCTGACACCAAATGATTTCTCAGATGAAAATTCCAACCCAGGACGCACTGGGATTCAAAACTTGGCGATCCGTGCGGATAGTCAATGGCGCCACCTATTTATCTCTAAAGAGAAGTCATACTATTAACTCACATTACATTGAGTGACAACCTGTCAGGTTTCAACGATCAATTGCTCGTGACATTTCATTTTAATATCTAAATACATAAAGTTGTAGGGAGTCCGCTGTCTGTAATTTCGTTTGTTTTGTCCGTTTTTCAGATATTTATCCGCTTTAAGTCAATTCAATACCGAATCGATGGTTTTTGTTTTTCGTGTCTGTTTGTCTGTTTGTCCGTTTTTCTGTTTGTCTGTTCCACCATCACGACGAAACAGCTGGATAGATCACGACCAAACGTCACATTAGGTTTATACTCATCCTGGTGAAGGTTTTTATATGCATATCTATATATATAAAACTAGCAAGATACCCGTGCTTCGCTACGGTATTATACTGAAATTTATAATTGAATGCTTATTGTTTTAGATATATAATCCGCCGAAATTCGCGGTCTGACTCGTTTTCTGCGAGAACCCACCAAAATTCCCGATCTGACTCGTTTTTTATTAGATTACGGCATGTTTCCTCCCATTTTTCAATCTTCTTTTCCAGCAATCGATTTCGTACTTCCCGGGCTAGGCTCAGGTATTCCTCCCGGTCAGTTGGGTCCGTAAATCTTTGCCATCTTTTCCTATAATCATTTTTAATATGGATAAAATCCTTCAGGAGATCCGGCGTGGTGTCATATTGGGTGCCTAGAAGGCACTGAACCCGCGGCCGGACTGCATTCTTAGTCATTACCCGTCCAGGAGCCGTTTCCAGCGCGGTCCGCACATTTGACGGCGGTCCGGAACATTATTATTATTATTATTATTATTATTATTATTATTATTATTATGTGTTGCGGGAATGGATGATGACAAGAAAACCGGAGTATCCGGAGAAAAACCTGTCCCGCCTCCGTTTTGTCCAGCACGAATGTCACATGGAGTGAACGGGATTTGAACCACGGAACCCAGCTGTGAGAGGCCGGCGCGCTGCCGAGGATCCTTATAAGTACATTAAGAACAGTAAAATCAATTGGTCTCACCACCTTCTACACCCCACCGCCGTTAAGTTTATTTACCGCCAAACCCCCCCCCCCAAAAAAAAAAGATTAAAAGAAGGCTTGTTTCTTACGTTTAAAGAAGATTTCAAACACCAATGTTCACGTCTATTACCTTCAGTTTTGAGATATAAGTATCCCCATAAAAATAATTTACTTTTTTCACTTCATTTCACACTACTCCCCCCCTCCCCTAAGTGAATTTTCCCGCAAAAAATACTTGTTTCTTTAATAGTAAAGGATCTTCTAAATACCAATTATCACGACTCTAACTTCTTCAGTTTTTGATTTATGTGTCCTCATGAAAGGAATTCAACTCCTTTACACTCCCGCCCTCCAAGATGGTTTCCCCCCAAAACGCGTTTTTCTTTGTTTTTAAAGGAGATCCAAATACGAATTTTCACGTCTGTAACAACTTTAGTTTTTATTAGATGTATGTATTCTCATTCAATTAATTCAATTAATTTTTCAATTCTTTCACCCCCCCCCCCCCGCTTCATTGGATTTTCCGAGAATACGTGTTTCTTTATTTTTAAAGCAGATTGCAAATATCAAATTTCACGTCTGTAACATCTTCATTTTTGAGATATCAGTAGCCTAATTAAAAGAATTCAACACCATTTTCAGTCACTTTTACCCCCCCCCCCCTCTACCCAAGTGGTATTTCCGAAAGCTAAAAATACACGTTTCTTTATGTTTAATAGAGATAAAAAATACCATTTTTCACTTCTGTAACATGTTAAGTTTTTTAGATAAACTGTAAAAATTCATCCCTTTTGAGTTCCCCTTAAGTGGAGTTTCCAAGCACAAATCACCTATGTTTCTTTAGATTTACAGGAGATTACAAACACCCACTTTTTACGTCTGTAACATTTTACGTTTCCAAGATATTCTGTAGATATAGTCTTTCAAACATTCACCCAATTTGTCACTCCTGTTTAACCGCCATTAATTGGATTTTCCAAAACTAAAAACTACGTGTTTCTTTATTTTTAAAGGAGATCCCATATACAAATTTTCAGTTCTGTAATATCTTTCGTTTGTGAGATATATGTATCCTCATTAAAGGCATTCAACCCATTTTTCACCCTTTTACACCCCTCCTATTGGAATTTACAGGAAACAAAAAATACGTTTTCCTTTATTTTTAGAGGAGATTCTAACTACCAATTTTTACATCTGTAAATTTTAAAGTTTTAAGATGTATACACACTCATTTTAAAAATTTACCCTCCCCCCTTTTTACCCCCCAATATTTGGATTTTCCAAAAACGAAAAAATACGTGTGTTTATTTATTTTTAAAGGAGATTCTAAATACCAATTTTCACATATATAACCTTTAAAAATTTTGAGATACACTAATTTTAAAATGTTACTCCCTTTTAACCCCCCCTAAATTGAATTTTCCAGAAACAAAAAAATACGTGTTTCTTTAGTTTTAACGGAGATCCCAAACACCAATTTTCAGGTCTGTAATATCTTCAGTTTCTGATATATAAGTAGCCTCATTAAAGGCATTCAACCACTTTTTAGCCCCTTTTCACTCCTCCTATTGCGATTTTCCGAAAACAAAAAAATACGTGTTCCTTTATTTTTAATGGAGGTTCTAAATACCAATTTTTACATCTGCAAACTTTAAAAGTTTGGAGATATAGATTCACTCATTTTAAAAATTCACCCCCCTTTCACCCTCCCATTAATTGGATTTTCCAAAAACAAAAAATTACGTGTTTCTTTATTTTTAAAAGAGATCAAAAGTACCAATTTTCAGGTCTGTAATATTTTCAGTTTCTGAGATATAGGTACCGGTATCCTGATTAAAGGCATTCAACCCATTTTTCCCCATTTTCACCCTTTTTCACCCCTCCTATTGGGATTTTCTGAAAACAAAAAAATACGTATTTCCTTATTTTTAAAGAAAATTGGTATTTAGAATCTTCTTTTAAAATAAGGATACACGTATTTTTTTGTTTTCTGAAAACCCCAATAGGAGGGGTGAAAAAGGGTGAAAATGGGGAAAAATGGGTTGAATGCCTTTAATCAGGATACCGGTACCTATATCTCAGAAACTGAAAATATTACAGACCTGAAAATTGGTACTTTTGATCTCTTTTAAAAATAAAGAAACACGTAATTTTTTGTTTTTGGAAAATCCAATTAATGGGAGGGTGAAAGGGGGGTGAATTTTTAAAATGAGTGAATCTATATCTCCAAACTTTTAAAGTTTGCAGATGTAAAAATTGGTATTTAGAACCTCCATTAAAAATAAAGGAACACGTATTTTTTTGTTTTCGGAAAATCGCAATAGGAGGAGTGAAAAGGGGCTAAAAAGTGGTTGAATGCCTTTAATGAGGCTACTTATATATCAGAAACTGAAGATATTACAGACCTGAAAATTGGTGTTTGGGATCTCCGTTAAAACTAAAGAAACACGTATTTTTTTGTTTCTGGAAAATCCAATTTAGGGGGGGTTAAAAGGGAGTAACATTTTAAAATTAGTGTATCTCAAAATTTTTAAAGGTTATATATGTGAAAATTGGTATTTAGAATCTCCTTTAAAAATAAAGAAACACGTATATTTTGTTTTCGGAAAATCCAATTAATGGCGGTTAAACAGGAGTGACAAATTGGGGTGAATTTTTGAAAGACTATATCTACAGAATATCTTGGAAACGTAAAATGTTACAGACGTAAAAAGTGGGTGTTTGGAATCTCCTGTAAATGTAAAGAAACATAGGTGGTTTGTTTTTGGAAACTCCACTTAAGGGGAACTCAAAAGGGGTGAAATTTTGAAATGAGAATTTTTACAGTATATCTAAAAAGCTCAACATGTTACAGAAGTGAAAAATGGTATTTTTTTTATCTCTATTAAACATAAAGAAACGTGTATTTTTAGTTTTCGGAAATATCACCTGGGTGGAGGGGGGGGGGTTAAAGTGACTGAAAATGGTGTTGAATTCTTTTAATTAGGCTACTGATACATCAAAAATGAAGATTTTACAGACGTGAAATTTGATATTTTCAATCTGCTTTAAAAGTAAAAATACACGTATTCTCTTAAAATCCAATGAAGCGGGAGGGGGGGGGGTAAAAGAATTGAAAAATAAATTGGCTTAATAGTATGAGAATACATACATCTAATAAAAACTAAAGTTATTACAGATGTGAAAATTCGTATTTGGATCTCCTTTAAAAACAAAGAAAAACGCGATTTGGGCGGGAAACCATCTTGGAGGGCGGGAGTGTAAAGGAGTTGAATTCCTTTCATGAGGACACATAAATCAAAAACTGAAGAATTTAGAGTCGTGATAATTGGTATTTAGAAGATCCTTTACTATTAAAGAAACAAGTATTTTTTCGGGGAAGTTCATTTAGGGGGGGGGGGTAGTGTGAAATGAAGTGAAAAAAGTAAATTACTTTTATGGGGATACTTATATCTCAAAACTGAAGGTAAGAGACGTGAACATTGGTGTTTGGAATCTCCCTTAAACATAAAGAAACAAGCCTTCTTTTCATTTCTTTTTGTGGGGGGGGGGGTTGGCGGTAAATAAACTTAACGGCGGTGGGGTGTAGAAGGAGGTGAGACCAATTGATTTTACTGTTATTAATGTACTTACAAGGATCCTCCGTTGCTCACGCGGCACCGCGCCGGCCTCTCAAAGCTGGGTTCCGTGGTTCAAATCCCGGTCACTCCATGTGACATTCGTGCTGGACAAAACGGAGGCGGGACAGGTTTTTCTCCGGATACTCCGGTTTTCCCTGTCATCAGCCATTCCAGCAACACATAATAATAATAATAATAATAATAATAATGTTCCGGACCGTCGTCAAATGTGCGGACCGCGCTGGCAACGGCGCCTGGACGGGTAATGACTAAGAATGCAGTCCGGCCGCGGGTTCAGTGCCGCCATATCACCCAATATGACACCACGCCGGATCTCCTGAAGGATTTTATCCATATTAAAAATGATTAAAAGAAAAGATGGCAAAGATTTACGGACCCAACTGACCAGGAGGAATACCTGAGCCTAGCCCGGGAAGTACGAAATCGATTGCTGGAAAGGAATATTGAAAAATGGGAGGAAACGTGCTGTAAAATAATAGAAAACGAGTCAGATCGCGAATTTCGGCGGATTATATATCTAAAACAATAAGCATTCAATTATAAATTTCAGTATAATACCGTAGCGAAGCACGGGTATCTTGCTAGTCATTTTATAAAGTTTGAATTGGCGGGGGTTTATAGGAAAACCAAAGCAGTTTTCCTCCATTTTCTCTTATATTATTGATTTTCTGTAAAATTCCGTGGACTGTATATGAAACGGCTCACCATTATAAACAAGTAGGGGAGGTGGTGGTATACAATATCTAACCACTAGATTCCGTGCCAAAAGCCTGGATTGAATTTCAAACCTCTCCGCAGTATTCACATGGAGTGGGGGCATATGACGCTGTTGATGGTCAATCGTCCGTCGGTTGGGGATGTTAAGCCTTGAGCAGACCCCTTGGTGCTATTCAACAGGATTGGGCTATGTGCCGACACCGGGTTTCAACCTCAGCCTTCCTACTATCGCGTCATTCATTTCATATCTTTATTACATCTGGTGAGGTTGACGTCAGGAAGGGCATCCGGTCATTGCACTTCATACCTGACCCCGTATATATATATCGTATGGTTGTACAAGTACACAAAAGTTTGCAAATAATCAAATGGAAATATCCAAATTTGACAACCGTTCCAGAGCACATGGTGTCACTTGGTGTAGAGTCTTCAGACCATCGTCAAATGCACGAAGTGGGCACTCTTGAACAATGTGTTGTATGGTTTGGTCCTCCACTCCACAGTCACAGGCAGCAGATGTATGCAAGAGAACTTACCTGACCTCGTAGAGGAAGGAGACAAGAGTTGGACATACAAACAGAACGCCCTAGAATTATTGTTCCTGTATTTTTCTAATGTCCAACTTTAGGTGCACACAAGAGTTACTACAGGCAGCTGAGTGAAGAAGGACCGGTATCTAAAGTAGTGTTATATAGCTTACCAGTGCTTCAATTAACATGATACAGTTCCTTTAGAGTCCTGTGCGTGCCAGGCCATGCATTTACAGCGTTAGCAACTAGATCCCTCTCTGTAAACTTAGAGGTGATTTCAATTACGTAAACACGTGTTTGATACGGAGAGAATGTTCAAGCACGAAATTTGCTCATGCTTATGGACGCGAAGACCTACTCAAGCTTGTATAATAATGCCCTTGTATTGTCACTTGGAATTCAAGGATACTTGAAACGAAAATTCCTCGCTGTTGTGGCATCATATAAGGACCCCGGTATATCCTAATAATCCGACATATGTATTTAGTGTGAATTAATTATTATTAAATGAAATTCAGAGCCTGTTTGCAGTCATTCGACTGGGTTACGAATGGAATGAATGAAGCCCTCAGCTAGCGGCGAGGTTAGGAATTGTGCTGGCTGCCGCACTTTTCTGGATCAATGATTAATGACAGAGATGAAATGATATTGGAGAGTGTGATGATGATGATGATGATGGTGTTCTTTGTTTAAACGGGCCTAACAGCTAGGTCATCGGCCCCTAATGGTACGAGGTGAACGAAATGAAAATTAAAACTTTACTGACTAAAAACTAAAAGGCATGATGATAAAAAAAGTGATCGTGAAACAAAAATTATCAGTGGATCCAATTCACAATGCCTCAATTACTGGGATGATGCTTATTATCTAAAGGGGTGTCCGGCTATTTGGCTAAAAGGTTAGCGTGCTGGCCTTTGGTCAGAGGGGTCCCGGGTTTGAATTCCTGAAGGGTCGGGAATTTTCACCATCATTGGTTAATTTTGTTGGCATGGGGGCTGGGTGTATGTATCGTCTTCATCATCATTTCATCCTCATCGCGCAGGTCACCTACGGAAGTCAAATCAAAATACCTGCACCTGGCGAGCCGAACTTCTCCTCGGACACTCCAAGCACTAAAAACCATACGAAATTCCATTTCATTTCATTTCATTTCATTTCATTTCATTTCATCTAAAGGGGTCCAAAATCCAGGTCACCGGCCCCTAATAATGATGCCAATCACTGCTAAAGAAAAACCATGGTGTTCCTCCTATAGTGGTACTAATCACAGGTGACGTAGACTCATGATGTTTCTCTCATGGTGGTACCAATCGCAAGTAACATCGACCCACGGTGTTCCTCGCGTAATGGTACCAATCACAAGTAGTCTCATGGTTCTAAAATCATCATCCCTTGGTCGCCCCTTTTAGTCTCCTCATGCGAGAGGCAGGGAATACCGTGAGTGTATTTTCCATCTGGGCAAAAGACGACTTCACCAGGTTGACCGGAGTGCAGAACACTCCACTCCTAGTTTTTGAGCAATGGCTCGCCTTTCTCTTTCCCTACGCCTGTCACTCACACTCCGCCTGTTTTCCCCTTCCTCACTCGCTCTGCAGCGCTTCACCATCCGAGCCAATTGGAGCCGAGCTTAGCCGAGTCACCCCGAGCCATAAAGCTAGTCCGAACCGAGCCGAGAGGGACTGATTCACAGCGCTCTGAACCTCTGCGCCTTGTTTTGCACTCGTGAGATTTCGGGCGTGTGAGAGGACCTGCTCGACATGGACAGCAGTAAATGGAGAGCGCTTATTCACCGCACCCGGGAAACTGGAACTGGTTCAAGATGCTGATGATTCCCTGTTACTGACTTGCTTTATGAGAGCATGCGTTGTTCTTCCATATGTACCGTACTGGTAACATGGCTAATCCACCTTGTTGGTACTCTTTCTCGTGACGTATGTCCCTTGGTTTTCCTCTGAATGATCAGTTTTCGACGTTTACTGGACCTCTCTTCGCAACATGGCTAAAATAGGCATTTCAGCTGATGGAGCCAAACCTGGTGTTAGATCCTCCTGTCAATTTTAAACTCTTTTAGGATGGAGTTGTTTGTGGAGTGTCTGTTCATACGGCGCAATTTCTATCTTCAGAAAGTTGCGGGGGAAAATAAAACATAAAACGTCGAATAAATGGCACATGGAACGTACCATAATCGGGTACGGTAAAATTTTTAAGGAATTACATCCTTTTTGATCTGAATTGCTCATGACATTCGATAAAATTCAACTACTGTATTGCATACGGAAGAATACCAATTAATATTTTAAAGTATAAATAGCACCACTTGAAAAACTCCTCTTTTGTGCAGTGATCGGTCCACGGAATTCTTAATATTCTACTCCAGCAATACATTTCAGTTACGTCGAACTTCTTCTCCTTTTTCCTTCATCTCCATGACTCGTATTAGTGTGTGGGAAATACTAGACAGTTTACCATTTTTTAGGTTCTTAGAAATCTTTTGGTCCTTCCACAGTCTTGTTAAATTTTCATTCTCACCTTAGCCAGATATACTATACCCTTAGCCAAACTGGTGTCAGGCATTTATCTTTAAAGCACTACATATCTGGTTAACATTATATATAACTCTAGAACTAATCTATGTATTATTATTAACTCATTTCAGGCAGTCTCTGTGGTGTAGTAATTAGTGAGATTAGCTGCTACCCCCAGAGGCCTGGGTTCAATTCCCGGCTCAGCCACGAAATTTGAAAAATTTTAAGAGGCACTGGAACGGGGCCCACTCAGCTTGGGGAGCTCAAATGAGTAGAGTGGGGTTCAATTCTCACCTCAACCATCCTCGACGGAGTTTTCCGTGGTTTCCCATTTTCCCCCAGGCAAATACCGCAATGGTGTCTAACGTCAAGCCACGAATGTTTCCTTCCCTCTTCCTTGTCTATCCCTTCTGATCTTCCCATTCCCTACAAGGCCCCTGTTCAGCATAGCAGATGAGGGCTCCTGGGAGAGGTACTGGTCATCCTCCTCAGTTTTATCCCGATCAAATGTCTCACGCCCCAGGACACTGCCCTTGAAGTGATAGATGTAGGATCCTACACTGAGTCCGACGGAAAAACCAACCCTAGACGGTAAACCGCCAAAGGAAGAAAGAGAAATAACTAGTATAAAATCTATGACAAGCGTTACTAAGGAAACCTTTGAATTGCTATCTGCCGAGCTTGATAGTTGCAGTCGCTTAAGTGCGGCCATTTTCCCGTATTCGGGAGATAGAAGGTCCGAACCCCACTGTCTGCAGCCCGAAGATTGTTGCCCGTGGTTTCCCATTTTCACACCAGGCAAAGGCTGAGGCTGTACCTTCATAAAACCCCTGGCCGTTTCCTTCCCACTCTTAGCTCCTCCCTGTCTCATTGTCGCCATAATACCTATCTTTGTCGGAGCGACGTAAAGCAACTTGTAAAATAAAATAAAAATTCTTACATCTAACTCTCCTACAATTCTTCGATTTTAAATCTAGAAGAATGACGATTCTGAACCAGATAATAAGAGTATTGCTAATAGCTATGCAACAGCTGTGCTGCAGAATTATTTTATAATATCTTGAACAAAGTGGGGATAGGGGTTATCTTAAAGTAAAAACTATGTTATTAGATGACTTAAATACCAAATAGAGAAGGAACGAAGGTAAGTTTCGGGTCATCGGAGACTGAGTATAGGGTAAAACGGAAAAAGGAACAAACAAGCTCGAAAGTTGAATATCCTCTAGACGTCAGAAACCTATTACTCATTGAACAGCCTATGCTCAGACAATGTCGTGAAGTACATGAAGAGGTCGTCGTCCTTAGTGCAAACGACTCAACGCTTTGTGAGGACATAATTGCCTACTCGAAAAGTTCCAGATGTGGGCTAATAATGGACCCTACGATTCAGCCTGGGCAGGGCGTTGAACAAGTGGAGACTGTCAATGACGATATGAGGGCAATATATGAACCAGTTATCCCCCATACTTTAAACAGGAGTACACTTTGGGAAGTATAGGGATTAACACTCTTCTTACTGAAGCACTCCATTCGAGTTGTTTCGGCACGACCACGAACCACCTACGAACTTCACAGTTACTAATGTCCTCAGGAAGGCATTTCAGAACATTGCGCCTTGCTTCTTTTAAGTGACTTACCTTCTACTTCTTCTGAATTTTACAGTGCCTATACCCGTTATTTTATATTGCCTATTCAACTGTTTTTATGTAGACTTGATCTTTAATTTCTTTCTTACCTATGCATTGTTTTTTGCGTTTTATTCGGCTGACGATGACCCGGATTGGGGTCGAAACCGGTACCGCTTCCGCTTATAATTAAATAGGAATATAACTCTACATTTCGTATTTATTTGTATTGAATAAGTTGAACTACCCTATCTATTATTTCAATTTAATTGTAATACATTTCAATACGGAACATTATGAAATTTTTATCTTTAAATCATCATCTTTGCTCACTCACGAGCATCATGTAGGTTAGGTGGAATGAAAATCCTCAGGCTGTTTCCAGTCATTCGAACGGGTCAGGAATGGAAAGGACGAAGCGCCATCTAGCGGCGAGGATAGGAATAGTGCCCTCTGCCAAAGCCTGTCGCACTCCTCTGGGGCAATGTTTAATGACTGACAAATGAAATTAAATGATATAACTGCAATGAAAAATGACGGGGAAACCCACAGTACACGGAGAAAAACTTGTCCCGCCTCCGTTTTGTCCAGCACATATCTCACATGGAGTGACCGGGATTTGAACCACGCAAACCAGCGGTGAGAGGCCGGCGCATTGCCACTGAGGCACAAGTTACTTAGCTATGTGTGTTTAATTTATTTTATCTTTGTCATCATATCTACATCGGAGTTAAATTTATGGGTGAAAAGGTGAAGTCCTTAGGGTTTTTAGTCGAGATTGAGCGATGTAATAGAAATAATAGGTGTAACTTTTATCTACTGATGAAATGTGATACATTTGAAAATCCGGCTGCATGGCTACTGTTTCCAGTCATTCGACCGGGTCAGGAATGGAATGAATGAAGCCCCTATCTACTGGCGAGGAAAGGAATTGTGCCGGTTGCCGAAGCCTGTCGCACTCATTTGGAGCAATGATTAATGAATGACAGATGAAATGATATTGGAGAGTGTTACTGGAATAAAATATGACAGGGAAAACCGGAGTACCCGGACAAATTCCTGTCCTTTCTCCGCTTTGTCCAGCACAAATCTCACATGGAGTGACCGGGATTTGAACCAGGGAACCTGGCGGTGAGAGACCGGCGCGCTGCCGCTGAGCCACGGAGGCCCTTAGAATTATAATTTTGTTTATTTCTTGTCATCGTGTTGTTTATTGACAGTATTAATTCCAATTTATATATGTACATACATACATACATACATACATACATACATACATACATACATACATACATACATACATACATACATGCAAGATTCTGTGAATTTACTAAACGTCGCCACAATCCTATATTTGCAACTAGTGCCATGGCTACATTTAGTTCTATACCTCTCATCTTTAAATCGTTAGAAACCGAGTCTAACCATTGTCGCCTTAGTCTCCCTCTACTTTTCCTACCCTCCATAACAGTGTCCATTATACTCCTAGGTTACCTATTCTCCTCCATTCGCCTTACATTACCCCACCACCGAATCCGGTTTATGCGTACAGCTTCATCCATTGAGTTCAGTCCTAACTTAGCCTTTATCTCCTCATTCCGAGTACCCTCCTGCCATTGTTACCACCTGTTTGTACCAGAAATAATGTCCTGAGTCCACCCAGCTTTCGCTCCCGTAAAGCAAAGTTGGTCTGAGAACAGACCGATGTAAAGATAGTTTCGTCCGGGAGCTGACTTCCTTCTTACAGAATACTGTTGATCGCAATCATAATAATAATTGCTCAATAACGAAGTATAAGGACATACAAATGTAGGCGGGCTGAATGGTAGAACAACCGAAGGCAAACATTAAAAATCAAGAACCGATACAAAAAACGAAATCAAAGAAATTGGATTAGTTACGAGTATATGTATACCATTTCATCTAAAATGAATATGAACAAATTTTTTGAATAGTGTACTTAAAATTCTGGTTGAATCAGATATTCAGAGTACGCTTTGCGAATTATCATATTCTTCTAGTTTGAGACCCCGTGCGGCAATATAAGGGATCCCAGTTGCTTCATTTAACTCTTATTGGGATTTCCTTTGACATTTCCTATCCAGTGTCTTTTAGTTCATTCTTATGGATCCTCTTGAAATTAATGTTATCTAATAAAGAGGAAAATGTGAAAATGGGGCCATCTTCAGAGCTCATAGCTGAATCACTCACATATTAGGTGGGTTCGTTAACCGTTTCAAATAGTATTCTCCCAAGTATCGATCGAACTGTCATTGCCGAATCCCAAACATTACAGGCTTAACTTTCAGATAAGTTTATTATACAGTTTAGAGATAAGAACTGAAGGAAATTACACTAACTTCAATACTGTCTTTGGATGGTAAATTAGTTATCTGGTCGAGACGCTTTCAACCGTTTGGGATCGACCATCCTGAGAAAATTAAACTAGAATAGTAACACTTGGTTTCAAATGTCTGCAATGAGTTTAGAAAGTGATTTACAAACTCATTAGCGCATTTTTTCATTAAGGAATGTATATTTTATATTGTCAATATCAAAATGAAGATGGGGCTTTTCAATGAAATGTTCGACGAAATATGCAGTCTAGCAATGAACACATCTAACAATAGCCACATAATGACACATGTCATCTTCAGCACATTTGATCAAACGAGTAGCTTCAACTACTTGCGATTGGTGACAATATACTGTGCCACGTGGTCGCATATACACGTCTCGTTTTTATCTTGCGGCGAGGATAGGAATTGTGCCTGCTGCCGAAGCCTGTAGCACTCCTCTGGGGCAATGGTTAATGAATGACAGATGAAATGATATTGGAGAGTGTTGCTGGAATGAAAGATGACAGGGAAAACCGGAGTACCCGGAGAGAAACCTGACCCGCCTCTGCTTTGTCTAGCACAAATCTCACATGGAATGACCGGGATTTGAACCACGGAACCCAGCGGTTAGAGGCCGACGCGCAGCCGCCTGGGCCACGGAGGCTACTGACTACACGCTAGGTAAGCAATCAAATTTGATGTACTGTATGTATTACACTTTTATTGATAAGATAATTGATTTCTGTACGGTAATTTCCGGTCATTTTAAACGTCTGACCAAACGTAATGGCATAACTACAACGACTTATGCAATTTGTAGGGTTCGAAAACAAATACTTCCCTTGCTAGTGGCGAGGTTATGAAAAAATGAAGCCTTTCTAAGGACCTTTGTATCTTGTTTTAAGGTGAAAATTGCATAAATTTTTGCTTTGGGTTTTGATGCAACTCACACGCTTGAAAGACAACTAGAGTTAAGTCCTAGCGTATGTTTGGCAATTGTATCTAAGGTAAATATAAAAAGGAAATACTGACAACTACTTAACGTACGTTCCTCCTCACTATAAACTCATTGCTGGAAAGCTACAGAGGACTATCTTACATTAGTTGCAAGGACCACATTCCTGGCTTTCATGACAAGAGTTTTGGTTACGATTATGCAAACTACATTTACAAGAAAGAAATCCTTCACAAACTTCACATCAGGCAAATCAGGCTGTACTTCAATTAAGGCCACGGCCACTGCCTTCCCACTCGTAGGCCTTTCCTGTCCTATCGTCGCCATAAAACTATATGTGTCGGTGTGACGTAAAACGACTTGTAAAAGAACGAAAAAAGTACCTCCCCAAAGTAGATGAATTAACAAGTCGTGGATAAAATTCCTCGGCCTGCTGGGTAACGAACTCGGATCCTTCTGAACCGAAAGCCGGTATGTCCACCTTCCCTCCAGAGATGGTGATGATGATATTAGTACCTTAATCCGTTTACCATCTATGGTTGGTTTTTCCCACGGACTCAGCCGGACGAGACAAACTGTACTGAAAAACACATTTCAAGCAATTAAAAATTGTTTGTTCATTTCCAGAATGTTAAGGCAACGCGTTTATGATGCGATCTTGGTGTGAGAAACGGCTGTGTTTCTAGCACTGCATTGTAACAGTCCATTATCAAAATATGAAGTGATCATATTGTACACAGTTCAAAACAGTTAGGGGAACATATTTTCGAACGTATGCTATGCTCCACAAAACAATACCTCCCACCCAGCTATATTACCATCTAAGCCTTAATTCATTACCGTTGAAGTGTACAAAAGAATATCGATGGATTCGCGTTCATTTTCAGAACACAAACGGAAATTTCCAAATAGGGGCGAAAACAAAGTGATAACAGTCCTCCAGGGTGGATTTTTATCACAGTTGTAGAACTTCAGTATGGTGTATGTCCTCCACTAGCATTTATAACAGCTTGACACCTACGTGGCCTGCTCCGTATAAGTCGACGGAGGTCACGTTCCGGTATCAGGTTCCATTCTTTAATGAGAGCCTGTTCGAGGTCTTGGAGAGTCTGTGGTGGAACATTACGCCCACGAACACTTCTGTCAAGCCTATCCCACACATGCTCGATGGGATTAAGGTCGGGACTCACTGCTGGCCATTCCATCTCTTGAATATCCATTTCTCGCAAAACAGCTCTGGTGATGTGAGCTACATGAGCCCTGGCATTGTCGTGCATGGGTACGAATTAAGCAACAACCAACACATGCCATAGCAGTATCTGCTCGATGTACCCCGCATCGATAAGATTACCACGGACGACGACAAGATCCGTACGGCCAACAATACTGATGCCACCCCACACATGACAGAACCTCGTCCGAATCGGTCGCCTTCCTGGACGACATTTGGCATGTACTGCTCACCACGGCGTCTCCATACACGTTGACGTCCATCACGCTGTGTCAGGGGAAATCTGGACTCGTCTGTGAACAACACAGGTCTCCATTGGCGAAGTTGCCAGTTGACGTGGGTACGAGCAAACTGAAGGCGAGCTGCGCGATGTTGCTGCGTTAAACGGGGCACTCGAACAGGACGTCTGGGTCGTAAGGACACTTCTCTTAATCTGTTCCTTACTGTCTGGTCAGACACCGTGACTCCAGTAACCCTTCTGAGGTCTTGTTGCAGTTCTCTGGAGTTGCTGAACGACGCCGCAACGCACTGATGGTCAGATATCGGTCATCCTGTGGGGTTGCCATGCGTCCACGACCTTGGTGGAATTGTTTGTATTTGACGTCAATACTGGTGAAAGCACAGACTGGTTTCAAACATGTACGTTGGAGTAGTCGAAATGAGTTTAAAATAAGTCAAAATGGAGCCCTGTTGAGATCAACTGTAAAATAAGAAAAATAAAGAAAAGTATGAGAGCATGCAAACAATAATTGTAAACTTACAATGATTTTGAAGACAGACTCATGTGACGCAAATGTGGATTTTGCTCTGTTTCACGCCCGGATGCCCTTCCTGATATGGAGGGGTGTAATGAGTATTGAATATTTCTGTGCTGGTTGGTATTGTAGTGTGTTGTCTGAATATGAAGAGGAAAGCGTTGGGATAAACACAAACACCCAGTCCCCAGGCCAGAGGAATTAATCAGAGGAGATTAAAATCTCCGATCCAGCCGAGAATTAAACGCTCACTATTCAGCCAATGAGTCGGACAGTGTGCTGATACGACTGCTTGTGGTTAATAATAATAATAATAATAATAATAATAATAATAATAATAATAATAATAATAATAATAATAATAATAATAATAATAATAAACATTGCCTATGAAAATGAGACATCCTCCGCCAGGTGACAATCCCGAGCTGGGGACCCCGAGGTCAACACTATACTACTGATTCACGGAGGTAGGACATTATGAACTACATTGATGCATTTTTTGTCAAAGCACAAACGTTTCCAATGATTAACTACTATTCAAATTCCCAGTGCTAAAAGACTTTATCATTTGATAAAACAGATTCCTAATTGTAATGTTAGTTAAGGATACGTTTATCCCGGAATCATCTGCTGAGGACGACCATTCAAAAATTGCTTAAAGCACACCAATGAGGATAGCACATTTACCACTTGAGGGTAATTGTTGTAATCGTTTGTAGTTGACATCAGTACTGGTGAAAGCACAGGTTGGTTTAAAAAAATGCACGTTCATTTACAAATTAATTAACTAAAATGTCACTTCAAACCACGAACGCCTTTAATATCCCTCAGATCTACTACAACAATATTTGCTTCCCAGTTCAGTGCCTGTGGGTTTGCAAATGTGTCTTGCTCAATTGCGTTAACGCACCCCACACACAAATGGGACTTTGCTGATTCCCACGACTGCGGGGCGGTTTACCTAACAGCAGAACAATTATCGATTTCCTTCCAGATGATTCGATGGTGAACTGAATACATGGCACGACTTGAAACTGTTCTCATTAAACAATTCTGTACTTTCTATCTTTGAATAAAACCAATTTTAATAACAGGATCCTATCGCAATCTTAGAAACTGCAGCCTGAATTAGTACAAGGCGTTACTCCAATAATAATAATAATAATAATAATAATAATAATAATAATAATAATAATAATAATAATCTTCCACCGCTTTTCCCACACCTGTGGGGTCGTGGTGCGAAATGTGTCCCACATGTGGATTTGACCTTGTTTTACGTCCGGATGCCCTTCTTGACGCCAACCTTGTACGGAAGGATGTGATCACTGTTGCGTGTTTCTGCGGTGGTTCGTAGTGATGTGTGTTGTCTGAATATGTAGAGGAAAGTGTTGGAACAATCACAAACACCCAGTCCCCAACCCAGAAGAATTAATCAAACACGATTAAAATCCCCGACCCGGCCGGGAATCGAACCCGGGACCCTCTTAACCGAAGGCCTAAACGCTGAATGAGTCGCATAATAATAATAATAATAATAATAATAATAATAATAATAATAATAATAATAATAAACTGATTTTCCCATTCTCCACAAGGCTCCTGTTCAGCACAGCAGGTGAGGCCACCTGGGAGAGGTACAGTACTGGACATCTTCTTCAGTTTTATTCCGACCAAACGTCTTACGCTCCAGCACACTGCCCACGAGGCGATAGAGGTAGGATCCCTCGCTGAGTCCGACAGTAAAACCAACCCTGGACGGTAAGCTGACTAAGAAAGAAAGAGAAATAACTAGTATAAAATCTATGACAAGCGTTACTATGGAAAATTTTGAGCTCGATAGTTGCAATCGCCTGAGTGCGGCCATTTTCCAGTATTCGGGAGATAGTTTGTCCGAACCCCACTGTCGGCTGCCCTGAACATGGCTTTCCGTGGTTTCCCATTTTCACATCAGGCAAATCAGGCTGTACTTAAATTAAAGCCACGGCCACTGCCTTCCCACTCGTAGGCCTTTCCTCTCTTATCGTCGCCATAAGATTACATGTGTCGGTGTGACGTAAAACGACTTGTAAAAAAGCGAAAAAATACCCCGTCCCCAAACTAGATGAATTAACAAGTCGTGGATAAAATTCCTCGGCCTGCTGGGTAACGAACTCGGATCCTACTGAACCGAAGGCCGGTATGTCTACCTTCCCTCCAGAGATGGTGATGATGATGATGGTTATTGTTATTATTATTAGTACCTTAATCCGTTTACCATCAAGGGTTGGTTTTTCCCTTGGACTCAGCGAGGGATCCCATCTCTACCGCCTCAAGGGAAGTGTCCTAGAACGTGAAACTTCTGGTCAAGGATACAAATGTTGAGGAGGACAAGTACCTCGCCCGGGCAGCCTCACCTGCTCTGCAGAACAGGGGCCTTGTGGAAGGATGTGAAGATTGGAAGGAATAGACAAGGAAGAAGGAAGGAAGCGGCCGTGGTCTTAAATTAGGTACCATCCAGGCATTTGCCTAGAGGAGAAGTGGGAAACCACGGAAAACCATTTCGAGGATGGTTGGAATCGAGTCCCCCTCTACTCAGTTGACCTCTCAAGGCTGTGTGGATCCCGTTCCAGCCCTCGTACCACTTTTCAAATTTCGTGCCAGAGCCCGGAATCGAACTCGGGCCTCCGGGAATGGCAGCTGATTACACTGACCACTCCACCACAGATGCGGGCCATTATTATTATTATTATTATTATTATTATTATTATTATTTCGCTTCATAGGACCTCCCGCAAGACATTGAAATTGCCGCTTGATGAGAGACATTCTATGAGTCACCAGGACGCGACAGTCAACATCTACGATGTCATCCTGTGACCGGGATCGAACCTCGTCTGTCTTATTGAGTTGCTAATAACGTAATACATAATCATTAAGCTAAAATGCAAATGTACTGCAAAAGACACCAGTAGGGTACTGAGTCGGTCATCGTGCTCAACTGTGTACAATGTACTTCGTCCTAAGCTGCAAATTTGACCTATGGATGATCTTACCCCTCCCTCACTCTATCCCTTGTGAAAACGTAGCGAAATCTGTTCTAGTGAGTAGCTGCCGTAGCTTTCAGGGGTGTAATTATTGGCGAACAATAGCACGTTATCCTCAGACCACCGAACATGTAATTAGATCGCCCTAGAGCACCCATTCAACTCTCTCTCTATGGACAGCTTATAAAGGTAGCCGCTATTAGCGCTTCAGTCTCTAGCAAGGCCGCCTGCTCTGAGCTGGGGATCTGACGGGCTGATACGACGGATTTTCTTACTTTGAAATGATGACAACGGTCAATAATATGACAGACATAGCGTATTGACATACCTTACGGAAGTTAGTGTGATTATCAACCGTGCAGGCTGTGATGTAACGCAGTGGTTTTCAAAGTGCGGTACGCGAACCACTAGGGGTACGTGGGCTCGTCTCAAGGGGTATGCAAATTTATCGTAGCCTCTAACTGTTTTCGATACGCAGTTCAGGAAAGAGTTAATGCTGCTCATTTTCCACAACACCTTGTTTTATTTAGTGTTTTTGTCTACCGCTACGCAGGGTCCCATTTCCGAACTATTCATTCTAAAATATATGTCCGTTTGCAGCGTACCTCCGAGTAACTGGGTATATTGCAATGCTTACTTATGCTGCATTGCTCATTAAATTTCATTTTTTCAGTTGTAGTGTGTACTAGCTATATCACCCGGCGCTGCCCGGACACGTTATTGACTGTTTACTTTTTAGGTATTTTATTATCCGTTAATTCTGTGTGAAGATTTCGTTATTTTGAAGTTGATTCACTCCCCTTCCACCACCGCCCATAGGGGTACACACACATAAATCCACAATCTGGGCAATTTTGTAGTTTTTTCACCCCTTCTCACCCCACATTTTGATGGGGTGAAATTGGTCTTAAACGACATGCGGAGTGCCACTGTTCATCTCACCCACCCCGAAACCTATGGATTCGACACTATTTTCGATTGTTTTTTAATTCCACCCTCTCCCCGCCTCTCCTATCCCACTGGGACTGGCTTACCTCCACAGTGATTTTTTCCACACAGTCATATGGTTAGCAGAATCTCTCCTACTTTACGCACGTGCCTATTTTGAACACCAGGCCTGTATTCTACTGTAGAATCCTTGAGCTGACTTTGCCATGGCTACGGCTGGTCACTTCTTCACCCTATTCCTAGAATGGGGCAGTGTGATGCCAATATCTCCATAACGTTTGGTTTTATGCCCTAAAAACATGGTTTCGGTGCGCGCAGGGCCTAACCAAGTTTTGTTCTTCGCGTCGTGAGGCTTAAAATGAACTTTGTCGCGGCCTTGTGCGACAAATTCGATATTATCCTATGTTAATGTGCTAAAGGACCTAAATCTATGGAATGGAGTTGGCTGTTAAAATTTATTTCAGATAGACAGACAGACAGACAGACAGACAGACAGACAGACAGACAGACAGACAGACAGACAGACAGACAGATATTCCACTTAATATATATAGGTAGTACAATAGTGATCGCTGCATTAATAAATATACTCATATCGTTGCTAGGCAATGAAAACCTCGCAAATCCATTCACGAGGAAAAACACGTTTCTCCATCGGTCTTGTGAAGGCTTGCCGCGTTGCCTGAGTAAGGAACAGGAGACTCCAGTGGTCAGAGAAGTGCCTCCATTCCCATATGTACCTTTACATAAACTCTATTGAATATTTAGATATGTGTAGACAATTTAAACTTTACATATTTACACTCCAATTACTGTACTCTTGGAATAATAATTATCTTGATTTATTCTATACATATTACCGTAAGAAGACCCAGTCAAATACTACCTCACTCATACCCCTGTATGTACACTCATTCACAACCACTCCCACACGCGTACGCATATAAATTCGCCCACATTGAACTGTGCTTGCAAACATCTTTCTTTCTTTCTTTCTTTCTTTCTTTATTTATTTCTTTCTTTTTCTTAATCTGCTTACCCTCCAGAGTTGATTTTCCATCGGACTCAGCGAGGGATCCACCTCTACCGCCTCAAGGGCAGTGTCCTGGAGCGTGAGACATCGGGTCGTGGATACAACTGGGGAGAATGACCAGTACCTCGCCCAGGCGGCCTCACCTGCTATACTGAACAGGGGCCTTGCGGGGGATGGGAAGATTGGAAGGGATAGACAAGGAAGAGGGAAGGAAGCGGCCGTGGCCTTAAGTTAGGTACCATCCCGGCATTTGCCTAGAGGAGAAGTGGGAAACCACGGAAAATCACTCCCGGGATTGCTGAGGTTTGAATCGAACCCACCTCTACTCAGATGACCACCCGAGGCTGAGTAGACCCCGTTCCAGCCCTCGTACCACTTTTCAAATTTCGTGGCAGAGCCGGGAATCGAACCCGGGCCTCGGGGGGTGGCTGCTAATCACACAAATCACTACACCACACAGGCGGACGAACATCTTTCTTGCAATTCTAATTTATACAAGTTACATAGATCACGTATGGGTTTCTATTTATATATACATTTTCTTTACTACGTGGAGGAATTGAGGAAGAGGAAGCAGTTTTACCGCAGATGGTAGAAGATTCCAGGTACGAGCAGACCGTGCGTAAAATCCATTTAAATATGAGATTGTTTTGGCGAGGGGAGGACCAAGAGTAACTTCTTGGCCAGTAATTAAATTGCAGGGTGTGGAAATTGTAGAGGTGGGTTTTGTCTGTCAGGGATTTCTTAAGGAAGGCTACTTCTATTTGCGTTGACCAGGAATGATTATATACGATACATTATTTGCATTATTGGGTAACAGGATAGTGTAGCGATTTAGCTGCTTGCCTATTAAACCGACGACCGCGGTTTGATTCCCGGTACTGCTGGGGTAGGATTTTCAGTTGAATAACCCGTGCTGTCGGGAAGGGCGAGTGACCGTAAATCTCCGGCCACAACCCTTTCATGCTTTAGTGTGTAATGAGACCCTAAGCAAGCGGGACCGGTAAAGCTGGGGAAGATGCTGATGGTGATGATTATGGTTAATATTATTTGATATCCAGCAACACTTATTTATTATTTCTGAAATAATCGCAGTATACTCGTACTCCAGGAGTACGTCAACCAAAAAGTTTGAATACCATTGATATAAGGTATGGATTGATGGCCAGGCAAAGTTACGTAGGACCCGTTGTTGAATGGCCATGTCCGAGAGACACGTTCATGATCATTTAATTTTTCTAAAGGGAAAGCTTGTTTTTTTTCTCACAACAAATTGTGCAAAATAATTTTAACCTAAAAACGTATTTCCGTACGCTCAAGCGCTGGGCGTGTACTTACACTGAAACGCCCGTCAGAAAATGTGACGCTATTTTGCAACGCTGAATTCTCAGTATCGCCATTGCAATACTGTATAGGCTATCCGTGTTAGGAAAAACTGTTCAACTATAACTTGACACCAAAAATAGAAAGAAATCTGTGACGACACACTTCTAAACAATATGGCCACCAAATAAACCCCCCTTTAAGAGGTAACGCGCTGCTCGAGGGCAATCGTTATTATTTCGGAACCTTTAGACCGAAGTCAGAAAATAAATTGCCATTTGGAATCCTGCATACTACCCTACAAAATGATTTAAAAGTCATTTCAGTTGGTGAAGCTCTTACCGGCGGATGTCTCTTTGAAACAAACTATATTAAATTTTCGATGAATTTGCATAGTGCAACAACAAACAAGTAACAGAAAATGCCCGATTACTCCAACATTTATAAGACGGTTGAGGCACTGGCCTCTGACCCAACTTGGTTCGATCCTGTCTCAGTCCGATGGTATTTGAAGGTTCTCAAATAGGTCACCCTCGTGTTGCTAGATTTACTGCCACGGAAACGAACTCCTACGGGACTAAATTCCGGCATCTCAGTGTTTCCGAACCCGTAAAATTAGTTCGTTTACGTAAAGCCGATACCATTATTTAAATTTTGAACAAAATTAGACCAAATTCGAGCTCCGCAGAACCGAAATGAATTGCAGAGTGATGAAAAGAAATACAGATTTAACATTTGCTAGAAACATTCAGGTAACCGATTTTTCTCGTATTCCTACCCTGCATTTTAATGATACAATATATATTAAAATAAGGAAATTATAGATGTGTGACGAAATAAAACATATGTTATATTTTAGAACTTTTTTACGCCGATTATTTTGTGGAAATTATCACACAATATTTTCCAGAAAATTATTTGATAAAGAATAATTCACACTTCCGCACATGGGTGAACGCAATATGGCATGGCAAAAGTGGCATAATGAGAATAAGATGATGATGAAGATGATGATGAAACAGAACCAGACTTGAAAATGCAATTGTTACGGAAGTGATGGATTTGTTAAATATTTTGAAAAATGCAAAATATTTTCGTTTTTGAGCTAAAACATATTTGCACTCTGGAGGACAGACTCAACGCGGTCGTAATTCCAGGACGAAACATCTTAAAAAGTAATCTCCCTTGTGACAGTATGCTCCTTCTTCTTGCACACGGATGATTTAGAATGTAAGCAATATAGTTCTATACTAAGAGTTTTCAAATTTTTGAAGCAGGCGGATGAGATGTTCGGCCGCCGTACGCCACTGATTGAGATTCAAGAAAACATGACGGCTGAATTGTACTAACACAATATTACCCGACCCGTAGCAAATGACTTCCTAACTATTAATGTTTCAGGCCCTATAAGATGCTTCCTTTGAGGGGAGTGATCTTTCTGCGTGCATTCAAGAGTGCCTCAGGTTTCATGAGGACCAACACATTATTGTCTCATGTAAAGTTCTAACAAAGAAGATTGCTTTATTTGTTTGGTTTAGTTACATACTTCCTGTTTTTCTTTTCATACTGGGTCCAATGATACCAAGAAGTGTGCGTTTTAAATAGGCTTACGTTCTCCGACAACGGATAAAAAGAAAGAAATATTTTAAGACTTTCCAGTGTTTTGGTAGAACGTAAATAGTCGAGGGTATTTAAATTACGATTATGTTTAATGTATCAATTGACAGATAATAATAATTTCGTGTGGCTATTTCTAGCCGAGTGCAGCCCTTGTAAGGCAGACCTTCCGATGAGGGTGGGCGGCATCTGCCACGTGTACGTAATTGCGTGTTCTTGTGGTGGAGGATAGTGTTGTGTGGTGTGCGAGTTGCAGGGATGTTGGGGACAGCAAAAATATCCAGCACCCCGGGCCACTGGAATTAACCAATTAAGGTTAAAATCAACGTCTCGGCCGAGAATCGAACCCGGGACCCTCTGAACCGAAGGCCAGGACGCTGACCATTCAGCCAACGAGTCAGACAATTGCAGGTAAAAGAGAAGGTTACCTGTTGCAAGATAAAATTAAAATTTTAAACGTAGTTCTCATGAAATAGCGCTTCAAAGTAAGGCAAAATTTGTGCTAAATTCTGGTATAACATGGCGCTGTGTTGACTCGCGCACTCAGATGGAGGTCAGCTGCCGTTGTTAATACATGTTCCTAGAGAACAGAACTCAGAGAATTAGAGTATGCGAATCTGTATCTGTCCCTGTGATAATTAAGAGGGGAATTCTTCAAGGCATTATTATTGGACCTTTATGTTTACTTATATTTATCAATGATATGTGTAAGGACGTCGAATCAGATACAAGGCTCTTTTCAGATGATATTATTCTGTATAGAGTAATAAATAAATTATAACATTGTGAGCAACTGCAATATCACCTCGATAATGCTGTGAGATGACAGTAGGCAATGGTATGATGAAAATCCGGGTTAAAAGTCAGGTTGTGAGTCTCACAAATAGGAAAAGTCCTCTCGGTTTTAATTACTGCGTTAATGGTGTGAAAGTTCTTTTTGGGGATCACTGTAAGTACCTAGGTCTCAGTATGAGAACATATCTTCATTGGGGTAATCACATAAATATGATTGTAAATAAAGGGTACAAATCTCTGCACATGGTTTTGGGGGTATTTAGGGGTTGTAGTAAGGATGTAAAGGAGAGGGCATATACGTCTCTGATAAGACCCCAACTACAGTATAGTTCCAGTATATGAGACCCTCACCAGGATTGCCTGATTCAAGAACTGGAAAAAATTCAAAGAAAAGGAGCTCGATTTGTTCTGGGTGATTTCCTACGGAAGAGTACATACATACATACATACATACATTATTATTATAGACTGTTATGCCTTTCAGCGTTCAGTCTGCAAGCCTCTGAGAATTTACTAAACGTCGCCACAATCCTCGATTTGCAACTAGTGTTGTGGCCTCATTCAGTTCTATACCTCTTAAATCGTTAGAAACAGAGTCTAACCATCGTCGTCTTGGTCTCCCTCTACTTCTCTTACCCTCCATAACAGAGTCCATTATTCTCCTAGGTAACCTATCCTCCTCTATTAGCCTCACATGACCCCACCACCGAAGCCGGTTTATGCGTACAGCTTCATCCATCAGGTTCCTTCCTAAATTAGCATTTATCTCCTCATTCCGAGTTCCCTCCTGCCATTGTTCCCACCTTTTTGTACCAGCAATCATTCTTGCTACTTTCATATCTGTTACTTCTAACTTATGAATAAGATATCCTGAGTCCACCCAGCTTTCGCTCCCATAAAGCAAAGTTGGTCTGAAAACAGACCGATGTAAAGATAGTTTCGTCTGGGAGCTGACTTCCTTCTTACAGAATACTGCTGATCGCAACTGCGAGCTCACTGCATTAGCTTTACTACACCTTGATTCAATCTCACTTACTATATTACCATCCCGGGAAAACACACAACCTAAATACTTGAAATCATCGACCTGTTCTAGCTTTGTATCACCAATCTGACATTCAATTCTGTTGGATTTCTTACCTACTGACATCAATTTAGTCTTCGAGAGGCTAATTTTCATACCATACTCATTGCACCTATTTTCAAGTTCCAAGATGTTAGACTGCAGGCTTTCGGCACAGTCTGCCATTAAGACCAAGTCGTCAGCATAGGCCAGGCTGCTTACTACATTTCCACCTAACTGAATCCCTCCCTGCCATTTTATACCTTTCAGCATATGATCCATGTAAACTACAAACAGCAAAGGTGAAAGATTACAGCCTTGTCTAACTCCTGTAAGTACCCTGAACCAAGAACTCATTCTACCATCAATTCTCACTGAAGCCCAATTGTCAACATAAATGCCATTGATTGATTTTAATAATCTACCTTTAATTCCATAGTCCCCCAGTATAGCGAACATCTTTTCCCTCGGTACCCTGTCATATGCTTTCTCTAGATCTACGAAACATAAACACAACTGCCTATTCCTCTCGTAGCATTTTTCAATTACCTGGCGCATACTGAAAATCTGATCCTGACAGCCTCTCTGTGGTCTGAAACCACACTGGTTTTCATCCAACTTCCTCTCAACGACTGATCGCACCCTCCCTTCCAAGATGCCTGTGAATACTTTGCCTGGTATATTAATCAATGAGATACCTCGATAGTTGTTGCAATCCTTCCTGTTCCCTTGCTTATAGATAGGTGCAATTACTGCTTTTGTCCAATCTGAAGGTACCTTACCAACACTCCACGCTAATTTGACTACTCTATGAAGCCATTTCATCCCTGCCTTCCCACTATACTTCACCATTTCAGGTCTAATTTCATCTATTCCTGCTGCCTTATGACAATGGAGTTTATTTACTATCCTTTCCACTTCCTCAAGCATAATTTCACCAACATCATTTTCCTCCTCCCCATGAGCTTGACTGTTTGCAACACCACCATGATGATTTCCTTTTACATTGAGAAGATGTTCAAAATATTCCCTCCACCTCTCCAGTGATTCCCTGGGATCTGTTATGAGTTCACCTGAATTACTCAAAACACTGTTCATTTCCTTTTTCCCTCCCTTCCTAAGATTCTTTATTACTGTCCAGAAAGGTTTCCCTGCTGCTTGACCTAGCCTTTCCAGGTTATTACCAAAATCTTCCCATGACTTCCTTTTGGATTCAACAACTATTTGTTTCGCTCTGTTTCTTTCATCTACGTACAACTCCCTGTCTGCCTCGGCCCTTGTTTGGAGCCATTTCTGATAAGCCTTCTTTTTACGTTTACAGGCTGCTCTCACTTCATCATTCCACCAAGATGTTCGCCTTTTCCCATCTTTACACACAGTTGTTCCTAGGCATTCCCTTGCTGTTTCTATTACAGCATCCCTGTATGCCACCCATTCACTTTCTATATCCTGAACCTGCTTACTGTCTACTGTTCGAAACTTCTCACTAATCATATCCATGTACTTCTGTCTAATTTCCTCGTCCTGGAGATTTTCTACCCTTATTCGTTTGCAGACAGATTTCACTTTCTCTACCCAAGGCCTAGAGATACTTAGTTCACTACAGATCAGATAATGGTCTCTATCATCGAAAAATCCTCGAAAAACTCGTACATTCCTAAAAGATTTCCTGAATTCAAAGTCTGTTAAGATATAGTCTATTATGGATCTGGTACCCCTAGCCTCCCATGTGTAGCGGTGAATAGCCTTATGCTTGAAGAATGTATTCGTAACAGCTAAACCCATACTAGCACAGAAGTCCAGCAAACGCTTCCCATTCCCATTAGTTTCCATATCTTCCCCATATTTACCAATCACCCTTTCGTATCCTTCAGTACTATTCCCAACTCTCGCATTGAAATCGCCCATTAGCACTATTCTATCCTTGCTGTTGACCCTGACCACGATGTCACTCAATGCTTCATAAAACTTGTCAACTTCATCCTCATCTACACCCTCACATGGTGAATACACGGACACAATTCTTGTCCTAATTCCTCCCACTGAAAAATCTACCCACATCATTCGCTCACTTACGTGCCTAACAGAAACTATGTTGCGTGCAATGGTATTCCTGATAAAGAGCCCTACCCCAGACTCTGCCCTTCCCTTTCTAACACCCGTCAAGTACACTTTATAATCTCCTATCTCTTCCTCCTTATCTCCCCTTACCCGAATATCACTTACTCCTAGCACATCCAGATGCATCCTCTTTGCTGACTCAGCAAGTTCTACCTTCTTTCTTCCATAAGCCCCATTAATATTGATAGCTCCCCATCGAATTCCATTTCGTTCGCCAAGTTGTTTCCAAGGAGTCCCTCGCCTGTCAAATGGGAGTGGGACTCCATTACTCCCATAGGTCCGAGGCTTGCTTAAAGTGTTCTGAGCTCGGTAAATTCATGAAGCAGGATGCTGCCCTACTTGCACATAGTCCAAGTGAAGATCTCTCCTCTAACGGGTTATGGACCACCGGTGAATTGTGTAGTCCTGGCCGCCTGAGCACAAGGAGGGCCACGACTCAGAATATGTCCGAAATGCCCACTCCCATTCCATAGCAACTGGTATCCCGACTCTCAGGAGCACTTACTAGGCCACTCAGCCGTTGCCCATAGTTCACGAACTAGGACGTGACTACAGTAACCCACAAACATGAACCAAAAGTAGTGTTACAAAAATGTTGCAATGTTTGGACTGGATAGACTTGAGAGAAAGGAGACGAGTTGTTCGACTAAGTGGTATGTTCCGAGCTGTCAGCGGAGAGATGGCGTGGAATGACATCAGTAGACGAATAAGTTCGAGTGGTGTCTTTGAAAATAAGAAAGATCACAATATGAATATAAAGCTGGAATTCAGGAGGAAAAATTGGGGCAAATATTCGTTTATTAGAAGGGGAGTTAGGGATTAGAATAACTTGCCATTGGAGATGTTCAATAAATTTCCAATTCCTTTGCAATCATTTAAGAAAAGGCTGGAAAAACAACAGATTGGCCTTAGCCTTCTTCCATAGATCTCTAATGTTATCAGGATCTATTGCCTCTGGTAAAATATCATTAAGTAACTAAAGATTAGAGAGCGGCGTGTTAGGAACAAATTTTAACATAAGAGAAGCTGGAGTAAACTTATAGGACTCATGAACAGCCGAATTTAAAGCAAAGGCCAACCAATGCAGGGAAGTAACCCACCTGGAAGGATCTTCATGATGAAATGTCGTATGCCTTTTAGTGCCGGAATATCCCAGGACGGGTTCGGCTCGCCAGGTGCAGGTCTTTCTATTTGACTCCCGTAGGCGACCTGC